>NC_138575.1:90887245-91346376 GCF_964289735.1 Phaethon aethereus | reverse complement strand
TCAAACTTCCTTACATTTTGATAGCTACAGTACTGACGTATAAGTCACTCATCTCTTTGCCTTTGCAGTTCTCTGCAGCCAACACTGCTAAGCAACCCATTTCAGGCCAAGACCTGTAGCCTGATGTTAGTATATGGCTGATGGGTTTCAGGGGAAAAAAACCACCAGGCTAAGTAATCTCCTTGCACAGGTCTATCTCCAAGGGTAACCCACTGCATGATCCAAAAGCAGGAACTTATTGGAGACTGTCAGATCAGAGAAGTTTTGATTCATAGCACAGGTTTCCAAAGCAAAGGAAGCTGAGGCACTGCAAGCCCCTAGTAGGCAATGGAGCTGAGCATGTTTAAACGTTAAGTATTTCAAGCTTATCCAAGTGAGACAAAGCTGCTTTTGCTCACACCCATAGACTCTGGAACTGATCAGAGACTAAAGCTCATTTTAACATCAGTTAGACACCAAAGGGAGAATGAAAACATGTAGTTAGCTGATGAAAAAATGCATCACTCACAATGCAGTAACTCAATGGCATCTCCTTGCACTTTCCAAAACCAAGCTTGTTTCAAGGGCTGAAAGGAGCCAGAAATAATTCCCTCACCTCTTGCTCTGGCTCAGTTTTGGGTAAGAATTTGGAAGAGGAGTTTTGGATAACAAGAGTTGTTGGCACTGTCAGCATCTTCCTTTACTCTTCATTGTTTCTGATGAACACTATTCCTGTCTATGCTCCTGCTGTCTGTACCCAGAAAGGCATCTCTTCATCTGCTCTATCCCTACTACGAAAGCTGCCAGTATTTTGAATTTTGCTCCCACTTATAGCTGTCTTCTACTATTCATTGGCAGCCTCCAGTTGTTCCAATACGGTCAGTTTTCCTCTCAGACTAGTTTTTCCAACCTTTCCCTCCTCCATTTCAATCACATTTGGATTTCCTCACATGCTTTCTCCACTCCACCTTTGCCCTTATTCCCTTTCCTCATTTGTTCCCTCCAGTCTCCTTTTTCATCTCTCTGCCACACTTCTTCCTTCCCAGCTCCTTCTTTAGATGCACCATCATTGGCTTCTATCAATAACCTAAGATTGGGCCTGGTCCCAAGACCAGCATCACTTGAAATTGCTGCTGGTGACTTGTAAGAGGCAGTCCTTTCCATGACCGATACCCCACGGCATGCAAAGAGAAAGCTGAGTTATTGCATATTCTCCTTTCTAAATCAGAGACTATAAAATGCAGATTAGAGTCTTGCAGAAAGTCTTTGTAGCACTTTTTTCTTTTTTTTTTCTTCTTTTTTTTTGCAAGATTAGCAGAACTAAAGACAGCATTCTGGCCAAATTCCAGTTTAGGATAATCTCTTCGCTATTTCAGATAGATGCTGCATTGTTTTTCCACTTCCTAGACCCAGAGGTTAGTTGGTAAATGGCTGTCACGTTCTCTTCGAAGTTAAAACGTCACATATCGGGGAAGAGGCCTCACTAACTCAGAAGGAAGCACTGGCAACCTTCCTCACTAGGTATGTCGTGCCACCCTGGTGTTCCTCACACCTCCCTCTGATGCTCTTGGTATGGGACCTGCCTGAGACACGGAAGCTGGGCAAGCTACTATCCTTCTCTGCCCTCACTGTCATTCAGTGTGGTACTCTCCACAGCTGTAAGAGCCCACTTTTCAGTACTGGGTGATGAAAACATCTGAGACCCTTAACATTTAATAATAATAAAATAATAATAAATTAATAATAATAATAATAACAATAATAACAATAATACTGAGCATTTTGTACCAAAAAGAAGACGATACCAGCATCATTCAACCACTGAGGGGAGCAGGATGTGGAAAAAGAAGGAGTGGCTTAAGGTCTCTCCCTGAGTCCAGCAGTGGCAGGAGCAGAGCTTGCCACAGCCTGTGACATGCCACCGGTGTGACTCCTACCACCTCCTTCGCTCTACACAATTCAAGCTCCAATCTGAGCAACTCAGCCTTCATTCACGTGCAAACACCAGAATGGAAAGAGAAAAGCAAAAGGTGTGCTTTTAAGCTGCCTTCATCTCCACCAGGCCACCAAACCCGATGCAGGATAAAGGAAGCCAAGCTGAGGGTGCAAAATCTCACTTCACACGTGAACGTCCATGCTCCCTCTGAGCCACCAGTACTGCCTCGGCGCCGGGCCCGGCGTGGACAGCATCGCCCAGGGCACAGCGTCGAGCTCTTCCCAATATTTCAGACGGCTGTGCTGCTGGTAGCTGGCAAAAGCACCCAGCCGAAACCCCTGACAGGTGTCAAATCGCCCAAGCAGCGTCACTGGCCCAGCCAAGTGAGCTCGAGGAGCCATCTGGCCAGCGGCGCGGAGCCCGCGTGCCGGGGGCCAGCCTCTTGCTCCCCAGGCCGGCATAATTGGACATTGTTCGGCCGCTGAATCGCCGCTCTGTCGGGCTGCAGGCTCGTCTCGTAGGGACCTGCTAATTAACATGCAAACTGCCGAGGGAAGGAGAGGGTCAGAGATGGCCCTCACCCCTTCCTCCCCCCCATAACAAACGGGAGGTTTGTATGCAACTGCAACACCCCGACGCAGGGAGGGGAGAACGGGTGGGGAAGCGGAGGGGACGAGAGAAGCCCCTTGAATACTTCCCATTCAAAAACAAATGCAGGAGCCCTCATCAAACGTGGGTGAGGGTTTTCCTGCCATGCCCAGGTTTTCGCTCGCGCCCAGAGAGCTCGGCGGCGTTCAGTGCCACACTTGCTGCCTTCCCTCCCTCGTCCCGCACCGGCCAAGGCCTCACTTTCCGCCACCGCAGCCCAGCTGACGAGCTGAAAGCACTATGCAGGGACACGAAGGTCCCAACCTTTGTACGGGCATTGCCACGAGGTAAAGCAAGTAGCACTATTGCTGTCAGCCTCTTTTCAAGGAGGCAGAAGTGGGGAAAGTGATAGAAATAAGGCACTTAAAAAGCTAAAATACCTTTCCCTAGGCACCAGAATTGAAGTTGGTTGTACCTGCACTGTCCCCTGAATCACAACTTATACAAAACCTTTTCATATCTTGCAAACATTCTCTGTCAAGAGGCAGGAACACATTTTTCTGATTTTCCCCATTCTCCCAAAGAAAACACACGTCTCTCCTTTTTCTCCCAATGCTCACTTAAATTTGCTTCATAGGTATATAACATTGCAAAGAAAAGCCTTGCTGTCACCCTTTGTCCTTCTGCTAAATCCTTCCACCATCCTGCAGTGAGTTCAAATCTGTAGTAAGAGATGCATAAAAAATCCCAAGTAGGGAACAATTATTAGGGCAGGGATAAGCCTCCAAAGCCCTTAGGATCCAGAGCTGCAGTTCACGTCTGTCTTTAATGCCCAAGGGCTAACATCAATAATTTAACGAGCGCCTTACATCCTGAAATATTTCACAAACTGCAAAAACAAGACTTACTCCACCCACCTCTAGGCTGGGAGGTGGCAGCTGTCGAGCTGGGCAGAGCAACGCTACGTGACAGTTTAGGACACTGAGTAAAAAACAAATCATGGCTCCAGCTGAAATTGCTTCTAGAAAGGGAAAGATGCAGCACAGCACATACATGTGTACAAAAGTCCCTATCCCCTAGAAACAAAAGATAAACCAGAACTTTTTTAAAAGGTTTGGGGCCCTTGTTTTACACTGTGCCCAAATGGCAACATTTCCCTAAATGATGCCAAGTCAACGAATTGACTGAACTGACACTACGCTTGCCATCTTCTGAATCACCCACCCCATTCCTGCAGCTGATTTTCTTGGGCAACTCCCATGCAAGCGCTAACCAGACATAAACCTGCTTAGGGCGTTTGCTGCAAGCATGGCTTAAGGCTGAACAGCAGGACGCTGATTGAGCTGCCATGTTTAGGGGCCTAAGTGGTATCCAGTTAATCTTCTCAAATCTCATTATTGCAGCAGAGTGACAGGTGGGTATTTTAGCAGGCTAGAAATTGAGGACTAATTACGACTCCTAGCCCTTCTTTGTATTTATTACATTAGTTCCTTCCCCACTTCTGAAGCATGTGCTGCCTCCGCCGCCGCGCTCTGCCTACCACCCCGAGGAGAGCGGCTACCGGGTCACTGCGCCTGGCTGACCTAGAGACCGGGCTGCAGGAGGATGTCACTCCTCATCCAGGTTCTGGGGGACCCCAAATCGAAGCTGTTGGGATCCGGAACTGAATTTCCTGCCTCGGATCCCTTTTGTGGCTTTGCGCAGCAAACCTTGGGCAGCAGTATGTGACTGGCGCTCGCTACTGAGTCAGGAAGGAAGAATAATGGACTCAATAGATCAAAACCAGCTCTTCCCATTTACCGCTTTCAAGCCTGCCTTAGGCGCAGATGCTTGATGTATTGACTTTGGCAACATGTGCATACTGCCATCCTGGCAATAAAGTTATTGAAAAGGAGAAGGGGAAAAAAAACCCCAAAAAACAACCAACCAAAAAAAAAACCCCCAACTAAGTAAGGGGAACTGAAAACACTTGAGAAAAGGGAGAATCCCCCATGCCTCCTTAGTAACACTGAGCCACCGCCTCAGGCCAACTCCCCCCTCTCTTTTTAGAGGTTCCAGGACATTTGTTTTAACTTTTTTTGCTGCATTCCTCTACCTTGTTGTACTTTTGGTTTCCAGCCGGGACCGGAAGGGAGAGAACAGGATTATAGAAGGAAGTCTGTTGCTCTATTTTTCTGGCTTGATTAGAAGCAGAAGAGGCAATAAATCTCACAAGAGAGTTTGTTCTCATTTAGCGTCTCATGTATCTTAAACTACCTGACCAGAGCAGGGGTAAAGAAAATGCAATACCAAGTGGAGCACACTAGGAAGATAAAAAGAGAAAGCACAAAATGGTGAAGCTGTTCCCCGCTCTGACTTTGCGTAAGGAAAGCAAGCAATCAGTCCTGCTGACAGCTTATTTATTTCACACGAATTGCAGTGCAGACACAAGGGATCCAGAAGGAGGCTCACCCTGCCCGATCACACCTCTGAACCTCCTGAAGTGTGACTGCCATCGCTACCCACAGCACCATAATGAGAGGTGAATAGAAAAACAAGCACTAGTTGCACATGGAGCAAAGGGTTTTCCCCATGCTGGTTGGCCCTGTTGTGCTGCCAAGCTGCCTGTTTGCAACAGGACTGACAGTCACATTCACTGCCGAGATTGCAAATGCAGAATACTAACAGTATCAAAAATATTCCAACTGAAATATTCAGATCCAGATAAACAAACCCCTCCCTTTTCTGCCAGTGTTCTGGGTTTGCTAAATCAGCATTTTTTTTTAATGAGCCGGTGAATATAGACGGTGAGATCAGGCACAGGTCTAGCCTGGATTCTCTGCCCTGCATCCCACATGTAGAGGTAGAGAAAGTTTGCGAGCACGTCAGCACCTTTCAGAAAAAAAGGCAGTACCAGTGCTTTGGTGAAAACCACAGTGGTATCTTTCAAATGAAGTTTGTACTGGAGAACCTGACCCGTTCTCCTGTCTGACACTCTGTAGGAAATGAGTTACACAACTTAGTTACAGCAGGAATGTCTCCTGGCCCTTTGGATGTTCAATCCCTGTTTTAGATATGCAGGTATATCATCTCTAACCATTTCACCATGTGACAGCATTTAATCACATTAAAAAAACAAATGCACACACATTCCCAGATGGGAGAAAGCAAATAAAGAACATGAGATGTAAAGAGAGCTTTGCATTTGGTTTGGGATTTAGTTTTTGTTCTTTCTGTAACTGTTCTGTGCTTTACAGAACTAAACAAAGCCTCCTGTTCCAGGTGATAAATCTTCAAGCTGCTCCTGGCCCCAGAGAGCACAGCAGATAATAGCATTTCCAAAGGCATTTAGTTAGCTGAGCCTTGAGTGTAAAAGAGGGCAGAGCGAGGAGCTGGAGATAAATGGCTGTGAAGCCAGCTCAGCTGCTCAGGGCATATTTCTGAGAGCAGCAGCCACAGCTGAGAATCCTGCACAGGGATGCAAGTTTCCCCTCCCCTTGCCCAGTCCCTGTGCTGGAGAAGGGCATGTAGCAGAGCCACCCCAAAAGGAAGAATTTTCGCCACAAGGCCCCGGTTCAGTGCACAGTGCCTTTAGTGGGGCTGTACAACGACTACCCAAGAAAGGTGTGCTGCTTCACAGCATTATTTGTAGGCTTTTTGTTAAGCCAAGGCTCTGCAAAGCTTTCATCAGATGCAGCATATTAGCATATTATATAAAGCATACATTAATTTGCTTGAACTGGCCAGCAGCAAGACTGCAGAACCCATTAAAGAACAGCAGCCCTTTATGAAAAGACAATTTGTTTTCAGCATTAACCAGGGCAGAAAGGATCCTTAACACCGTCCCGACTGCATGTTAGTTATTGACTGAAATTGCCAGCCTAGGCTGGGAGACCAAGGACAATTTCTGATAGAAACTGTATAAATTACTAGGAACATCGGAAGACTTAGGAAGAATGTTGCCAGTAGGCCAAGTGATGTGATCCTTCCCTGTCTGCTCAGCACTGGTGAGCCCACACCTGGAGTCCTGCGTCCAGCTCCGAGCTCCCCAGTAGAAGAACAACACACACTTACTGGAGCAAGCCCAGTGATTAAGAGACTGGAGCATCTTTCATGTGAGAAGAGGCTGAATGAGCTGGGACTGTTCAGCCTGAATAACAGAAGTATCAGAAGGGATCTTATCGATGTGTACAAATACCTGATGGGAAGAAATGAAGAAAAGGGAGCCAGGTTCTTCTCAGTGGTGCCCATTGACAGGACAAGAGGCACAAATCAAAAACCATGAGATTCCATCTGAACACAATACTTTTTCACTGTGACAGTAGTCAAAGGCTGAATCAGGTTGCCCAGAGAGGTTGTGGAGTCTCCATCTGTGGAGATACTCAAAACTCAGCTGGACACAGTCCTGAGCAACCAGCTTTAGCTGACCTTGCTTGAGCATGGAGTTGATAATCTCCAGAGGTCCCTGCTCATATCAGTAATTCTGTGATTCTGTAACATTTTCTGCTGCGGTTAAGGTAACTCTTCCCATATGCACATTGAATTACCTACGTCCAAGCGGGCATTCAGTCAACCCAGCATTGCTTGGAACTAGGGCTGTCACACACAGCATCAGCTGCTGGCACCAGGATGGAGGCAGGATGGTCTGAGCCTAGACCAGGCTGCTACACCCAAATCAAAGTAGAGCAACTGGGGCAGAGGAATTGAAAGCAAGTGAAAAAAACATGGGTTTTGCTCTATCCCTTTTGGTGCACTGTTCAAGACCAAAAGTGCCTCCATTGGGATGAAAATGGGTAATCTAATCCAGCTGCAGGGTTGTATTCAAGGCAGGAGTGTGAGACAGAAGAGGAGTGAGACTTCCCAGTCTGCTTAAGTGGTGTGTGCTGAAAGACTTGTAGCATTAGGGACTGAACTCACTCTCACACACAATGATAGCATTGATCTGGCATTTGAGTGAGGGTGAAGTTTAGTATTGGTGTCTATAACTTCATTATATGCAAGGGCCTAAACATCTGACAAGCTAGGTCTCAAGCCTGTGTTAAGTACTTTCATATCTGTAATCACAGTGGTGCAGAAGACCTGAAAGTCTGTTTGTGATTTCAGGTAAATATAGAAAACAGAGGGTTATATTATTGAATTAAGTATGAAAGTTAATAATACAGTCAGCACAGTTGCCCCACGTTATTTAATTTAACACTAAATTCAATTTATGTTACACTGTTCTCTGTCTGTGTCCATTGTAAACATGCCACAGATTTTTTTTTTGTTGACAATGAAAAACACATTCACTGAAGTTATCAGCAGAGAAGCTGAAGGCTCTGGCATACGAACAAAGGACAGCTGGGGCTTGAGGCTCTGGGAATGTATGGAAAGTAGACACTGACAGGCAACTAGCAACACTAGTTGCCCTTAAAACAACCAGCAGTGGAGCCAATAAGCAGCCTTTGTATTGTAATAAGGCATCTGTAGGTTTCCATGTCAAACCTCTAAGTGCATCTGGAACCCTGTTGGTGGTTCAAGACTGGAGGCAGATACTGGTAGCTCTCCATTATTTAATCTTCGTTCATATATCACACTTAGGAAAACCGCATCCAGTGCAGATCAGACATGCAGTCTAAACCATGATGTGGGCAGTCAATCTGACAGCCACCCCACTCCATGCCCTCCAGAGCAGGACTGAGTATACCATCACTGACAGGCTGTTTTCATTTCCCTTATTACCATTAAAGGAGAAACACTGGAACATAAATCTTTGGCACAACCCTGACTGCCAGCAAATGTTGCTGCTGTAGAACTGCGTCATATATGCAAAGCCTGAGGTACAGATGCAGGCTTTCTAGTATTTTTTTTGTTTCACGAGCTCTCCAAACTAGAACCAGGCCTACACCAAAACTTTGGATCCAAGCACTGCAGAAAACTGGGCATCGCCCAGACTATATGCTCACCATGTCTGCATCAGCCTGTATTGTACATCCACCCTATGCAGTGCCAGCATTTCATCCACAACAGCTATTTCCTTGAACCTTTGAGAGCTGTGATACCACAAGCAGTGAAGTCCCCAGTCCTTGGTTTCCCAAGTTCAGATGAAATCAGCTGTTACCAATAAAGAGAAAACATTTGCTAAATCAGAATAATTTTTCTAATCTAGAATCTGCAGGCAAGACGTGATTCATGCTGTTCGCAGGGTGTGGGGAGAAGGCAGGATCAAAGTGCATGCAAACGACATGTGTGCCTCCTGCAGTGCTTGGTAAGGGAAAAGTAAAGCAGGAGGCAGCATGGAAGAGCTCTCTGCTAATCACACAGCTCTAGCAATGGAAAGTCAATACAGAGCAAGGAGCTGAGCTCACAACATGAATGTTTAACTGCAGTAAAATTGTGCCACAGAGACACAAAAATCCAGCTCCCAGGAACCAGAAACAGATTGAGGAAGTAACACAAACATCATCCAAAACAAGGAGGAACAGTGGAGTAACAGAAGCAGACAGATGGCTTCTGCTCCCGTTGTTCCCAGTGTCTTGTTGCTCTCACTTTGTTGCCATAGAGGCTGATATCTGGGACTCATAACGTGATGCTCCACTTGTGAGAGTGGGTGGAGAAAAAACAACCTTTACTTTATTAAAAATTTCCCCCACACTATCCATTTTGGCTGCAGAGTTTCTTACTCCCCTGTCTGCTGGACATGCCTTGGCAGACTCCAAAAGGCCAAGGAGCAGTTTTCCTCCCAACCCCAGCCCAGCTCCTCCACCTGCCAATTCATGTACTCAGCCCTCAGGGCTCCTCTGCCACAGCACTGTACAATATTACAGTCCACCTTCTTTCACCCCCTGGACTTCAGAGCCCGTCTGTCCCTTTTGCTCCCATCACAAAGATGAGGGGATGCAGCCTTAAGTGTCCACACAGGCTGCATGACAACAGCTAGAGATAGACCCCACAGAGTGCAGGTCATGTGGCTGCTTAGCGTGAAATGTAGAGCAGACTGCAACAGCATGTCAGATAAAAAAAGAGGTTTAATGCATTTCAAGCCAGCCCGTGAGGCTGTTCTTGTCCCCTTGTCCTCCAAGCCCCTGCTGCTTCCTTCCTTGCAGGGAGACAAGTGTTTGCATAGCCTCAGAGTGAGGTAGGTCAGGGAAAAGATCTGTATCGAAAGCAATCTGATCACAAAAAGAGAAAAAGGTTTCTTTTCAGCTTGATCAGTTCTGAAGACAGAAATCCCCAGCGCCACAGTTCCTAATTTTGAGAGTGGGATGAATGCAGTTGTTCGTTATTCTGCAGCCTCCACATTGACATTAATGGTCCGTCAGCCATTTTCCCAGGACTTCCTGCATGCATCGCTAACGAAAAGCACCTACCCAAAAGCATGGGCATGCATTCACTTTGAAAGTTCAACACAGGAAGAGTGGATTAAAAAATATATATAATAAGTGGAGACAAATGCATCTTTGTATGGTACACACTTACATGGGCTGGCATGCACCCTGCATGTTCTTATCCCACAAACACATGCAGTTGCTCATGCTAAGTGTGAGGAAAGCAAGCCACACAACCCAGAAAAGCTGCTTCATATCTGGGTAGCAGGTTTAACGATTGGCTCCGAAGGGAGCCTGTTCTTGAAGAAACTACTTTATTCCTGAGTGGCAGGTCTCCTCATCCATCTGAGCATGGAGGAGGCAGCTTCACAATTAAACGCTTAGGATCAAACTCAGGCAGAAGATAGCACGCTAAGGGACCGTACCAAAACAGCCAAAGAGCTTCCAAGGCCACCTTTCCTTTGTACAAAGCATATTACGGCTGAGTTATTGGTACTGTTTTCCCTCAGAAATACCTGCCTATCCTACAGTAAAGTCTTGACCTACTGCAGCTCTCAGAAGTGGTTAGGATCCTGGTTGGGGAGCCAGTGCAAGCAAGAACTACCATGTTTTTATGAGACCACTAACTAACACTGAATGAAAACTTCCCTTACTCCCTCATTCAAATGCAGTTGCGACAAGGCAGAAGCAGTCACTGCACAGCCACGCAATGTAGAAGAATATCAAATGGGCTACCAATATATTTGTCTCCTTCCCCACATTACCATCCAGGGGCTTGTAAGGGTTTCCTCAGCCATCTCCCTGTGCTACATTTGCAGACAACAGCTCCTTTTCCCTTTCCGGACCCAGGGACTGCTGCTGGCCGGCCCTGGTCTCTGCCACAGCAAGAAGGAGGCTCAAGCGCAGAGCACAAGGGGGTTGGTGGCTTCAAAGCTCCTCAAATGAAGCAGCTCTGTTTCTACAGCAATTAACAAACAAAGCCAATAAGCAGCATTAGACAAAGAGACAGAAAGTGCTTTGGGTGCCACAGGCTCAGGATGAGAGCCACTGAGGGAGCTGTGGGGAGTGTGGGAGGGGGTTGAGGGGAAAAGCTGATCTCATTGCATCCCAACCAGACAACATCAGGCAGGAAACAGATGTACAAGAAACCACAGAGGGGTACAGCAACAGCAGAATTAACTCTCCAGCAAAGAGGGGAAGCTCAGACACACAAGCTGACCCGCACCTTGAGAACAAGGCGTCTAATCTGAGATTTGGCTTTTTGCAGTCCTGGTAGCACCTCTTATCCCAATATCTAGACACCACCATACTAAAAATTAAGAAAACTATTGAGTCTTTCTCCAAGTCTTACCTGGTCCTAAGCAAATGAAGCAAAGGTACCTACCAATCAGTAGTGGTTCCTGTGCAAAGGACTGGATTACCTTTTACCAGCATAACCCAATTTTTACAGATGCTGTGGCTATTTCAATTTTTTTTTTTTTTTTAATTGAAGTTGTACCTCATTGTATACTTGAAAACCCAATCTGAATCTTCCACAGTTAGAAACGCTGGGAATATTAAACTCCATTTTGACTCAGTTCCTTTTACTTTAACAGCTTTGACTTTTTCAGCCCCCTCTTACAGCACTTTTGTGATATAACCAGAAGCAAGACTACTCATTGTGACTGTTTTCTTAAGCAGTCCAGACTGTCTTGCCACAACTAAGGCTTGTGCGCAACCTTGCATCTTGTCTTCTCTGCTGGCCCATCTGTCACTAGAAAATTACACTGTTGTTATTACAGGAACTGGGAGCCTGATGTGCAGCTCCCATTGACTTCAGTAGAGGCACTATGTGCTTTTCTCCTCTGGAAACGAGGCTGGTTATCAAAAGGCCAAAATATGGCTCTAACGTTAATCCTTCAGGGTGAATATCTGTTAGCTCCATTGCACATATACAACACTTCTTTATTAACGTTTGACATAGGAAAATGTTTTAGTAGAGGAAATTAGCGATAATTTCCTCCTGCATGGGTGCCTATCCATGCCCAAAGCCTGACACTGCTTTCCAGTAAAGGTCTGACACTCCAAAAAGGTCACTTACCTCCATGTGTGGATTCAGTGCTGGCAGCAACAGAAGAGGGACTATAT
Source organism: Phaethon aethereus (assembly GCF_964289735.1). Classification (NCBI taxonomy): domain Eukaryota; kingdom Metazoa; phylum Chordata; class Aves; order Phaethontiformes; family Phaethontidae; genus Phaethon; species Phaethon aethereus. Next base: position 91,334,460 of record NC_138575.1, on the reverse strand, counting down.
GAAATCAGATGACTTTTACTCACTGGTGTTGCCAGATACCATTCTTTTATGTCTTATGTGAGCTTTTCCTCAAATCTACTGCTATTAAAGTCATCATTTGAGACTTTCAGTGTGGAGGAAGAACAGATAATATTTCCCCAAGTTTCTAGCCCCCCTGCCAGTAGAAAGACTTGAAAACATAACTGAGATGCACACTGAAGTTTCAGAAAACAGAAAGCAGAAAAAGAAACCAGCACTGATTTTTATTTTATCTCATGATTTTTGTGGCCTGAGTCATGATTTTAAATGCTTGGGAGCACTGATAGCAGTCTGCCCCCACAAGGAACGCAACCAGTCTCTCTTTTTCTGCCAGCAGGAAAAGGCCAAGTAGGGTCAAATGCGGTAGTGACAGGAACTGACTTAAAATACAGTAAATTCAACACATCTGAGCTTCGAACCAGCCATCAGACAGCAGCATCTGTCCCTCACCACTGACCTGGGTCAGATCTGAAGAATCAGCTTAGGGCTAAAGGCTTTCTATCACATTTTTAATCTCCTGAGCTACCCCACTGTACATGATAAAGTCCTTCCATCTACACCACTCTTAAATACTTTGTAGTTCTGCTGCAGCTTTTATTGTATTATCATAAAGATCTTTATGACAGAGCCTTAGGTACATCTGTCTGGTAAGGGAGACAGTGGGATCTTTTCACCCTTCATTTGAAACGCAGCCATATGTGACACAAACCATAGCAGGTTATTAAACAGTTAAATGACAGGAGAGGAAATGCTGATACCTTAAGCAGAATATAATTCTCTCTACTGGAATTTGGCAAGGACACAGGGACTAAGGTCCCTGCAGAAAGCACAAGCTGCTCTTCAACAATCACAAGCATGTAGGGACTCAAGTTGTGCATCTCCTCCACAAAGCATCACAGCAAGTAGTGCAGCACCCCCTAACTGTAATGGCCGTGTACTAATCCAGAGGGAAAAAAGCCAAATTGAATTGCCTACACTAGCCTTGGCCATCCCCTGTCTTCACTTCGCCAGCCCCAGCACCAGCAAAGCAGGTCTCTTCGCCTCTGTGAGTGTCTAGGAGCAGTCACACAAGGCAGGACTGCAGGATAGTGTAAAGCAGACCCGAACATGAAAGCACAGCCAATCTGACTTGTGTCCTGCCTCTCCTACAGCCTCTTCTTCCTTTCCAGTTAACTATTCTCGGTGCATTTTGAAACCTGCTTTCACAAAGGTCCACCAAAAAACTTTTTCTGGATAGCAGCCGAAGTGCTCTCTCCTGCCTGATCACTCCCAGATACCATGAACAGTCTTACATCTTCATTGCTTCCAAGTAGGGAATAACCAGAGCCTGCATCCCACCAGTTAAACACATAGTACTACCTAAAGCAGAGATAAAGTTATTTCTTTACGTCTCTACCAAAGCCCCTGCTTGCAGGAGCACTGGCTTGTCACTGGAAATAATTCTTCGCAGGACAATTCAACTGCCCCTAAATGAACCATCTCTCCTACCCTAAATACTCTTCTAATTTTGTTTCACAGTTACAGGTTGCAAGTTTGTGATGTCCTGGAGACATCTGAACCTTCCTTTCTTCCCAAGACATCACTTTGGCATACTTGTTCACAATCCTACTGGTCCTGAGAGCCCTACTAGCACCAAAATTAATATCTCAAATACTCTCACTTCCCCCCCCGTACCAACGGATTGAATTGTACCAATCTAACTTACACCCTTCCCAATAAACCTGTAACAATTGAGTCTTTCATTTCTAGATCCCACAGCACTGGGCAATGGGATGTGCTATTCAGCAAATAGCAGTACTGCATAAAGGGAAAGGAACTTCATATTCTCCCCCACTGCTCCTCAGCATGGAGAGATAAGTAGGTTGGAACTGTGAACCATCCCACAAATGAGACTCGAGACAATGTCCTTCCTTCTTGTGCCCAAAAAAACTATTTAAAAAAAAATACAAACTATGGGATTTTTGGTAATAAATTCTGATGTTCTGGTCTAATTTCAACTGCAGTAGCTATGTTTCTCCCTTTAAAATCCTCCTTGCTGCTTCAATTGAATATACCGCCTGTGCCTGCCTTCCCTGCATTGTTTTTCAGTGTTCCTGTAAACAGCTGTAAATTGTTCCTCCACCGCGGCAGCTCATGTTAGCACTGGGTGGAATTTACCTAACTGTACCTCATGCTGGCAAAGTGGTATCAGTTCATTAAGTCTGTTATTTTTGCTATATTAATTCAATTGCCATGAAGGACTATATAAGTTAAAAGATACAGTAATTGTTATGGATGACTCACGATGAAATTGAATGACTGGTTTTCCCCCATACCTAAATAAATGCACATATATAACGTTTTATTTTAGTGATATATGTACTGCCCTCTTCACTGTGCAATGGAAAGGACTACTGTTATGTAGTCCATCCCTCTGCCAGTGCAATTCCACACTGTACTTCATCAGCCACGCTCATCAGCAAATGAAAGACCTGATTGTACAGCCCTCCCCGTACAAAGCTGACATCGCTGCTAGAAGCTTTTTTTGCTTGGAGTAGTCTGACACTGGTAAAAGTAATTCAAACTGGAACATAATGCTAAACTTGGAACATAATGCTCACATCAGGGATGGTAACAGGCATATATTTATTTTTCCTCTTACTAAACTGCAGCTCTTTCTGTATGCCAAACTCAACTGCTTCTCTCATCATCCAACGCTCTTTAAGAAAAATTATTCCACTCCTTCCCTCATCCAGGACTGACCATTTCAAGCTCAGGACCCTCTGATCTTATTGCAATTACATCTTGTCTGAGCTACCATATTCTCATCTGATACCTGGGGGCACAGAGGTCAGGGGGAGGAGGAGAGGAGAGAAAGATAACAGGCAGGGCAATGAAAATATTAGCTCAGCTGCCCCTTACACCTCACACCCACCCCTACTCCAGCCCATCCCGCAGTCTCTGTCCTCCATCCAGCAGTGAAAGGACAATATGGGAACTGTACTGGAGTCCAGGACGGGCAGATGGGACATTCCCAGTTCCTCCCTACAGCCCTGTAGCACTCTAGTCTCGTGGACTCCGTGAGGATTTCAAAGTCTGGGTGAAGGCAACAATAAGTGCAGTTTTGCTTTCCGAACCTAGCTCCCTAAAGTCCTTCTGCCCCCTTCCACAGCCAGGCGAATGGGAGAAGGCACAAGATACAGCTGGCCGCCTCCGTCCACGCTTAGGCAGCCCGAAAGCCCTAGCCCAGTCCTGTCCCCACAGGCAGCACTACTCATGCAAGGGTCATGCAGACGCATCACCAAAGCTATCTTCCAATTGTTCATTCATTGTGAGTAACTGGGCATTGACTCCACTTCCCAGGGATAAACCAGCTCCGGGTTGTCTAGCCCTCAGCCTTGGGAAAGCTCTGGTTTGCAGTTCTACCGGTAAAAAAAGGGGGGACGCGCGCTCTGCTCCTCCACAACCAGAGTGAGAATAAAGAGGCATTTACCATCCTGCCCAGAGCTCTCCAGATACTCCGTCAAGTCGCAGCCGAAAGCGCTCGCGGCTCCCTTCCTCTTGAGTTTCTGCTTGGCTCCCTTGTTCTTCATGAGGTTAGTCCCAAAAGAGGTTCTCCCCCCTCCTGCCTTGCCCCCCTCCCCCCGGCCTCACACTGGGCAACAAAAATCTCACTCTTCTCCTCAGACCACCGCCCGTGTCCCACTCCCGGGGAGCAACATCGGGGGTCCTGTACAGCGTCCAGCCGGAGAAGTAAACATTAATCCCCACCAGATGTTGGGCTGCTCCTGTGGCAGAGGAAGGTCAGGTGAGAGGAGGCTCCCCAGCCGGCAGCAGCAGCGATCATAGCCCAAGCCCGGAAGGGTTCTCATCAGAGGGAAGTGGGTGGTAGATGGGTGCCCGCATCGGAGCTGGCAAGCTGGGGGCAGGCGATGGTGGAGGGGACGTCTTTCCCTCAGCACGGTCCCAGGACCCTCCACGGCCACCTTCTGGGTTTTGTCAGCTGTGCTGTCGCCACTTCCAGCAGAAAGTGTCCCAGTCTGGTTTTCCTTCGCTCGGCTTTCAGAGGAGACTGGAAGTTCAAACGGACTAATGAAAAGGGACCAGGGAAGAGTCTGCACAAGGCTCCTCTTTGGCTCCCCCCCTTCCCCTCCTCCTGCCTTCGGACAGTTAGAGGAATGAGAAACCAGCTTCCTGTCCTGACTCCCGCTTGCTCGTTCTCTCCTTTCCCCTGTTTTACAAATCCTAGGATTATCCAGCTCAAAAAAATGCTGAAAGGAAGTTAGCTGAAGAGGGGGGCGGAGGACCGTTTTTGGCAGTAAAAGTGCATGTGTGTGTGTGTGCACAAGAGAGAGACTGAGGGGAAGGCGGGGAGAGGAGTTGGGGGACGGGGGGAGGAAGAGGGAAAGCCTGCCCTGACAGTCAACAGATAACGGACTGCCTGAGAGGAAATCACTGCGACCGAGCCGAGCCGCAGTCCGCGGTGCGGTCAGGCGCTTCCTGCGCACCCAACGCTCAGCTCTGAAAAGGCCCGAGGCGGGGCTGGCAAGGAGGAGAGAGACCAAGAGCCGCTCCAGTAAACCTCTGCCTCTGTTCATCGAGTCCGTCATCACAAGGCGCCTTACAGCCCTTGAACATGACTGTCACTTCAGAATTTGCCTGCCTCTAACAGAGGCGCAGGCTGGAGCTATGGAAGTGCAAGAAGGGAGCAGAAAGCTGGCAAACTGAAGAGAGGGGGAGAAGGGAAACCATCCACTCCCTCCTCCCCGGCAAGCAGAAACAGATGCTGTCCGGGCATCTAAGTTCACGTACTTTTGAGTCAGCTCCCAAAAAAGGCTCCCCTTGGCCAACGAAAGGATTTAGAGATAAGGAACAGAAATCACCAGTAGCAGCAAGTAGGGAAATGGGACAGGTTTACCCCCAGGCCCTGAGCCTTGATCCCCCTCCCCAACACTTTTCTATACACAACCTTCAATACACACATATCTCTGCTCATAAGAGCAGTCACTTGTAGTTTTTTAACCCAGAAATTCAGACCTCTTTACAGGGCTGGCTATGCTGGTGGGCTGCATGCTTCACCTAGGGAGGCAAACTTAACGCTGCTAAGGCTTCGCTACCCCCTCTTGCTCCACACCAAATATAACTGTATGGGTCTGGGTGAAAAATAAACAAACAAACGAAAAACAGGAAATTGCAGCTTTTCACCAAAAATCAGACCAAAGATGGGGAGAGTAGTTTTTGTCTGGAGGAAAACTGGCCAGGAAACAGGGCAAAGGACCCCCTTAATCCACCTCCCTCCTCAACCCTGGGGTCCACACACTCATGCAGCAGAGAAACCCATCTCCTCCCACAGACCTCTGCAAACTCACCACCTTCCCCCTTTATTTTGACAAAGTGCCATTTTTCAGACAAATCAAACCTTCAACTGCGATCTGACAGCTGCCAAAAGCTATTCAGGTTCTGTCTGTTGGTATGGTAACTTTTTTTTTCCCCCTTCAAAAGTGGTGGATGTTATCACTTCACATACAAGAAAAAACACCAAGAGCCCTAGTGAAGGAGCTTGAGCAATTATAACTCCTATTGTGCAGTGTATCAGCGTCATTATCATCATTATCCCCATTTTACAGCTTGCTGGCTGACGGGTTGAGGGGAAAATGATTTGCAGAAGGGTGCCAGAGACATGTCTGGCCTGTCGGCTCCCAGCCTTCTTCTTCTGCTCCCAGGCTAAGGGAGGAAACTGAGCTCTCGTCACCAGACTGATGGTTGTTCTGAGGGACCTTCAGTGCTCACAAAACACTTAAAACTTCCTTGAATTTATTCTGGGCTTCTCACAGCACCTTGATGTCAAGTCAGTGCACGGGATCCCTCCCCGTTCCGGCACGCTGCCAAACCCATCGCGTGCCACAGTGCATCCTGCCTGCCTGCCAAGGGGCAGACTTCAAACGCGTTGGACAGACAACAGGACGCTCAGATCTGGGTGTCTCACCAGGCCATCCTCTCGCTGCCCAGGCAGCTGGCTGCCTTCTGTAGGAAGAGAAAGACTCTCCTTGCCCCCTCAGGGATGAGGCACGTCCTCCTCCACATGCCAGCCTTCTCCCACAGGGATGAGCACTGGACCAATGGGGGAGAACCACTTCACCGCTGCGAGTAGCCACACCGTCTTCTTCAAAGTCCTGAACTCCTCCCTGCAGATATCTCTCTCCCTCCACAAACCAAACAGGACATTTAAACTCCCCGTGCTGGTGTCCTCCATCACCCTATGTCAGACAGCGTCACTAACAGGGTCTGTGTCCACAGCCCTCGCCTGTCCCTTCAGCTGGTGACCCACTGCACCACACTCCTGCCCTCACCTCCATGCCCTCCCTCACCTTAGATACGGTTTCCCCCCCTCCTCCTTTGCAAGCCTACCCAAACAAGATGTCTTCAATAGAAGGTTTCTTTAAAAAAAAAAAAAAAAAAAAATCAACCCTGCATGCATATGGCTTCCTCACATCACCAGCAAGGGAGCTATGGCCCCAGCCGCAGCAGGGCAGCCCCAGCCCTGGCATGGCCACCACGCAGCACAGGCCCACTCCCCTTCCTTGCGTAGCTCTGCTCCAAGGGGCCTCAGTGGCCCATGGGCCAGCCCGCTGGGTCAGCCTGTCACCCTTGCCCCTTGGTGTTTTTCACAGGTTGGTAGGTATTTTCAGCTGAAGGCACCATTTCTTGGAGTTGGCTCTGTGGTGGTTCCCTGCAGCTGCTGAGGGAGGCACTATCTTTGGGACCCATGATGGTGGGTCCTGCTGGCCGATGAACACTCCAGGAATCGAGCACTACCGTCTGATTTTGGTTATCAGGGAGCTGCGCTGTGCTGCCCTGACCCCAGCTGGGCTGCAGGTGTTTGATGGCTGCCCAGGGCCAGGCCACAGGACTGTCAGCCATTGCCACTGGAGTGCTGTGGTGGGGGGCAGGGAAAGACTGCCATCCCCCTGCCAAGAAAAAACTGTATTTGAAGCACAAATACAGGGAAAAGGAGCTAGAAACAAATACAGAGGATTTGTATGTATTCATCTGTATAAATGAATACAGAGGATTCCCACTGTATTCACAGAGGCTGTCTTGCGCATTGTGGTTTTCTGCCCTGTGACAGGTACCCCATGGAGGGAAGAGGGAGCCGGAGGAGGGAAATGGTGTGGCAGCAGGGTGAAAGAGGCCTGCACTGCGGCTAGTGAAAAAAGGTGTGAGGAGCTCCAGAGAGCTCTTGCCAGGCAGTCTGGGCTACGGGGGTGGCTTTCCCTGTGCCAGGATGAGGTTCAGCAAGAGGACAGAAGGGAGGTCGCTGCAGGATTGCCTGGGGAGCCTGGGGCTGGGAGGAGGAGGAGGTCGGGCAAGGTGAGTGGGAACCAAACAAGGGAGGCTTTACAAACAAAGCACTTCGTATCGGAGCCTGAAATCAGTGCTGAGCCAGGGGATTTTTCCGAGGGAAAGGGGCGATGTTCTCCCCCACAGAGAAAAAAAAAAAAAAAAGAAGCCTGGATTTGCACAGCCCAGGAGGCAGAGGAGGTCTCTGCAATAGTTAGGGTGAGTGGCACGGCTAAGGAGTAAGCCAGTGTCCCTCCTGGAAAAGCTTTCACAGATAAGAATAGGCAAGGCCAGAGAGGAAAAGGGCTTGGGTCAGAAGTATGAAAAGCAAAAAGGAGCTCAAAGCTGAAACAGCTGGAAAAGAAGGGGGAATTTTTCTCCCTTCAAAAAAAAAAAAAAAAAAAAGAAAAAAGTGAGTCTGCAGAATAAGAGCAACACCAAGCCAAGCCAGAGCTCCCACAGAAGCAATCTCTCCATAGCGATTACTTCCTAGTCCCTGCTGCCATACAAACAGCATGATGGCCGGCTGCCCCACGGTACCGCAGCCCAAATCAGGAAGTCACTGCCCACCACACTTTAATTCCTTCTCTTTGAACCTGTAAAAATAGGTCAGGATTTGAAGCTAGTCGCAAAGGCCTCCCTGTCAGAGAGGGCCGCAGGTTCACGCGGGAAGGTGGGGCACCTCCCCATGCCACCGCTGCTGATCCGCAATGCCTTGCCCTTCGGCTTGAGAGTGGGTATGGCAAGCCAGCCTGTGTGTGAATGAACATAGGACAGAAAAAGACTTTACAGCTCTCTCCGTTCTCACAGACAAAGTATCAGTAACCCCAGAAGCAGTCAGAGAGAGCCTGGGGAACAGCTTTGTCCATTAGGCCTGGGTATTTCTTCCCCTTCTAAGAGCTGGAGGCCACGGCAGAGAAGTCACACAGGCTATTTCTGGGCACCCATCTCTCCCCTCCCTGCTGTGTTTCCTTCATTGTGTTTGAGCTCTTTCCTATCCGTGGCTTTAAAACTTCCACCAATCTGCCAGGCGCCACTCAGCACAAAAGAGCGGGGAGGGGCGTGGGGCAGGGAGTGGAAGACCCGGGGAGGGGGGGGATCTGAACCCCTAAAAATAGCCCTGCCAAGTACGACTGTTTTCCTGACACAGACGGTTCATTGTTAGACCCTGACACGCCAGCTCACCCTCCCTCCCCACCCCTCAGCATACTCTCTTTCCTCTCCTGCCCCTCTCCGTCCCAGTTTCCTGTCTACTCCCATCCCCGTGGCCAAAACTGGAGAGTATTATTGTGAAGCCTAAAGCCTGGCAATGGAGGCTTTTGTTTCTCGGAGGCAGACTACGGGGCTACTCTTTGGCTTCTCTTGTCACAGGACACCCACCACTCTTGGTTCCTCATTTCACCTCATTCCCAGCCACAAGCCCTGTCTCTCCCAGCTCTCACCTCCCCTTCTGCCTTCTAGAGGACCCTCTTGCCCCACATCATGACGCACTTTTTTCTCTGTGTCTGTCTGCCCCATGCAAGCTTTCTGTTAGCTACTTCGCAGATCCCAGCACTTCAGCTACAAATGAAGGAGGCACCTCACACTTGCACACTACCAAGTCTCCTTACTGCTGGCTGCATACCCACAACACAGCGATATAACCAGGATGTACAACAGACCTGTGCCCAGAAGGCTCTATTTATGAATCAGCGTGATGGTGTGATGACATCACAGTGATGTCATAGAAGACAATCAGAAGAAAATAAACGGAACATCCCTTGTACTAGGTAGGTACTTTTCTCTCACTTTGCTGGTTAGGGCATAGAGCAAGGATCTACTGCCAGAGGACCAGGTGTAGTCACTGACATATTAGGAGCAGACATATACTGTCCATTCTACCTCCTTGAGTATCATCCCAGATGCAGCAAAGTCTGAAGTACCTAAGTAGCCTAATATAGCATGATATTCAGTTATTGACTATAGACACCACAACTACAAAACAAGCAACTACATTTTTAGCCAGACTGCCTTCTCCCACTGTTCACAGCCATTTCAGACGTGTCTTGCTTACAGAAAAATAGATGAGGAATATATGTCCCTTCCCTTACTCAGAGCACAAACTTGTCTGAACAGCGACAGTTGCTTAATCCTATGTTTGTACAGCATGTAGCACAGAGGAACTCTAACTCTTGACTGAGGACTCCAATTGTTTTTTATTTAAACAACATAAAGACCATTATAGAAAGGCTTTATGTCTCCCAGTGTAAAACTCCATTGATAGCGGAATAATATTTGATAGTATTATAAAACAAACATTCAGAGAAAAACTCTACCAGACAAGCCACACTGCTAGAAAAAGCTTCCTTCATCTCAGAGGCATGTTCTGAACCTTCTCCAAGCATCTTACCAACGAGACAACCCATTTGGTGAGGCAGGAAGGCCACAAACCTCACACCATGGAGCCATTCCAAACTTAAACAGGCCTTTTTCAAGAGCATCCTGTCAGAAGCTTTTTGGATAGCATGGAAGAGGCAGCTGGCAGCCCTGTGCTGAGTACAAGCAAGGCAGCATGTCATAAAGAGAGGTGATTTCCTCAACACATTGCCTCACTGCAAATAACAACAATAAGAATCCCCAACAAACCAGGAAATGTTTTTGCCTCCTTTTTAACCCTGATCAGGTAACAAAAGAGACCTACAGAAATTTAAAAAACTTGCTTAAAACTATGTTGTGACTCTATAGCAAAGCACCTGTGAACAAATCAACAAATCAACAAATCAACAGCACCTGTGAACTTGGGAAATGCCTTAGCCATAAGCCCATTACTCCTCATGTCTTACCAGCCTGTGAACACAAGCAATAACCAGATTCTCAAGCACAGTTAGGATCTCTAGGAGCTGAGAAAACTTAATTGGGGAAGAAAATCTTGAGGACATCTATTTATCACTTCAGACACCTGTTGCTTAATCACTATGTCTAGCAGCTATACTACGACAGCCTGAGGAAGAGCAGACAACTTTCAGTATCTGTTCCTCTACATTTGCACCCCACTGGTTTTCTAGGAGTTTCCCCCACCATTATCCTATGAAAACTGTTCTAGGAGAAATGAGAAGTATGTTGAGCAGAGGCCTATAACGTGAAAAGAGAAATTATTTAGTCTCTCCGGCTCTCAATACTGCCAAACAGCAGCATTGGTATTACATTATAAAGGACCTCACATGTATAATTTCTGATTAGTGCAGCTCACCACCACTCAGAGGACACTGACACCAACACCCACTTCACTGCCTGTATTTCCAACTTCAGATGTCCCTCTCATTATTCATTCTGCTAATCATGTTGCCATGGGAGAAGGAAGTTGTGGGTTAACCTAACTGCATAAAAACAGCAATCCATTGCACTTACATTATTTTCATGGTAATGCAAGACTAAGGACTGAGAAAGAATCTCTATTACAAGGACTAAGCTGGAAGGGAGGAAAGAAATTAGTTTAGGGGTTCATTCAAGCAATAATCTATTATTTTGATCACTTTCTGTAGCAGATAAGGGCTATTTTGTAATAATCTTTTTTGTTAAAAAAAACCCAACATAACAGCAAATAGCTCAGGGGATGCTCACTATTTTAAGGATAAAAGATAGCCTGTTACATGCTATTTTTGGAGTACATAAAACCTGACTTCTTTTATTCTGGGGTCTTCTCTTGATCACTTGTGAGGATCATCTTTTCCATGAGAGAGTTATGTCCTGTTTCAGCACAAGCTTTCAACTAAGACTCCTCTTATTTTATCTGAACATCTAGCACCACAAGGAAGAGTTCCTATGAAGAATGCCAGCTATGATGATGGTCTCCAGCTAGGACAGACTGCTACTTCACCCCTTCTCTTTGTCTCTAGCAAGGCAAAGTGTGATTTGGTGGCAGGAAGGGGGAAGAGAGGAAATACAAGTTTGCAAAAGCCACATATCCCCTTTGCAAACACCTCTACAGGAGGATTGTCAGCTGTGATGGGTAGAATGCTAGCAGCTGTAGCGGGCAAGGCCAGGTGTTCTTGCAAGTGGCAGGCTCCGGCACATTTGTCGTTTCTTATTTCTACTCGCTGACCTAAGTCTCTGCAGGGAAAGCACTGGTGGGTCTGCACAAATGATTTCCTATTGTCTTCTCTGCAAGGCTGACCATATCCCCTCTCCCTTCTAGGCTTTCTCTTCCTGCCTTGCATGACATCGCTCTTCATGGTCAGGTGTGTGCCTAGGTTAAGTGGAAAAACAACTTGCCTTTCTACTGTGCTCTCAAATGGTGAAGGTATGGAGCAGGGAAATCAACTATGTGGGGAGATTCCTTCTGCCTGAGATTTTAGTGCCCCCTCTCTCAGGATGTGTAAGATTAAAGTTCTCTGTATGTTCCCTGAGGGAAAGCCACGTTTCTCCTTTAACATTTCCTTACCTGCACCCTGGCTGTCAAGTGGGAGGTGTTTTCTGTGGGGATGTGCCAGGTTGTGGAGGATTTTTTAAACAACTTTGGCACACTTGCTTTCTCTTTTCCTCTGCTTGCAGAAATGTCACCAGCCCTGCAGTCCTGTCAGCAACACTATTTGGTTTGAATCCTACTGAATCTCAACACCTCCAGGCAAAGGTGGCACAAAGTTATCTTCTTTCTATCACAGGCCGAAAGGGCTTGGCTTGCCTTCACTCTGACACCTCATTGTCTAAATGTGTAGTTCAGATTATTTCCTGACTCATGCTGAAGTTATATTGGGTGTGAATTACAGCAGAAAGTACTCAGAAGGCTTCAGGCTGGAACCAAGAATATTTTCTCTGTGCTTTGCAATTACTTACACAGCTTAACAGGCTGCTTTCAACTTTATGGCTAGTGTAGCATCGTTGCCGCTGGCCAATATGACTGGGACATCTAGGGAGCCCTCTCCAGTGTAACTGGGGTGACTGTAGCAGAACTGGTGTCTTTTCTGTAGGCTAGCAGAGGGGTTTTGTTATCTTTAGCGTAAGCTTTGGCTAAGAAGCCTGGCTCCCTAATGCTGCCCTGCTATATTTAGACCCTCTTCTGGTGTGCCCACCCAGTGCTGTTCCCCTTGTTTGTTTCCTACCAAACAATGAGACCTGAAAGAATTGCTTGGAAAGGGGCCAATGCTCTTGCAAACGAAACTGTCAGGCAGCCAAGCTTTGCAACGGCCCTTTGTAACATACTGTACTGGGAAATGGGAAGGAATTGTCCCTCTTGCTTCAACCTCCAGCATGGGTTTTGTCCCCATGCTCAGACCTCTGTGGTGTAGCCCTGCCCCAGAGACTGTCTTTGAGGACATGTCAGAAGAAATGGGGGGGAATGCCAAAGGGCAACAAATCAAGGTGGCAAGGAGCGATGTGAGATCTGCTCTCTGTTCTCCCTCACCTCTAATCCTGTATTCCTGCCAGAGCATGTTTGAGCAGCAGGTTGTTCCTGGAAAGCCTTTGCTATCTGCCCTGATTATAGCAGAAGCTGCTCATGTACATATAGGGTTACAGGTGCAGTCAGATGCCCTTCTCACGCACCCCATGTTTCTTTTCTGTGCTCTTGTGGTGCTTGGCTATCATTTTCTACAATCTCAGCACTGTAGTGGGAGAAAAAATGCAGCTTCAGTCCTACTGGTGAGCAGAACAGGAACCACATTAAGATTATTTTTGCTTGTTTTAAACAAACGGAGCCAAAGGAAAAAACAAAGGAGAAGGAAAAAAAGCCAGACAGGGAGAAGAGAGAGGAGCGATTTTGTTAAGACAGAGGGGTCTGCCTGATCCGCAGTAGCCTAAATGATGAGAGCCTGGAAATTGCAGATTTGCAACCAAAATGGATTTTGTTCCATTACCTTAGGTTCCAACTTTGTTGCTTCTTTTGGCCTCCTCAGCCAAACCTCTCTAGCCAGAAAAGGACATGTGTAGCCCTGAGGGAGATTCCAGGAACATCCTTTCAGTTGAATCTGTTCTGGGTTTTCCTTTAGGCCCATAAGCATTAGAGAGGTCAGAGCTTGGGGGGAAAAAAAAAAAAAAAAGATTAAAAGATGTCAACATTTCCAGAGGAGAAGAACGGTGCCGAGTACTAGAATCATAGCAAAATTTATGGCAAGTGAAAGATCAGCTAAAAAGGTATTTGCCTAAACCACGCAAGCATCTGCTGGTCCTGCCTGAGAAGAGGGGTGTAAACCTCCTGTGAGGAATAGGGGAGAGCACATGTGCCTCCAGTGCCAGAATGTCATACTCTTGCTCCACTGATCACTATGTATACACTGTTCTGTGGCAAATTTAAGAGATGCTGGGATGAATCCAATGGTTTGAGTTATAGTTAATGTAGCATCTTTTTTGTAACGATACCAAGTATTTGCAACTTGAAAATGGAACCAACTTTTAAGAACGGCTTAGGAGAATGCGTGCTGGCAGGAAAACTGCAGCTGGAGGAGAAATAAGTAGATAATATTTTGACACCATGGGCACACAGCACCAGTTGACAGGCATTGTAGGACAGCAATCTTAGGCAGAAATTCTGTAGATGAGTGGAGAGTACAGGGAGCAGTTCAAGCGTTACAGCAGGTACATCAGGTAAAAGGAAGAAATTAATGTAGCAAGGAAAGGCTGCATTTCAGACTAACCCCTAGCAGATAGTGTCTGTAAGATACTGTAAGCAGGACCCTGCACTGTTGCACTTCAACATATCACAGAAGACCACTTGAATAATTCAAATGTCACTAAAAAACCTGAACGAGTCAATTGGGGATGGCAATTCCGGGTTCTAATATTATTGTCATATGTAGCAACTGTCTTAAAGTCCCAGCTCCTGGAGTCAGGGCATTTCTTGTAAGAATCTCAGTTTTCTGTATAAACCAGTACCAAAAAAGCTACGTCCTTCATTAGTGTACAGGGAAATTTTAAAGACACAAACTCTAAAAGCCTGGAAAATTTTGGATGGAGGCCTAAAAAACAAAGGTCCGTCTCTGTAACAGCTCCCACTTTTGGTGCACACAGGCTGTCCGAGAAATCTGGGATCCTCCTGGTTCATGTTGCAGTAATAAAGAGGGTTATTTCATACTTGCTGTTTACTGCAGAACACAGATCCACTGTGCTCAGTGACTAAAGATCATTTGTGGAGCCTTAGTAGTCAACAGGAAATTATATTCTCATTTTGCCAAATCACTTTATCATGATGCCATTATGAAAAGACTGTTCATCTATTTTAGTGGTTGCTTAGGAGATGCGAGAGGGATTGGTCTGCAGCCACTTCCCTCTTCTGACTCTCCCTAAGATAGCGCTGCAGCCCCTTACCTATAAGAAAGCCACTGGGCAACGGCTCGAATGGCCAAGGAGATTTTACACTTGGGCTCCTTTTGTGACCTGTTGTGGCAGCAAGGCCAGGTGGAGGAAGTCCTGAACTCCACATGAATGGGAAACAGACAACCTTAGCAGCAGGGAGGATCAGGGGAAGAAGGTGGATTAATGACACTCTGAGAAGCTCAGGGACAGCAAGGAAATGGTTGCTGAGGTGGCGCTAATTCTCTGAGGAACCCATGGCAAAAACTTGTGTTTGGTGGTTGGATGGTGGACACTGTTCTGGGAGGTTTCTTGCAGAAACTTTTGTTTAGAAGTGAAATGGATTAGGAGGACTGCTGGGGGAGGAATCATAGTTGTGTAGTTTGTTTGTTTGTTTTTATAATTGTGTTTTTAGCCTTTAAAAGAAATGGATCTTCCTTTTAGAAAGTGAAGCTGTTTGAAAAATAAACGTGAAATTTTGACACAGTGTATTAAAGGCCTAATCTCATACCAGGGAAGTGAGGCAAGTCACCAGTACAAAGTCTAAGAGAAGTTTGCTCAAGCCAAAAAGCTCCTTTCCCTACAATTTGCAGGCTTTTCAGGAAGTTCTAGGAGGTTTTCTGAAATTTATTCATTATTCATTCCTTTATCTATTAGCTCTAAAACCTTGTAAGACGTATTGACCAAAAAGAAACAATTCAATTCACTACCTACAGATACTATGTCCTTCCCTTGCTTAATCAGTTTTGATCAATTTGTCTTGTATATCCTGCACAGCTACTGTGTCGCTTCATTATCTAATAAAAAACAGAATTAAAATGCTGGCTAACTGCATCTTAATCGAATTCCAATTCTCATCCAAAAATAGCTTGACACAAATCAAAGTGAAAAAATAATTATCATGTAAATAAGCAAAGCCATTCACTATTTTCTAACATAACTAAATGCAAATTGTGGATCTGAATAAATGTGAGCGATTAGGTTGTTCTATTTACATGTGCAGAGAGACCAGGCTAGCAAAAAGTTACCAAATTTAGCGGAAGGGCTATATTTAGTTTCAAATCAGGATGCTTTAATTACCAGCTAACAGGAAGCAACCTTTTTAGTTTAGTTTAGTTTTGTTTCTCGTAATTTTTATTTGGAAATAACTACAAATGTGAAGCATAATTAAAATAGATTACTCCAATCATCCTTTTTTGCTATCTGATATTTTTAAATCACACCATCTTGAACAGACATTATCACACACCAGTCGTGTGGAAACTACAAATGCTTTTCTAAGATATCCCAGTTCATGCCAACTCACAGTTGTCTCCCTTTTAAACTATCTGGGCTACCCACAAATTAGTTTGAGCTGAATCATCTCCTCTTTTCAAGTTAACTTTTGGAAAAAGTAACACATTTCCTCATATGTTTGCTGGTTTTACTGGCTCTTTATGGCCAGAGCAGAAGTGGATAGCAGTGGAGACCCCCAACACTTAGTACGGGCTTAGCAGCCTCCAAACAAAAGAAAAAAAAAAAACAAAAAAACACCTTTTCTGTTCACTAGAGTCTAACACTACCTACTGCTTATTACAGGCATGTGAAACCACAGTGACTCAATACCTGAGGGTTATAAAAACATTTTTAACTTGGTTCCTAAGCTTTGAAGTGCCACTGCATCTGAGTACTGCTCTCGCGTCAGGGGTAGTAAGGCACCGCATTTCCAGAAGACCTTGGAGTCTCTGTCACCCCTATCAGTCCTCTAGCTCTGCCCTTTCCTGGTACAATGCTTCCCGTACTTCAGCTTTTCATGCCGCCCTTGGGTTCCCAGAGCCCGTTTGTAGGCTGCAGAACAATAGCAATTGCTGAAAATATGAAATGGGAGAAAAGAAAACATCTTGGTAAAACACTCACACACTGGGAGCAGGATATAAAAATAAGAAGTGACAGCTCAGCTCTGGGGCCCCAGGATCTATGGGTTGTGGATAAAAACTGCTTCTATTTTTCTTCTAGAGTCTTACCTTTTGTTCTGCTTCTGAAAAATGCCAGTAAGGAGACAGATCCTCTTTGTCATCGCTCCTAGGAAGTACATTCCTCCTGTGCCAATACCATCATACCTTCTATTACCATAACATAGTCTGGATCCTACTCCCTCCTTTTATTTGGCTCCTAGATCTCAGTGAATAATTTTGCAAGGAATCGTTTATTCAGCAAATCTTGCTTCTTTTTCCATTTTTGGAGTATCCCAGAGCAGTTTGCCATTTCCTCAGGTTCTTTATTATCTGGCAAGTTTTCTGCAGTTTCTTCCTCTCATCCATGGGTTGACTATGAACTTTGAAGGAGATATTTGGCTAGTCATAGTTTCAGGCATATGGGCCAGTTATGATGAGTGAGACTGCACGGCTAGAGAAAAATCAAGAGCATAGTCACGTGCCAATGTTTGACTGTCAAAAAGATCATCGTTACTACTCTAAGTTGCTATTAACTTTTACACCTGTATCTTTCACTTAAGGAAAGTGAACGTGAAAGAAAGATGCTGAAGGGAGAATCATTTAAATATAGGACTGCATGTCATCGAAGGGGAATAACTTTTTCATTATATTCAGAACAAGATATAGCCTCATAAAATTCAGCGAGAGAAATGACGACTGAAAAACGATATTGTCAAGCTGCCAACAGCTGCTTCATTTCATTGCTATCCTGGGGCACCCTGGTGTTTTCCATGTCCCCATCCCAGCCCCTCCCAATTTGTTGTTCAGTTGCAGGACGCGACTCCGAAGGCAAGCAGAGCAGGTAGTCACACAGGAAAAAAACGAAACAATCCTTCGTCTAAGCACCGTGTGGGTTACCAGAGTAAGGAAACCCCATGAAAGGGAGTCCCAAGGTTGGTAGAGTATGAAGAAAGGCCCTTGAAGGGAAGTGCTTGTCTCCGCTGACCTCCGGGACTGTGTGCTGGCCCCACCTTGCTGTAATGAGAGGGTTGGTGGAAAGCACAGGTTTGCTGAAAGCACTCGTCATCCCTGAACTTCTTAATTTACCTTTCCAGTGAGGGAAGGAGAGGCAGGGAGTGGAGAGGAATAGTGACGGTTTCTTTGAACAGGCACTGACCAAGAGCCAGTGTACTTTGGGGAAAAAGAAAACAAGGGAACTCCACCCTTTTACCACAGAAAGTCTCAACCACATCCCAAACCCCGGCTAGTTACAGAGTCCTTCCTCGCATTGAGAAGCAGGCCGGAAAGGGAGCCAGGAGAAGTGGGATGTTCAGGGACCCAGAGATATTTTTAAATGTGCTGGAGGTCTGGTTGCATAGTTTTGGCCTGGTTTTATTGGCACAAGGCCCTTTCTTCCCTGTTTTTGATAGATCACACTTGCTGAGGAGGCCCTCCTCGTGTGTCAGGATGAAATTTTCTGGCTGACGAGATAGCTCTGGGGACAAGTAACCAGACCCAGCAGCTTTTCTAACTGCACTTATTCTGCAGCCCGTCTGGTTGAGGAGACCCTCCTCTCAGACACGCTGCTCCATGCACAAAAGCAGGACTGTCAAGGAGGAGCTGCTGTGAGCTTTCAGACAATGTCACAGATTTGACTGATGGACTTCAGGTCAAGACAGCCTTTTCTTCCCACACAGCTTTCCAGCCAGAGCCTCCATTCCCCATGCAGAGGCAGACCACCACCATGCCGTGTTTGATAGACTCTCTGTCCTTACAAAGCTGTGCCTCAGGGCCTCTTACTGGCTTGCTGGTCATGGAAGAGGACCACAGGAGGTACCGAGGAGCACCAGTCTAATAAGGGACATGAGCTGTGACTAAATGTTGCTTGCACACTCAGCGTATGTGGAGGATAGACAGGGAAAGGATTATGACTGTATGCAGGGATAGAGCTTGGGTGCCTTACAGCTTTCAGAGCTTCTAAACAGAAGGTCCAAAAGAGGTGGTGAAATCCTCCCAGTTGGGCTCTGTAAGGAGCACACGCCTGTGCTGGCTCTGCACCCAGTGTACCTGGTCACCCTTGATCCACTGGGAGATGAGGAGGAGGAACTGCAGGCAGGAGTGGCCCAGCCACTTCCCCATGCAAGAGAGGGCTGCGCTGATCTCAGCCCATGTCATGCTGCGGTGATGTGGTATATTGTGGTGATGCGGGACATCCTGTGACACAACTGGTGACAAAGCCAAGAAATATTAAAAGTGCTAGCGAAGAAAAGCCTTGGCATGTTTATTTTTGGTAGAAACAGGAAGGATGCTAGTGAGGCTAAAACGAGCCCAAGCGGTGTCCTTTCAGAAGCCTCCACATAAAAAACTACATATTTTCCTACACATGGTAAAGGCAAGATCTCATCTTTTACATAATAGCTTTCATGGAAGAGGCATTTAGTTAGATGGGAATTTCTTCACCTGCTGCTGAGAAGAAACTCCATCTGGGTGGGAACAGAGCTGTCATTTAACCGTGAAGGTGATGAAAAGAAGCACGCATCTAAGAAATCAAACACGTGGAAGGTAATGAGTTCAAACCCGGCCAGAGTAACAGTGCCATAGACCTTTCCTGAGGAAGGAAACGCAAGACTTCTAATAAACACCCTTCATCAGGGGCTTCAGTGTTCAGCTCTTCTGAAAGGGAGCACCTCCAGCACTTCCAAACTAAGCCACTTGAATGAATCAGCTTCTTTTGTGGGTTTTGTTGTGTGCAGGGGGATCCTTGATCCAAATGCTGATCACGACTTTTGTGCTTCGCATCCAAGTGCTGCTAGAGCTGCAGTCCTAAGCTTAAAGGCTCCTCAGCTTTTTCTCTTACTGATTTTCGTTTAAAAGCAACTCAAACTGGCTGAGAGGGAACAGAGAAATAATATAGCCTCTGCTGCTGATATGCTAACACCTGAGCCTGCCTCTCCTGGCAAAGCACCCCTTCAGAAATTCCTGTGTCTGCAGTAGCTAAAATCCTTTAAACATGTCAATCATTTTCCTCAGAAGAAAAATCAAAATCTGCCCTAACACTGTCACTGAGATGGCTGCAGCAGGAAGAGCATGTAGGGGCCTCCACACTTGACACTGGAGGCATCTGTGGGATTTGGGACACAGTTTGACATCTAGTGGTAACGTGTGGTATAATCCCAGAGCTCATACTAGAAAGTGCAAAGGTCGCCGGTGCTGGATCAGGCAAACTGAGGGAGGATCCCTCCATCAGTCAAGTACACACTTGTATCCTGGTTGTGCAGCCACACACCTTGGTATTACACATCTTCTTATCCTGCAGCGACACTTGGTTAAGAGAGAAAACCAGCTAAGAGGTAGGCCCAGGTTATATTTCATCCAGAAAAGCAACATCTTTTAAGATTATGAACTCTTAGATCATTCCGCATGCTTTTACCATGCTAATGAAGCAATAGCAGGAGGGTCTTAACCCAAGTAAAGCAACAGAAGATGTCCAAATAGTTAATTCTGAATTCTGCTAGCAGGCTGAGTTTAAAGAAATTTGGGATATTTCAGCTTCAGGTTTGATTGGTGCCATTTATGATTGCAACCAGGAGAGTCTTGTGAAGCTGCTCTGCTGCTAGGAACTGAATAATGAATGCACAGGTAGAACCATCTTTATTAAAAGAAAATGTAGGGAAGAGCAAAATTATTCAGGTGACGTGAGCAGAAGCCCAATCGAACACTTCTGGAGGGTTACAAAGAGACTGAAATCTTCCTTGTTTTTGTACTTCTCCACATTTGCTACCATCAGAATAGGTAAGTATCACTACCCCTTCAGAAACATGGTTTTAGCCCAAGCTACATGCAAAAACTCATGGGGAAATTTCATGCTCTCAAAAAGTTTGGCCAGTTTCTAGCTCTAAGAAATTCGGCTTGGACTGCAGAGGTGAGCAGCTCCTCTGAACTTGCAAGATCTGCTTCTTACTACTAAAATCAACCTGTGCAGATGGACAGTGGTCAGGCAGTTGCTCCACCTTCTTGGAAACATTAGATTAAGTATGTATGCAGGAATTAGCAGCAGTTTACCAGGTATGAATTTGGCCCACTGTGTACAGCTGCCGAAACAAAAAGAATAAATGTTAATTAGAAATTGTATTAAGAGCTCTGGAGCATTTAGCGCAATTGTTTTCTTTCTATTTATTTTTAGAGAGAGAAAATAAAAATAATGCTTAAATCAGAGTAGCAATTATGGGTTAGAGCTTAGTTACCTCTGGGAAGTAAACCCTTTTTCTTTTTGCATTAAGGCAGGGGTAGTGCCCAGTCTCTGTAGTATCATTACGTGAACCCTATGTGCTACAGTGCAAACCACATTTGAAGTCCACTCTCTGGTGCAGTAAAATGATGTTTGCTCCCTGGAGAGCAATCTTTCAGCCTCCAGAGTGTGTTGAAGTTCTCAGTCTTAACTCCCCCACCATCCCCTGGGTGTAGCTCAGCTGGTCACCTGAGAATTGCCTTTTCAGCCTTTTCCTGGCAGAAACAAACCCAAGATTTGTGAGTGTCCAACAGATACATATGGGGATGTTCAGCTGAAAAGGCCAAAAGCTTTGGCCCACTTTATCAGCCTGCCTGCTTGGAAATATCCCTCTCCTTAGTGAGTCAGGCAAAAAGCCTGGCTGGCTGAGGAGGCAGGATGGGTTGGGTTCCCCTGGCAGGTGGATGGGAACCAGGCTTCTCCTCTGAGCAAGTCTTTATGTTGCAGAAGTCTCCAGGTGCCAGAAAGTAGTAAGAAGTGTCAGTGAGCACTGGTTTGTGGTAAGGGAAATACCCTGTTTGCCATGTTCTTGCTCTGTCCCATGGCCCATTCACACACCATAAACAGACACAAGGTCTGACTGTAAAGGTGTCTCAGTCAAGGCTTCAGATTCTTTTCACAGCCCTGTTATGCACTTTGTAGCTGCTTGCTTCCTCAGACAGATGAGCTGGTACAGTTTCCCTAATGAGACCCTTAATTCTGAGGAGATTCAGAGCATCCCCTGCCAGCATGGAGCACAGAAAATCTGCACAAGCAATTCCCTAAAAGCCTTGCATTTCACGCTCTTCTATTATCAGGTTTCTTTCCTTTTTTTCTTTTTTTTTTTGCCCTAGCTGCAGTCAAGAGCTCCTCAGGGCAAGAACTATCTCTGTCTATCTGCCAGGAGGGTGCCACAAACATTTGTGGCACAAGACAAACAACGTAGTAGTGTTGCCTCTAGAAACTAGGCACTACTACACAAAGAGAAGAAAATCTAGCAGTAACAAGAGATTCAGGGCAAAAGAATCATCATCCTGGCCAGCGGCAGTTCTAGCGTTTTCTAGCTGGTGGGGATGCTGAAAGAAGATTTTGTAGTAGATATGCTTATGGATGTATAATATGATAGAGGTTTTAAGGAAGCATATCAGACAAGAACAGCAAAAGATTATTCATAATCAAAATATTACTATCAAGGTGAAAGTATATAGGGATCCTTTGGAGAGTGGGGGTGAAAAGCAAAAAAAACAGCCATTACTTTTTAAAAGACCTTGTAGCCTTCTCCTACATATCCCGTCTTTGCAATCAGCCTGTGTTTTTGCATGTCCCTCTCCAAGCCTGCGAACAGCCAGTGAAATCCCCACTGAGAGCTACTGCACTGGAGCACCAATGCAGAAGAACTCTAAGATGTTTAAGCATTATTTAGAAAGCATATAAATCTATGGGAATTCATTATGAGTACTCTCAACAAGTTTCCATGGGTATTATTTTTTAAATAACACTTGATATTTTGGAGAGTGGCAACTCAGATGAACGCAAAAAACCCTGTGAAAAAAAAAAACCCTGTGAAAAAAAAACCCTGAAAGTTGTAAGGGTTAGTCCTTTACAATGTAACTGCCACATCTTCTGTCTTCCATCATATAACAACAAAATGTTCTTGTCTTGTTAGTATTATCTTGATCATGATAACCAGTGCTGTTCTTGCTTTGTATAATATTGTTCCCTTAAATACCTGTTGCATTGTGGTGTGACTCTACATTGCATTAAAACAAAATGACAAGGAAAGATTTTAGTACAATTTATAAAATACTAGTGGAGCTGGATGCTGCTGACGGCAAGGGAAGAATTGTTCTGGTCTTGGCCTTGAAAACAGGAGGAAGAAATAGAATTTTCATCCCTGCTTATAGAAGTTCTCCCTTCCCCTTTCTCCTCCCATCATGTCTCCTCTAACAGCCAGATTTTACAGTCCTCTCCAGCTGGGAAGGTGAAATCCTGAATAATCAGGTGAGTGCTGGCTTCTGCTATCCGGAGAGGGGATCCCGGTCCTGCAGTTCCACACTGCAAGTCTCTCAGCCTTAGGGGCGTGCTGTGTTGCCTGCACACTATCACCTCTGTACGCTCCTGTTCCTCAGCTGACCTCTTACATCCTCCTAAAAAGCACAGTAAAACAAACAACAGTTTATTTGCTAAGGAGAAATGGCTGAAAGAAGCCATGTAGCGCAGTGTATCAGCAGCTCTGATGCCTTTTGCAGGAACAAAAGAGCAGGGGCTTTTGCAATGCATTTCTGGATATTGTTCCTATTCGTCACTAGTGCCCCTTCAGCTTATAGCTGTGCTGGCTTCCTTTTACTGCCTCAGGCTCCCCGAGCCCACACAGGCAGTGCAAAACCCAGAGCCGGGAGAGCCTTGTGTGCAGCAGCCGGTGACCACGACCCACTGTGCTTCCAGCATTCCCCCTGCGACTCCAGCATCACCGCAATTTAAACACGAACCACACAGCCCGGTGAAGCCTGCCCGCAAGTTTTGGGACAACAGTTTCCTTCATAACCTGGACCTCGGGCACTTATTCTCTGCAGCAGTGCAGCTCACGGGCAGAGCCCACGCTGAGGTACTGGAGGAGCAGAACTTCCCTTGCCCTCTCGTAGGTGCTCTCGTTAGGCGACGCCTTGGCAGAG
This sequence comes from Phaethon aethereus, assembly GCF_964289735.1. Classification (NCBI taxonomy): domain Eukaryota; kingdom Metazoa; phylum Chordata; class Aves; order Phaethontiformes; family Phaethontidae; genus Phaethon; species Phaethon aethereus. The sequence continues at coordinate 91,311,007 of NC_138575.1, read as the reverse complement.
GAAGTGCCGTTACTGCGTCATTGCGCTGGCCGGGGCCTGTGCCCTCCATGTGCCCGGCAGTCCTTCCCCTGAGGTCCCGTCTCGCCTCATCTTTAAAGAACTAAACTGCAGCAGCTCCAGGGCTGGAGCTTGAAACGTTTTTCCTGACAGATTTTCAAAGGAGTTGTCGGGGGAGGATTCTTCTCCCCCAGCTGTGCGGTGCCTACGTCAGAGCTTGTCATCTACAAGATCCCTTTTTATGATCAACCGAAAGGAACAGGCACTTGAAGGGCATGGTTCATTTCTTTTTGCTGACTATAAAGGGAGTCCATGATGATGAGCCTAGCTGCAAATGTCTGCATTCAATCAAGCTGAGGGAGATTAATTCCGTCCCAGTGCTCAAAAATTTTGGAGGCCCTAAACATTTAAACCCATTGCTTAACATTCAGAAATTACTCCACGTTTTTTAGGTTGGAAGCGTTTCTCTTTTTTTCTGGCAAGCTCAGTCTCTCCCTTCTTGCACGCTTTGAAAAAAAAAACATCATCTTGGCATCATCTCAGACTAAAACGGTGGATGCTAGTTAATTGTCTCACAAAATTGATTGATTAATTTTTTATCTATCTATTTATAAAACTCTTTTAACACTACAAAGTGCTATAGAAATGCCATGTTGTTGTCAATAATTAATGCAGTAACATCTGGTGGTCCCACAAATTAAGGTACACTCTGTTAAGTTGAACACTATTTTTGGGTGAGTGCAGCTCATTACAAGCCCTCACAGAACAGTTTTGCTGAAAGAACAGTCCTTGCCTCTGACAGCTTTTATTGTTGTTCTTGCTGTGGCTAAAATAAACTAGTAGCCTGACACTTTGTTTTCATCAGGATTATTATAGATATTCTTTCCTCTCACTCCATTCTGCTCAGTTTCTGGAGCTACCCCAGCAACTGGGATACCTGGTCTCCTGCCAATGCACTACTGAGCATCTGTCCTGTGTGCCTCCCCAGTACCATCCCCAAGAGGTAACTTCTGTGAGTGTGTGTGTGTGTGATGGTAATGAGAGGCATGTGGCTTCATTTGATAAGTCCAGAGAAACGTGTTGTGCATTTGGGTTCCAACCGATCCCTCCTTTTCAAGGCTGCAGGAAGTAAATCAGTCATGTTTTAAATGATCCCACGCTCCAGCTGCTGCAGATTTGGAAATTGTTAATGAATGCTGCTCACAGCGTTATCTGCTTGTGGCCAGATGGCTCTGTAGGGAGAAACTTCCATCCTGAACTATTCTGTGCACCTTTCCGCTGTACTTGCAGTGCTGCTGGAAGGCAACCATCACTGGGCTGGAGGGTGAGAAACAAACCGTGTTCAGCAGCCAATGCGTTGCAACTGGGCATTAGGGAGAATTTTATTTTTATTTGCTTTTACACAGGCTACTGGGGCAATTTTTTTGTTTTCTATGCCAGTGTAAAGCAGACTTTAAAGGCCTTGACTCCTAATGATGTGTGGACAGCATTCTGCTTGGCATACTAATGCATGAAATGAATCCTTCCTGATAGCTTATTCTGACTTGGAAACTCTCCGATTCCATTCTCAAGGCTCAGCAACCTTTGGAACAAATGTCCATTCCTTCTCCCCATATTCCAGTGCCAAAATCCTATCCCTGGTGTGTGACTCGTGTGAGGCTTTATCATATTGATTGTAGACTAATAAAAATATATGGGTTAAAAGGGACCTTAAACATTCATTTTATCCATCTCCTGCTCAAAAGAAAATTACCTATATCTGGGCCATTCCTGGCAGATATTTATCTAAATTTACCTTGATAGAAATTCACCCATTCCAGACAATCTACTTCAATGTGTCTCTAGCCTTACCCATAAAACTAGAATGTCCAGCTTAAATTCTCCTTGCTGCAGCTCACTATGTGTCCTTTCCCCAGCATAGATATGAAAAAAGAATTATTCCCATCCTTTCTGCAGTGGTCTGTGTTGAAGACTCCACACCACATCCTCCCCCTCAGCCAATGTCATCTTCTCTAGATTAAGCTAGCCCAGTACTTTCTGTCTTTTCTCACAGATCTTGTTTTCTTGACCGTTGACATTTCTTGGCACCCTCCTCCTAGATTCTGCCTAGTTGATCCACAAACCTTTTGAAGTGTGATGCCAGTTCTCAGGATGAGTTCATACCAATACTAGTGCTGAAGGATTACTTCCCAAGTCTTAAGAGGAGGCTAGCCGTACTTCTTAATATGGTCTTACATATTTTCACAACAGTGTGACATTGATGATTCACATTCTTATTCTGCTCTGGTGGAAATCCTCCCCACCACCCTTTTCTCAAGTCCCTCTGTACAGGTCTGTTACATAGACGGCAACAAACAGTTGTTTTTCAGTATCTAAGGGACCTGCTTCTCTTTGAATGTTACTGACTTTCCCCTAGCAGAGATTAAAAGTCTCCTGTGGCTCCCAGATATACCTTAGAAGAGCAGTCTCCAATATCCTTAAAATGATTACACCAATTTGCATAGCTGTTCAAAAATAAGCTGCTCCATATGAGGTTCTTTTAACCCCTACATGAAGCTTTCACCTTGTTTTGGCCGACATCAACTGGGTCTTGGCCCTCCCTGGCAGCAGAACTGAGCTCCCTCCAGCAACGGGCAGGTCAGGAAGGGCTTGGCTTGAGCTGCGGCATCCCATGAGTATGAAAGAGAGCTTTGTTGCCTGTCCTGCTGGAAGGGAGGACTCAGCATAGTTTAAAGAACACTTATGAGAGTCCTTTGTTAGAAAACCAGTGGCATAGTTAGCGTATTATCTTCTCTCATTGCTTCATCGTGCAATGGAGAGCTGCAACGGTCCCTTTAACGTTTCACTGCAGCTTCAAGGAAAGGCCCCTTTGAGTGTTGTTCCAAGGGCTTCAGAGCAGGCCAACAAAAACAGGCAGGGATGATTAAACTACAGACCAGCTGAGGTGAGCTTGACACAACTGCTGATGTTTGGGTCAGCCAGTGCTTGTTTTCCGTTCAGAGGATTTTCCCTTTGACAGAGGAGGGTCCTGCCTCCAGTCAAACAGCTTGCTCGGCTGAAACAGGGAGACAGTGCTCAGAGAAGAACTCCTCCGTGGCCCAGGGGAGGCAGCTAACATCCAAAGGGTCTGCTCCACCATTTTCATGGCTGTTAATGTGCGTACATGGCTGGAGGTGAGCACTTGGGAAGGTCCATAGCAAACGCTGGCTTGAAGGTTGTGTGAGGAGGACGTGGCGATGCTCTGCACAAAGCAATAGGTGGGTTACTCCTCATGTCCACAGTATCATAACACCACCAAGAGCTTCCGACCTGCCTGTGGCCCCCTTCCCCTCCTCCTGTTGCTCTGACAAGTTCTTTGTCCTCCACGGTCCCTGCTCGACTGAGAAGAAAACAGCCCTGTAGTAAGGCCGAGGACAATGCAGAATTGTCAGCCTCCACTACTGGTGTCAGGGTCAAGCCAGCTGGCAGACAAGGAATCATTTGAGTTCAACACTTTGGCAAGCTAAATGAGCAGTGCTGGGACTGATCATACAAAGGCTTGTAGATACTCATCATAGCCTAGATGCACTGTTTCCAGAGGATGGTGCTTCACATCCTTCACAGGGATGGAGAGGTATCCCTGTCTCAGTCTCTGTAGAGCTGGAGTTGGGGAAGAGACCTGAACTGTATGGAGAGACTTCCAGGAAAGTTAATGCCCTACTATGCTTAAAAAAACCCCCTTTTTTTCTTTTAAAGTGAAGTTAGTTGCTGATCTAATTCCAAATGCTCTCTGCTTGACTTGAAAGTGATTTCAGCAACGCTTTGATCTATACTCAAAAGCCACTGGGAATAGCACCAACTGCTCAAACAGGCCAAAGCCAAGAAAGGAAAGGACCCCTACAGTAAAAAAAAAAAAAAACTTGGATCCTAGGCCTCCACCAGATCCACCCTGCACCCAGGCAAATTCACAGGCTTTTGGGAATGCTTCTGTTCAAAAACAACAATACCCTCTGGAAGGTTGTGGGCTGTTGGGAATGCTTCCTTTCTCTTTCTAGATCATTCTATCCAGTCTTCTAATTACAGCTGGCTAGATTATTTTTACAAATAAATTATCCAACTAATTCAACCCTTTATCCAGCTCATGAATCATTAGCAAACAGACTTTGCTTTTTGTTGCTCTTGGTAATTATTTCATGAATGGTTCATGCAAATAAACTTCAGTCTGTGGGAGGTGTCTGCAGCTTGCTCCCCTCTCCTGTTCAGGCCGTGTAAGTGGCTCCCTCACTGATCTGCTGTGCTTTACTGCTCTTGAACTGCATGTCAGAATGCTATTAATGACAAGAATTCTCCTTCCTCGTGCAGAAAATACCCCTGCCACAGCTGTGTCCCAAACGCTACAAGCCAGGCAGAACCCCATTCACACCAGTCCTCATGAATAAGAAACAAAAGAGGGTGGGGGAGGAGTGGAGATGAGCAGCTGTGCAGAATCTGAATAAATATTCACTGATTCCCTTTTCTGCAGCATCTGCTGTCTAAGTGTCCTTCTCATGTGCAAATAACACATGAAGTGTGTGGGGGGAGTGCTAGGAGGCAGTGGTATGCACATTTTTCTAGGGGTTGGCCCACAGAAGTTAACAAGTCCTAATAATGTTTCCAGACAGAAGTAAAGATCCTTTTGATTATTATAATTGCCGTTGCTTCCTCCTCGCCACATCTTATATTTTAGAGAAAACATGGTGTTGGGGCAGGGCTCCACCAGCCCCATCTCCCTGGGGCATGCAGCTTGGCATATCCAAAGGAGCCAAAGGAATAGCAAAAATTTTCATGCTAGAGCAGCTCTATTCATCATCTCTCATAGTATCCTCTCCTGAGAAATGATCAGATAGATGTGTTCTAAGATGTAGTAAAATAGCTGATGACATATCTCATGTTTTCATGTATTCTTTGGAAAGAAACACCTTCTTGACAATGATCCACTTAGACCTTGACCCATGACAGTTGGCAGTCAGGGTTGTTTTCGCCTACTAGGTAGCCCTGCAAATTCTGTTCTTTTGCACGAGCTAACCTCTTCCTCTTCCCCTGCCCTTGATTCCTCCCTAATATACCTTGCTGTTCTGTGTTGAATCCACAGCTGTTCTGCTGAGTGATGTGTATCCTTTGTGCCTGTGGATTACTGCTTGTAGCCCAGTGCAAAAAGAAAATGCTTTCTGCCCTTTAAAAAAAAAACAAATCAAAAAAATTTGGAATAACCAACTCACACTTAGCCCTAAGGCAATTGCTCACGAGATGCTATGAGCCAGCTCCCTGTGGTTCTGTGTTCACGTTCTCTGTTTAATGGTGCTCCTCCTTATTTACAACTTTTTATCTGCTGTGCCTTGAAGTCACTAACAGACCTTAACTGCCCTGGCTGGCTTACCTGGGCCCTCCATCCATGCACCCTCTGCCCATTAGCCCAGACCTGAGCTTAAATAAAGCTCCTGGGCTATGTTGCCTATGTACCTGTGCTCAGCTCTCTCCTGGCCTAATTAATTGCTTTTTCTGGAGACATGCTGGATCCACCTTGTAGAAAGCCTTGTCTAGTTCCCTGGAGGGACCCTGGACTCGACTCATCACCTTGCCTTGCCTGGGGCTGTCAGTTGACCCTGTCTCTATTAGCACCCTGCCTGGGGCTGTGGGGCTATGCCTGGTTGGTGAGGGTACCACCTGTGCTGCAATCACCCTTGTCTACCCACTTGTTCTCCCTTACATTATCCTCCTGGTTGCTTTATGCCATGAACAGCATACTCCAAGGGGTTGTCATTTACTCTCAGTGTTGCACCAGGGGTTCACAGAGCTGAAAAGATACAGAAACCTGCATATACACCAAAATGTGTGAAGCCTCTGACTTCAAAATGCATGACTACCTCAAATCTCTTCCACTCAAAAGTAACCATAAGTGGCTACCATCTAATAATGGCTATCTCTTGTGGATCATCCTGTCCTGCTGCTCTTAAGGAGCTGTCCAGGTCACAAAACTGTCACCACAGTTGTCCCCCTTATAACCAGTCTCATCAGAAGGGATAAAAAGTTGCTGGAGCCTGTCCTACATTTGGGGTGTTCCACTCTCCTGTGGAAGATGGGGGATTTGAGTCTCAGCAGTTGTCAGGCTGACATCCTTCAGCAACAATAAACTTGACAAAGAGCGTGAAGACACGCTCTATTATAGACAATTAACATGATTTCAGACTATATATAAATTCTATATGCATTGCAGCCATTCACAGAGAGATTCCTGCCATGGTATAGGGATTTCTATTGCACAATAGCCCTAAGCTGGAGGTGGGAGAGTGTCTTGCAGAAGCAGTGTAGGAGCTTGCTGTGCCAAGTTCATCAGTCCATAAAAAGACATCACAGGCAGCTATCTGTTTTAAGAGGCTATTTGGCTCTTTTTGTGTCCAGAGGGTTTCATTTACTATTGTGGTTAGAGTGAGCTGCTAATATATTCATTAAAGTCTTGCTTTTCCTTTCTTTTTTCCTAGACAAACACATAGTTTTCAAAGGAATGGATGCTCATGAGAAATGCTTGTTCTCTTAGAGATTTTAAATCTTCAGAATAAAAAAAGTATTTGATTCTTCTCCAATTTTTTGTTTGTTTAGGCTGAGGAAGGAGTATTAAAACAAACAATTTTCTATTAGAACTTAACTAGGATGAAATTGTTTGATATCACTGAAGAAAGATGGTCCACATGAAATTAATCAGAAATTATGATTTAGTGTTCATTCCTAAAATAAACAAAGTTGAGATGGGGGAAACTTTGGAAAAAAAAATGAAAGCTGTTGTATTTGTAGCGGGATGTCATGGGTGGAAAACAGCCACCATGTTTTGCTAGTCCTAATGAAAGGTAAATGTGTTTGGGTAAAGTGATGGGAGTTTATAGTAACTGTTCATCAATTTTAGTGACCTCTGGCTGTGCATTTCACAGCCACAGACTCCCTGTTGATATTCTTTTTCTAGACCTTTGGCTTCATTGAATGCAGAATGCTTTCAAAGTGTACATTGCAAGGAGTGAAACTTAATAGCAAGATTGCCATCAGCTAAGAAAGCATGCCAGATTTTGAAGATGTTCTAGCATCAGAGGACTGATTTGGGACCCTGGCAACAGGATCTGTCAGATGGCTCTTGCTGAGTTGTAGGTGCATACGTAATGCAGATTACTGTTGTTCCAAAAAAAAATAAAGGATCATCAGGTAATTTAATTCAGGTTGAAAGGTAGCTGAGGAGGTTATCTGGTCCAATCCCCTGCTCAAAGCAGGGTCAACTATGAGATCAGAGCAAGTAGCTCAGGGCCTTGTCCAGCCTAATCTGGAAAGCCTCCAACGATGGAGACTGCACTTGACCCATCAAACTAATGGTTAATTACCTGAACCATATCATCCATTTTATGCATCTGTTTATCTACCCATCTTCACACCACAGCAATATAATTGATCATAGCAGGAGAATGTGATGCTAAAAGAGCTGTTCAGAGAGGAACCATCTCTACCACGTAACTACCCTGCTGACTGACCACCACTTCCCTGCTGCCTCACTGCAGGATTTGCATGTATTCACTGTTAAATATTCAGATTCTTTGGTGATAAACATGAACAAGATCAAATAAGGGACTGAGCAGCTCTCCATGTCACTTTAAAATGCATCATGTCTAGCAAACTCTCTAATATGCTGTTTAATCCACAGATATTTGCATGGAGTCCTAACCTCCTTAGACATTACTTTTTTATTTAGATCCATGTCTGTTAATCACCTGTGCTGCTTGCTGATAGGTAGGCTGACATCAAATACATGCTCTGAGCACTGTAAAATTCAGAGGCACAACTTTTCTTAATCCCAAAGATACACCAGTGTTAAAGATTAGTATTTCATACTTGCAAGTCCATTATAATAGCTTGTTACAAGCACTCACGGAAGATCTTTGTGTGTAGGAGACCCATCTAACTCATGTGGTATCACAAGTGGACGGTAAAGTTCTGTAAATTCCTAATGTTCATATCTGTAGTCATGGCTATAACAGAGGCTGGGGCTACTCTTCAGGACTGGATTGGTTCTCCACCAATACCAATAACTTCAGGTGGCTTTCAAGAGCCCAAAAAAGTAGATTGGGTGTGTTGTTATTCACATAGCTGCCTATTTTTAGTAGGACTAACTCCTGAATTAATTAGTGGGCCATGCAGCATGGCTGTACACTGAGAAAATGTAGTGTTGGACACTGGAGAGGACAAGAGATGGAAAGGTGGATGCAAAGTCATCTTACTGCCTGTTTGATGATGCACTCTGTGAGACTGGGTTCCTGGTCAATGAGGGTGATCCTCGTTGTCTAGAAGACACTTGGTGACAATGACAACAGTTGCATTTTTCATTTATTTCTTGTCAATTGGCTCTAGCAGACAGCTTCATCACATAGCCATATACTCTTTTATCTACACTGGCATATGCCAAGATAGATAGAGCCTAAGTGCCTCTATGTCTAGAAGCTTCATCCTTAAGTCCTTACAGGAGCAGAAAAATCTCAGAGTCAGCAGGAAGGCTGCCAGCTCTCAGTCCAAAGCTGCCTGTGAGGGTGTCTACTGTGCTGCTTTAGTGACATAAGGAGCCTGCTCCCCCTGCTCTTAAAGTCCAAATGCACCTTTAAGGACCCAGGAGCTGGTGAAGAGCATGCCAAGAGGTGGCCAGAAGGAATCAGTGACTCCTGACTTCCTAAAAGTTCTTTCTATTTGTTTCTCACTCCCTTAAAATGATTTTTTTAGGGCATAACAAACTTTTAGTCTGCTAATGTGTTTTTTTCCAAGGGCTAATATATTCATAGGGGTGATTCTTACACAGACAGAAACTTCAAAACAAAGTCCCTGAAGAAAAAGAGATTTTTAATACCTAAAATGAGTGCCTCTGTTCATATCCTGGGCCTGATTTCAGGAACTCAGTTTTGATTTTTTTCTTTGCCATCATATTTATAAGACATTGTATTATGGATGACCCATATATTTTATATGAAAAGAGAATCCTTTGTTAAAACAGCTACGGATGCCTAATGCTAAAATCTGCCTACAGAAATAATTGGCAAAGAAAAGTCCTTTAGCATCCTCTTCTTTAACATATCTCAACCCAATAAAAGATATTCACATTTTCAGCTAACTGAATCCCACCTCTATAGATAGAGACAGGTACTTTGAAAATGTGCAGTAACACAATAAATGCCAACTTTCTTGAAAGTTGCACTGAAAGTCAAAAGTTCACCTCTCTGAAAAGCCAAGATGGATGTCTACATTCTGCAGCACCGAGGGTGTCAGATGTGTCACTTTTCCAGGGGGAAGGAAGAGATTGTACTCTAGATTTTCCATTTTAGTGCATTTGAGAGACATTTTTTATCCATTCACTCTTCTAGCATCAGTAGCAAGAAAGTGTGTGTGAAAGAGATTACTGAAAATATAAAGCCATTCAATAAATCAATAGTGTGCTTTCACTTGGAATATTGTGTTCAGTCCTAGTCACCAGCCATCAAGTTGTTGCAGTAGAAATGGAAGAAGTTCAGAGACCAGTGACATGAATGATTATCTTCTTGGGAGGCTGCTGTTAAAGAAAGATTGAGAAGGATGAGATCCTTCAGTTTAAAGAAGAGACAAATATGAATAGTTACATTAGGAAATATATAAAATAGCAAATTAAATGGGAAAAGTAGAGTTACCATTTCTTGGGACTCTTTCCATTAAGGCAAACACTGCACAAATTCCCAACCTGGATAATATTTGCAAGTGGTTTATTGTCTGTTATTAGAATAACTACCATTTAATACAGCATCATTTAAAACTGTGTGCTTTATGGACAGAATTAAAGACAAGAAGCACCTACTCAGCGTTCAGACTTGCTGTCTAGCAAAACAGTTGTAACCGCTCTCGGTCAGTACAAGCCACCCTGGAATGAAAATTCTGCAATCACACACATTAAGTTTCAATACATATTTCTACCAACATGTATAGAAGTGCTGTACCCTTCTTCCTTCCTCTGTCTGTTTTCAACTAACACTGCAAGCAAGCACAAGTTTTCAGTAACTTGATCATCAGAGACACCTAATGTAGGTCCTGTAACATTTAGGGCTCAGTGAGATGATTCCTTTGAATGTGTCAGTGTTCAGCAACTGAACTTTCTCTGCCAGTATGGCAGATATTGCCTCTTTTTGTTCAGATGCTTCAAAGTCTTTCATAGTCTTTGCTCTTATATTATGTGGGGTCCAAGGGAGGGAAGAGTCAAGTCTCATAGGTACTTTGGACTTGATCAGTTTATAAGAAGCATTGTGGTAGAGTTGCTTCTGTTAGCAAGGGCTAGATTCAGTTGCCTTAGAGAACTCTTGCATTCATATGTTCCTAAGTAATTGCACACCTAGCTGCAGAATTTTCCAGCTGTTTAATTAGTAAAGTGTGTCCAGCATGAAAACCTGGCAGCATTTTGCCCCATTGCAAGATAAACTTCTGGTCATACTCCTGGTTCTCTCTGCTGCAGGCTGAACATCTGACCCATAGGACAGTTTACTCATCTTAGTTTCCTTAAGTGTTATCTGCTGTTTCTTTTATTCACAATGAATAATATCTTATGGCTGCCCTGGTGAAATAAGGAGAGCCACTAGTGACGGAGTAAAGTACAGCTACATTCTGGGGGAAGTGGTGGAATTTGTGTGACCTAGTTGAAAATGCAAATTTGTCATATTATCTCAGAGTCTGGTAGAATAAGTCTTGACACTTCAGTCCTAAAGGCATGGAGCACATTTGAACAGGGAGGCTTGGGTTGCAAATCATGTTTTGCTCAGAGCTTAGGCAGTATGAACTGTGGTGCCCATGTCCTGAGGTGGATCCCTGCAAGATCACTCTTTAAGTACCATGGAGACATGTTGCAATGCAACGCCATGATGCTTTTTGTCTGTAGTCCTCACTGGGACATCAGGACCCCACAAGTCTGTGGACCAGGAAAGGTAGCAGCCACCTGACACCACATTCCCATCCGCCTGCGGTTTCAGTCCAGAACCCCCTGCCACCATCGGGGAGCCCCAAGCTTTTGTGACAAATATGCTTCTCTTCTGCCACACTACTGCTAAACCTTTTTGCCTGTAGCACTGCTGACAATCCAGCCATGATTAATACTGTTCAGATGGAGCTGAGCTCCTCTCCCATTTTATCTTGCAGGCAGAGGTATGAAAGGCTGAGGAAACAGCTGATGTGCCCCTCCCTCTGATGTATTCTATTTTAAATGCTTGACTCAGATGAGAGATGACCAAGCGCCTCCTGAACAATTTGCATTGGAGCAGGCACCTGAGCTTTTCCTCAGCCCAGAGTGACACAAGTGCTGGTGCTTGGTGACTTGATGCTTACAATGCATTGAATGCGACAGGGGAAGAGAGAAATCATAAGCAGGCAGAGAAGATGGTTGCAATCTGGGACAAAGGAATAAGGTACCTACCCTGACCCATGTTCAATGGCAATGGAAACTATGGCTTCAGCAAGCTGAACAACGATATCCCACATGTATTTGCACAGAGATTGTGTTGTAAACATATGTTGGAATCAGATTTTAGACTAATTGCCATTTCACACACTGCATTTCCCAGATAAACTGCGCATTGCCCTCTTGGGTGTTTCCTGTTTGTTTGTGCTGTACAAAAGCAAGCTGAGGCATATGAGCAAATGAGATCTCTGCCTGGTGTTGCACTTAGTGATAAAAGTGTCAGAGATTGTGGCTGAGTGTCTAAACTCATGATAAACATGGACCAAGAGCAAGTTCCTGATAAAGGTATATGTTGTGCTAGGGAGATTTGTTCTTTTCTTGCTTTAGTTTGTTCCCTATTAGCTACTGCTGGAGGAACACCAAGCAGGGCAACCAATGAGTCTTTCCTTTACAGGCGAGGTAAGGACACTGGCTCGGTAGATGCCTGTTTTGTTCCAGGAAAAACCAACGTTCTCTCTCTCCCTGCAGTCTGCCCCAGGAGAACCGAACAAGCCTGCAATGGGTTGGGAAACCACTTCTCAACTGAGTCAACCTCTCTTTCCTGGTGGTCCCAAGCATTCAAAACCTATGGGTGAGACCTCAACATCTGGGGGATTGGCTCTTTATAAAAACAATAAATTTTTCAAAGGATTATATTTTAATCTATATTATCACTCTATCTATATGTGTATGACTATCAGCATTGCAAGATCTCCTGTCTCAGATTTATGATTTGGTATATGATGTCCTCTGCTGCAAAGATTTTTCTCTTTGTCCCCTGCTCAGCAAACAGTCCTTGTAACCCGCGCCCCAGGGAGACATCTTGTTATGATGGGCAGTTGCTCATCTGCCTTGGAAGCTCCTGCCTGCATGACTTAATACACTACCCTCTGAAAAACCTTGGGAAGATGGAGAGATGTCACTGATTCCCAGTCTATTACTAAACAACTATGCATGTGACATGGCCAGCACCACTGGCCCAATTTCACTGAACCCTGCAAAATTTAACCAGAGGGAGAGCAACTCAGGCAAGCAAGACATTTAGCTGGAGCACAGAGAGAGATAATCTGAGTTGCCTTATGGCTAGCTAAGGGACTCCCTGCCCTCCAGAGCAGTTGCATGTATTCAGCTGCATCCTGGCCTATTTATCTCATCATCTTTGCACCAAAGAACAAGAGATACCTTTTCCACTAACTCCCCACAAAACTCCCTGCAGCTGTAAGTATGAGAAGCAAAGACATTTTTGCCTTCCTTTATTTAATAAGTCTTGGCATTAAATATCATATCATGAGCTTACAGAAGACAGACAGACTTGACAGGTGCCAAGTTCCAATGCAGTAGTTTTTATAGTTCTTGTAGGCAAAAGAGCAAGCCATATCCAAAGCTAGCCTCTAGCGCTGTTATAAAACAACGATCCTGATACAATCCTGATACCAGATCACATACTCCACATCCTGAGAGTCTAGTCACAGTGTGCAAGAGCAAAAAAACTGACATTGAACTGAGATCATCACAGATAAACTGCATTGATGCGGCAGCATATATGGGAAGAAATGTTTCAGCTGCTCGTGTTGCAGTGCCAAGAGGCTCTGTAACGAGCAAAAGAAATTAGAAATTCTTATTGATATAATTGGTATTCCTGAAACCTGGTGGGACAACTCACATGACTAGAATGTTAAAGTCCATGGGTTTAATCAGTTTAGGAATAAGTGAGTAGATAAAAGAAGTGGAGGTGGCAGTCTGCATTAAAGACATCATTACTTGATTTAGACTTATTGATAATCCAGAACCAAAGGATGTTGAATGCATATGGATTAATGTGTTACCTAATAAAACCCAGGAGGCATGCTGGTACAGGGATGTTCCAGACTGCTAAATCAAACCAGAAAATATTCTTTAAGCACCTGTCACTTCTTCATACCTACTGCAGAAGAAAAAAAAGAAAGCACTGTTTTTTAAGGAGCTTTGATTGTAAGGATATATGCTGGAGCTGATATTGTTTAAAGGTTTCTAAAACTAAAGATGATAATGACTGTGAGATGATTACATTAAATGTGGGCAAACAGAGAGCAGTTGCAAAGAGCTAATTTCTCAACAGTAGAAGAAAAATACAAGCAAAATTGATGGGGGAAAAATTAGGCATGAAAGATGAATGAAAATTGGCAGGTCTTACAGAAGAGTTTGTTAGAAAAAAGTATGGCTTTGCAATCAACAAAAGACATGCTTTGGCTGAAAGCTCATCATCCTTATTCATCTGCAAAGTCAAAGCAGCAATCAGGAACTGGAAAGAAATGTCTGATAAATGGGTTATACTGTTTCAAAAAATAGACAGCAGTCAATATAAATTAGAAGTCATGAATATAGAAAAATGATAAAGGAAACTAAAAACAAGTTGAAAACAAGTGACGAGCTAAAGACAATAAGGAGAATTTAAGGTGTGTTAGGAACTAAATAAATTCTATCATGACTAATGGAGATGATATTTTATTATATATTGGAAAAAGGGAGACTGACTTAAGTACTTCTTCTAGTCTGTATTAAAAAAAAAAAACAAAAACCACATCATAAGAGGATGAAGAAGTACTTTCCGGTCCATTAGTGTCTGAAGATATTAAACATCACCTGCTAAGGTTAGATATTTTAATGTTTCCAGATCTGAATTACTTGTACCCAAGAGTCCTAAAGAGTTTGCTGTGTTACCTATTGATTAGAGACAGTAACCCTCAGTAAACAAATCTTGGCATGGAGGGAAAATTTCAGAAGACTGGAATAACGCTAATGCTGTGTTAATGTAGCAAAAGATGCAAGCAGCTTGTTCCAAGTAATGGTAGGTCAGATAGCCAGACGTCAGCTGCTGACAGAGTAATGAGCAGAAATAAAATTAATGCCAATCAGCATGTTCTTACAGAAAGAGAACATGTCAAACCTGTTGTGATTTTCTTGGATTCACAAGTTCAGCTGATGAAGATAACCACACGGATTTCTGTTCAGTTAGCAGCGCATTATAGTCTCATTAAAAAATAGACCTGTGATGATTTTACAACATCCATAAAGCACATCATAAATGGATTAAGAATAAACAGCTGTAAGACCTCTAAAAAGAGTTGTCAGGAAGAACAACTCCTCAAATGGGGATGATGTCCCACACAGCTGCACAATCAGAACTGGGCCTGATGCCTAATGATCTGGAAGTATATAAAAAATCACAGCCAGTAAAGTTTATAGAGACATAAAGCTTGGCAGAGTAGTAAATACAAGAAAAAAAGACAGTCATGGACCCTGAATTGCATTCAATAGCAAGTGGGTGCTTACAGACAAAATGCATTTTGTCGTGGTTCAGTGCAAAGCTAAGAAAGAGCACAAGCCATTCCTACCAGAAGTGCCTCTGTACACATCGACTCTGAATAGAAGGTAGTGGCTCTGCCAGACAAGATGATCACCTTATACCATCGTGTGATAAAGGGGCCTAATAAGAGCCTTGAATGCAGAAGATCAAAATGTTTCTTACTTCTCTGGTGTAGAGAGGTTATTTTATGTTTGTATAGCAGTGTTAATGAGACTAAGTCTAGAATATCTTCGGTTCTGGTGTCCATTCCTTAAAGGATGCTGAAAAATCAAAGATGAAAGAAAATAGCCACTAAAATGTTTAGAGGGCTGGAGAAAGTGGGAATCTCAGTGCTTAGTTGTGACTCAAAGTGCAACGTACAACTGCCTTCATGGGGAGAAAATGCCAGCTATTAAGGGGGTCTCCCAGCAGAAAAGAAAGAGAGTAGGTCTCACTGACTGCAAGCTGAAGTGGGACAAATTTCCGCTGGAGACAAAGCATAAATTTCAACAGGGAGGGTTGTTAACCAGGAAACAGCCACTGGCATAAGATACAGACATCACATCCCCTGCTGTCCTTAAATCAAGACTAAATACTCAGCTGAAAAAAGAGATGTTTTCATCCAACACAAGTTCTTCCTGTCATTACAGTGGCAACGGGGTAGAAAGCAAAAGAACCATGGTGCACAAAAGGTCAGGCTGCTTGATCAAACTGTGATTCCTTCTAGCCTGAAACTCGGCAGACCCAGGAATTGCATTTGCGTTCACTTGGTTAAATGAGCCATGCTGTAAAAACCTGATCTCCAAGAAATACAGTTCCTACTGCTGCGAACGTGTTATTCCCCTCTACTGACTGTCCTCTGAGGAAGCAGGTGGGGAGCTTGGAGAATCACAACTAACACTGTGCTGCTCTTTCATCTGTCCTCCTTTTTGTTGCCTTTAGAGGTTTGAGTAGCAATCCCTAAATATCAGCAAACATGAGCACAAGATCATCTGTGGCACAGCGCTGTGGAGAGTGTAGAACTCATTTCTCTCATCTGGAAGATTGTCTTTAACTAAAACCCTTTGGTATTACTCAGTAATACCGTGTTGTGCTGTAGTGTAGCGGGGAAAGAATTTGTACAACGCAGGACCAGCTAAAGGCAGCCACAGAGCCGCAAAAGATCTTTGATTCCCAGAACAAAACAGCACTGCAGTCCAAGATAATACTTCCAAAATGGTTTGGGGCTGTTTTAGTCATTGAGTCAGACTGGCTGCATAGCACAGACCATGGAGGGGTAAGAATTGTGTAGATTTAGGGGGGATCTCCACCACCAACAGACCACGTACTAGTGCCCACTAGCTGGAGGACACTGTGTCTCAGCTCCTGTGAGGTATGGATGCTTGTGTACTGTTTCTTTGCCTGCCAGCCCAGGGGCTGGCTCCTGCAAGGTCAAACTGGCTAACTTCTCCCTGCAATCAGAGCAAAGGGAAAAGAATGGAAAAAGCCAAAGGGAAGAAAAAGTCAGCTCCATCTTGCAGCTAATTATTAATCATATGTGGTTTCCCAGCATTTCCAGAGTAGTTCCTTGGTCCCCTCAGGACCATGCCCTAGCCTTATGAATCAGAAGAAAAGCTTTTCTCTTTCTCTTTTGCCGCATCTTTTTCCATTCTTTTGCCTCTTTTCCCCACTCCATCATCATACACCTTCATTCCTTTCTCTAATCCTTCTTTCCCCAGCTCCTACTTTCCAGCTTCTGTTCCCTGTATCGCCTTCTCTTCCATCATCTCTTTTGCTCCATACTGTTTTCTCTCATATTCCCTCTCTCATAGCTCTACAACAGCAGTGCCCTGACACAGAAAAAGTGTTCTGTTCCTATAAGGATAATACAGCTGCAGCCCCGGCCTATTTAATGAAAGCCTTGAGTATATGGCAAGAACGGCTTGTTCCTAGTCCCTGAGGTAGAGGTAATATTTTGCATTAATATTTGATATCTTATTTAGGATGCTAAATCAGATGCATGAAATCTCTCGGGAAGAACTGAATGCAGAGTTCTGTTTAAATGATATAGTGCTAAGCCAGGATGCCGGACCACCCCATCTTGTCTTCCAGCCAGACCTCTCTGAGCTGCCCTGGTTTTAGATGGAGCACAACCTGCTGTCAATCTGAGAACTGGGGGAATAGTATTTATGAAGCCCCTATGTTGCTTAGGTTAAAATTCCCTGCAACTGCACCATCCTGCAACTTTTGTCTTGAGTTATTTCTCCCTCTGGTGGAGTGCCTAACTCCAAATGCTGAGTCAGATCCCCTCCAACATACCTTAGATCAAGTAAAGATGATGATTGCGGTTTTTACTCTCTGTCACGCACACACACACACATATGCAGAGGAACTTCACCCCGTCTCTGCATCTACATGTATGTAGCAGCGTGGATTAAAAAAACCCTGTCACTCACTCTCTCAAAATGCACAAAGCCGAAGTGATTTGGCCCCTGTTTAAGATGAAGAGTTCCCAGCTTTCCCCTCAAAGCTTCATCCAATTAATGCTTGTACCCTCCCTCATGTTACCCCCAAAACCTGTATGTGCATCCCTTGCCTTTCGTGCAGACGATCTGGAGAGCCCCAGCTCCAGAGCAACCTCATTCTTCCACACCTGCTCCTGCAGCTCCTGGAAGAGAAGCTCTCTTCCCTTTCTGAAACCCTGCATCTCAAGGTGGCACTACCAATAGCACTACCTCTTTCCCTTCCCAAACATAAAAGCAGGGGTAGCCCTCGGCATGTTTTGTTCCCATTACATTTTTCTGTACTTGGAGGGGTGGGAAGGAAGGTGGATGAATTCTCTATTTGTCTCTCTTCTACACCTGCATTGAAAATTATCTCCTTCCTTCCTGAAAGAAGATGATGGAGTGGAAGGGAGTAAGAAATAGAGGGCAGCGGCAGACCCTGCCTCTCGCTGGAGCCCCCATTGCCTTTTCTGCCCCAGGAGGCAGGTGCAATTTGGGGAGATCAGCTCTTCGTGCCTCTGGCATGGCTTGTGTTCAGACAGGCATCAATGCTGCAGGACTTGTAGTCAGACAAGAATCACAAGGCTTGCGAAAAAATTATTTCTCTGACCTGGAATTTTGGTCTCGGGACATCAGAGCTGTAAGAAGCCATGAGCTTTGTGTACAGCTTCTTGAAGCCATTATTCCCATCTACTTTACCCCCAAGAAGACCTAGCGCAACAGCTCCTCACTGTGTGTCTACTACCCTTCATCTAAGGCACTTTCCAAAAACACCCTACCTGACGGGGGTCCTTTCTTGAGGATGTAGTATCTCAGCGTAGTATCTCAGCATAGTATCTTTGCTGAGAGCCACCTCAGCAAACAGGGTAGCAGGAAAAGGGAGTTTACCTGACCCACAAACACCCAGAAGAGCAGTAACAGGAGTAGCAAGGAAAAAAAACATGCTTTTTTTTTCCTTCTGGGCTTGGGCAGACTGACAGGCACAATGAAATGTGTGGGTGTCACTTGGCAGGTGTGAATTGTTGAGGCAAGCTACAGTACACATATTTAGTTGTTTTAAACTGTCTTCACACATTAGACCTCGCTGCCCCTTACGCAGATTTATTGCCGCAATCTTTCATTGAAAGGATTAATGTTATCCAGACCTGGCTGCTTTGGACATTTGCATCAAGGCTGCCAGCCTGGTAGCTGACGTTTCCTCCATGGCCATTTCTTTCCCAAGTCATTTAGGAGAAGATCAACGCAGGGAAGGGGAAATTCTGGCATCCTTCAGGTGAAGCAGTGTTCTGTCAGTAAAATGACTCTCTGTGGCCCGTCTCTCCTAATGCACAGCACACTGCCTCACCTAAGCAGAGAAATCCCACCCAGGGCCTGGGGGCAGGTTTGGAGAGGAGGTATAGCCAGAGGTCTGAGCATGCATCCAGAAAGTCACATGTTATTGTGTTAAACTGTGAGGCTGACTCACTGCATGAGAGGAAATGGCCTCAAGTTGCACCAGGGGAGGTTTAGACTGGATATTAAGAAAAATTTCTTTACTGAGAGCATGGTCAAACATTGGAACAGGCTGCCCAGGGAGGTGGTGGAGTCACCATCACTGGAAGTGTCCAAAAAATGTGAGGACATGGCACTTTGGGACATGGTTTAGTGGGCATGGTGGTGTTGGGTTGGTGGTTGGACTTGATGATCTTAAAGGTCTTTTCCAACCTTAGTGATTCTGTGATTCTGTGACCCTTGCAGACAAAACACCTCTCTTTGCTGAGCTTGGTTTCCTGCATGTGAGTTAGGGCTGAGGGTAGTGACACAGCTAGGTGCAAGATGGGGGGTCTAAACTTACTGCTGTGAGCAAAAAATCATTGTTGATGTTGAGCAATTAGGTGTGTGTTTGTGTGTAGTGTTTGCCAGAGTCCGGTGTTAGATCTGGCTTCATACAATGAGAGGATCTATTTTTTTTCCCTGAGGAATACTGATCAGCATTATCTCAAGAATAAACCAGAATAACTTCTCTGTTCTTCTGATTTCCTCATGGAAGCAATGCAAATGTTTTCCCACCCCAGAGCCAGCACTTCCTTCTCTCTCTCATTCCCTGCTGGCTACACAGGAGCCGGTGGGCAATTAGCTTTGTTATCGGGCTGCCTGCCAGCACGGTTAACCTACCAGTTCCTCAGCAGAATCATTACACTTTTGGGGAAGCGAAAAACCACTGCCACCACAGCCAGCCAGCCCTGCCTCCCGCGGTCCATGCAGTGCACACACCCAGCCGCTCCCCGTATGCATGGATTACATCCTCCCCGTGATTAACCGTTTTTTCCATGGCTTCTTGCTTGGTTTTTTCACCTCAGGGCTGTAAAACTGAGTGGCACTTTGTTATATGTGCATCTGTGTCTCTCTGCATATTTAAGCAAGCTGGAGGATGCTGGCCCCTCACTACCAGCACAGACCTGAAGGCTCTGCAGAACTGCGTTACTGCCAGACAGCCTCTCTATACAGTACTGTACCGTGGCTCTCAAGGGCACGTTTTCTTCCTGATATAAAAAACACTGTTCCTCATGTCCTTCTCTTGGCTACTACTCCCAGCCCTATTTTGGTCATATACATTTGTGCTATTAATGGTCTCCTAAAATCAGAGATTATCAACATTGGCTCTGGGCTCAGGGTTTATTTTATTGCATCAAAGGTGCATTGACGTTCTTCCATCTATCTAATTTACTTCTCTACTTTTTGGCTTTTTTTCAGCAAATTGGTCAGAGGGACATGGCAATAAGCAAAAATTCAGAAATAGGACTCTGATAATAACCTTCTACCCCTAAAATCGTCTTGCTTTTCGCAGCTAGGAATTCAGCACTCCCCCTACAACTCCAACTTTAGAAACTACTTGGTTTTGATTTTCCCAAGTGCCCGTCAGATAGTTTAAGTATTGGCTCTCTGAACCAGCTGGCATGTCGTTAGCAGGGAAGTAAAGAAGGCGGTGGCTGATAGTCATCTCCCCCTTGACTATTTAGTTTTTTAACTAACTTCACTGAGGGTTGAACATTGCTTCGGTTAGCTCTGTAGAAGAACTCTAACTAGGCTGCCATATCCTTTTCTTGGGGCTGTAGAAGTAAATTAATGAGATGCTCGAAGGCCACCTGTGGCCCCCCGGAATCCAGAGAACAGTGTAGCCTTTTGGAGATGGCAAAGCAGGTTTGCATTAGCATCCCTGCCCCAGGGCAATCAGCCATGCACACTGGCAAGGTCTGGTGTGGTAATGTATCTGGCTCTGCTTTGCAGATCTATCAGATCATCTAGGTGAAGCAGAGGGTAACTGGTGCTTCAAAGCAGAAGTTAGCTCTTGGGAAGCACCAAGCGCTGTGAACAGGCAGCAACGGCGGCGACTCTGTTAGCTGCTTATGCCAAGACCTGTGCTGCTTCCTTTCTTCACCCAAGACTGTTTGTGGCGAGAAGCGTGTCTTTTTGATATTATGCATTGCCCTACATTGGTCTGCCTTTGCCTACGTACGAGTGCTTTGCCAAACTTGTTCAGGTGGTGAGCTCTTCCCGCTAGCTGTCCCTTTGGCTGCATGCCCCCTCTTCCCCCACGCCTGTATGCTTCCACCTACAGAGATTAAAAAAGGGAGGGTCTTTTTTTTTTTCCTCCACTTCTGAAGTACAGTTCAGAGCTTCCTGGGATTTCATTCGGGCCAGAGTCATAGTAAACCATCTTCAAAGATTCTCCTCAGATTACTCCATCCCGTAATCTTCACATCCCCTTCCCCGCTCAGCCCAAACAGCTCTTGCCATTTTGCCAGTAGTTTATCTTCAGCTGCAGGTAGTAACAACAAAGCTCTTCTTCATTGCCAGCCTGATTAGTTTTATCAACCAGCCTGCGCTGCTGCTTTTGTCTGAGATTTTCCCCTACAGCTTCTCTCTCTTTATCGCTAAACTGTGGTGGAGGTGTTTGGGGTTTCGCTTTGGACTGAGGTCCAGGAGGCTTTAGGCGGTCAGCCATTCAACACATCAAATGGAGAAGGCCCTGCTGAATCCTGCCCAACCTCCCACTGGTCAAACAAAATGTAGGAAAAAATCACCTGAGCTCCATTCACCTGCTTATGTTTCTTCTTAGGGCCCGATTCATCCTCTCTACCAATTCGTCCCTCCCTGACAGATGATGGATTGATTTGACTGATGATCAAAAGACACTCAAATAGCTTTTCTTGGGGGAGGAAAGCCTGGAAGTAGTCCTCTACTCCATCAGAGTTTCTCAGCCTACTCATAAACAGTTTAACCAAGTCTTGCAGAGCTCTTCCTGCTGTAGTGCTGTGTAATGGAGCTCCCTCTGGCCATCAGGTCATATTATCACAGATAATCAGAGCGTATCAGTTTCACAAAAAGCTCAGCCAGACAAGCAAGACAAGACAGTCTCCAATGCACCATGAATCTCTCACATCACACATCATTTTGCTTTCAGCAAGACCACTCTGTCACAGCATATAATGTAGAGTACTCATCTTACAGGGCAGCAGTGAAAATCAGGTTATAGCTGTAAAATGTTTTATTGCTAAGACCTATTTATTCTTTTCTTCCTTATTCTGAGTCTGAACATCTCAAGATCTATGTTTCAGTGTTTGTTTTAGTGTTTTTTCACCATCAAGCCTCAGAAAACACTTCCTTCTGCTCCATAACACCAGACAATAGAGTTCTTCAGGATGCAGCAGGGGAGGAACCAGTCTGCCACAGTACAGATACTCACAAGGTAAGGAAATACGGCCAGGAACCAACACACAATGCAAGAGGTTTCTTGCTCAAAGGAAAGTCACGTGGAGGAACAGGGTGAACCTGCATCCAGCTTCCTCTCCGTCTTTCATACTGCAGTGAGCAAGGAAGGATCATGTAGGATCACAGAGACATGGTGGGATGTTACTCGTAACTGGAGCCATGGTCATGGATGAGTTACAGGTTGCTTAGGAAGGACAGGTGGGGGAGAAGAGGATAGGGAGTTCAGTCCTATGTAAAGGAGCTCCTTGACTGAACAGAACCACAATGAAATAGTCTCTGAACCAAGCTCAGCAGAGAAAGAAACGTGGGGATGTTGTATTGGGGTTCCATCACAAACCACCTGACCAAGAGGAGGATGTGAATGAGGCTTTCTAAAACCAGCTAACAGAAGTCTCCTTCTTGCAGGCCCTGATCCTCACAGGGGATATCAAGCATCCAGACGTCTGCTGGAAGGGCAACAGGAAAGCCAGGAATTTCCTAGGAAGCTCAAAATACTACAGGGACAAAGCAATGCTCTTCTTCCTGCTCACAAACAGAGAAAAATGGTGGTGAATGTGGCCACAGAGAGTAGTATGGACCACAGTAACAGGGCAATAATTGAGTTTAAGATCTAGGGGATGGCTGGGTAGGTAAACAGCAGTTAATACTCTAGACTTTCACAGAGCAAACTGGCAGTTTTTAGAGACTTTCTAAGCAGAATCACCTGAGGAGCTGCCGTGAGGGGTTAAGATACCTGGGAGGGCTGACTCTTAAAGCAAAATTATTGAGAGCTTAGGAACAAACAATCTTATTGGGCAGGAAGACTGGGTATTTCAGCATGAGGCCCACTTGGATAAGCAAGGAACTTCTCAATGAATTAAAATGCAAAAGGAGAGCATATAAGCAGTGGAGACAAGGATAGACATCAAAGGAGGAGTATAGAATCATTTCTTGGATCCTTGGGGATGAAATAATGAAGACCAAAGCAAATAAAGAACAGAGCGAGAGAGATTGGAAACCTCAGCAAGAAATGTCCAGATGGGATTCATTTTAAAAAGTCAAGGCTAAAATATCGCTAGCACATACTCAGCAAATAGAAGATATGTGAAACATTTCTGGTAACAGCATAAGTCCTAGGGAGATGAAGCACCAACTAAACAGAAGTTTTCAATATAAAAATGTACTGAAAATGCTCCTTGTTGCTTTGGGTGCTTAACAAATACGGGGAACAAGCTGACTCCAGCAAGGGTTTACATCAGCTGTTTACTTGTAGCACTTCTGGCAATTTTTGAAACTGGAGATCGGAGAAAAATGATGAGACCAGTCAGAGGGCTAGAAGGTCAAATTTACAGCAAGTATTACAGAAGTTAAATCTATATCTGTGGGATAATAGATGACCAAAAGCGAACGCAGCTATTCATCAATAGCTAAAGGGCAAGGCTGCTAAGGAGGCAGGGAGACAAGCTGGCATAAGTATGAGCAAAAGAGGGTATTTCCAACTTGGTGTCAGGAAAGTTACATGGCCAAAGTTGCACTGGGTCATGGAAAAGTTTCCTGTGGGCAGAGACGGAAGCTCTCTCTAGTTTGTTTCACTTGCATGGTGGCCTCTGTGCTGGCTGACACAGAGTGATGTGCCAGCAGTGGGTGGGAGTTTTTGGAGCTGGTATGTGAGAGGGGCAAGGAGAAAATGGCGTCAGGTCCCAAGAAGGGAACAGTGTGTGTGATTGCCCTGGGTTTCTGCCTGCCAGATGCTCTTCCACCTTCACCTGAACCACAACATGCACCAGGGATGGCTGCTAGAGGTCAGGGTTTGTCTCAGAATACAAGCCTGATTTCTCATAACCCTTATTTTTTGGTCTCATTGTAACAGAACTGATTTACCTCTGCCTAGAATGACACAGCACAGCAGGAGCTACAAGCATCTCCCATGGACCCATTTCCTCTCTCCAGGCAAGGGTATTAGTCAAGTCGCTCAGTTCCTTTGCGGTAAAGTCCCATTCAGTCAGGTGAAAGGGACACAAAGAGGATTTGGATAAAGAAGGTTTTGGAAAAGAGTGGGGGAAGGATGCTGGATGTCTAGGATAAGTGACTCCTTCCTTACTGGGGGCCATCTGGGGAGGAAAAATCAAAGTGGGGCCATATAGACAGAGACCCCAGGAGCAGAGACCTGCACATCTGGGGTGAACTGAGTGCTATGTAGAGTAGGGAGAGGCTGCATCATGGTTCCCCAATCCTGCCCCCCTCTCCCCAACATACACACCCCCTTCCCAAGGGGCTGCCTACCAACTCCCTGCATCCTGTCTCCCGGCTCTACCGCACTGGGCCTGCGACTGCAGATTTAACTCTTAACACACATTTCAGAGAGAAGTGGCAGCTTTGGGTAGTTCTGGTCAGCCGGAAAGCTGCCCTGCCCGTGCAGGTGGCAAAAGGCAGGCGATTCCCCCACCTCCCCCAGCCAGCTCACACCTCGCGGTGCCCTGACGGAGCGCCGAGCTGCCAAGAGAAGAATCCCTCACTCGCCCGACAGCTGCCGAGCCCTTCGAGAGACGAGCGCTCGGTAATGGCGTGTACGCTTTGCTCTGTCAACGCGAAGATTTGTTCCCCCCGCCACCCTCCCCAGCCTCGCCCCGCAGCTGGATTTCAGCCAGTGGGAGCCCTTTGGAAAATGGAAATGGATGCATCTTTCACAGTCATTAGTGTGGACGGTGCTAATGGGATGTCATGATAAATACTGACAGTTAGCTGAGGGCAAGCAGCGTTCACTGTGAGACTCCAAATGAGAGGGCAGCAGATGCTACAGCAACCTGAAAGTGTGCCTGTGGGGGGTGGGGAGGGTGCGGTGGGAGGACGAAGGCGAGCTGGCGGGCAGGGCAGGCCGGTGGCCAGACGACGAAGGCGAGCTGGCGGGCAGGGCAGGCCAGTGGCCAGACGATGAAGGCGAGCTGGGGGGCAAGGCAGGCCGGTGGCCAGACGACAAAGGCGAGCTGGCAGGCAGGGCAGGCCCTGGCCAGATGATGAAGGCGAGCTGGGGGGCAGGGCAGGCCAGTGACCAGATGATGAAGGCGAGATGGCAAGCAGGGCAGGCCGGTGGCCAGACGACAGAGCTCGCTGCTTCAGGGTGCCCAGCCTGAGGGCAGTCCTGGGTGCTGGCAAGGCTGCAAATGGAGAGCGGGGCTGGGGGGGTAAGGCCCTGCAAGGGGTGGGGATTTCGCGTATTAGGAAGGCGAGGTGCTGCTGAAACCTCAGGAGGAACCCGTGTTACAGCAGATGTTAGCATACGCGTGGGGAGCCCGAGGAGGGGAGAGGTTAGGGGGCTGCACGAGTGGGTGCGCATAGGTGCTATGGAGCACCGCCAGCAAGGGTAGCTTCAGGGAAGAGGTGGGGTGCTGATGTTCAGGGGAGAGGATTACTTGACTTGCATTATCATTTGAGCTCGCATGCACACGGAAAAAAATGAGCTTAGAGCTTTGGTACCTCGGGGAACTGACCAGCACAACTATAGTTAGATAATTATACCATTAAATGTATGCTAATACTACTAAGGCTGGTCATGAATTTTTTAACAAACCAGTGTTTCTTTGGAAAATACCAATGATGAAACTTTTCTCAAGGACAAGCATTTTGACTAAAAAAAAAAAGGACAATAAGAGTCGGGACACATACTTATTATAGTGAAATGTTTTCAGGACATTTCTGTCTAAGCAGGATTTCTAGGTAAATGTCCATCCATGAATCAGACAGTCAAGGGACCTCGAATTGTGGATCCTCCACCCATAGCAGGTACTCTGATCAGCAGGCTGCTAAGGAGCTCTTCCTGACCTCTCTGATTTATTTTCCCTGAAAAATCTCAAAAGAGATTTTCATTTTGGTGCAGATCAAGAAAACAATTTTTGCATCCTAAGTTTGGTAAGGCAGGAAAAACTAGTTCATTCTCTGCTCTTAGTATAATTCACCCTCAGGGAAATGCTGTTCTAGAATAAAAGCATTTTCTTACTTTGGAGTAATTACTCTTATTCCAGAAGAGATTATACACATGAGGGAGTTAAAACAACATAGCTAGAGCAATAACTGTTATTCTATTGCCACACTACTCAACTTCCCAATATAGTCAATTCTTAAAGGATACAAAAGTAAATATATACTCTTTTTCTTCTTGAGATTATTAGCTCTCCTTAGGTCAATGTTGCATACAGGTGCCCTGTTGACAAGATTAGTCCTGCCTGACAAAATTAGATCTGCAAAGACAGGTGAAGGACAAACCATGGCTTGTTCAAGGAGTTAACATTGACTTGACTTGTTGAGCAGCACTGGTGTGCACACACACCCATGTGTGGACAGGCATGCGTGTACACATACATGGAGCCTTTGTACATTCATGCTTATTTCATGTCCCTGGCCTGATTCTTGGCTGATTCTGAGATGGGAAGTGCAGAAATAACAAGGAGGCCTTTCACCACAGATGAGACAGAAATAAGGAGGGGGTACAAGGTGCATGTGGTGTCAGCACATTATGTTACATCCACTCATCATTTTTCTCCCAATATTTCTCACTGGAAGTAGCTCTGAAGACATCACAGTAATGACTATTGGCAGGATTTGTGTGGGCGAAGTGCTGAGAGCCAAACAAGCCCGAAGTCTGAATTGCCATTTGAGTCTCCCACGCAGAGTGGCCTCTTCAGCACTGAGATGAGGTCAACAGATGGAGGAGAATGGAGACAAAGGGAATTCCATATCAGGGCTCATGAGCTCATTGCACTTCATTGCGCAGAGAGTATTTCCACCTGTTTCAGGTTAGGTGGGACTGCCTCTTGTTCTTAAAGGCAGCCCATCAGCATTAGCACAACCCTTGCAGAGGATTGCAGGGCGGTTGGATTAGATGACCTTTAAAGGTCTTTTCCATGCCAAACTATTCTATGATTGCCCAGGGGTCTGAACGCTTTCTGGGCCCTCTTATGGCACCATCACATCACATTGTCCCAGCACCACTTTGTAGTGCTCTGTTTCAGGTTGGAGAGAGAGTTTCATGTTGCAAAAATTACTGAACTGGCCATGCATTACAAGCACTCAAAAGTGACAGCTTAAAGGTTGAGATACCTTTAACAAAAAGCCCAGCACACTGGCCTTTCCATTTGCTAGTGTAGTACATATATAGCAATCCCCAAGAGTCCTTAGT
Organism: Phaethon aethereus; assembly: GCF_964289735.1. NCBI lineage: Eukaryota > Metazoa > Chordata > Aves > Phaethontiformes > Phaethontidae > Phaethon > Phaethon aethereus. The sequence goes on along the minus strand of NC_138575.1, from coordinate 91,283,813 downwards.
ACTTCCACAGACCCTTAAATTTGTAGCCTGTTGTCCTGTTCAAGCCCTGGTTTTGCCCACGGACACACACTTCTCCACTGCTGATTGACATGGAAACAGCATATCTTGGCATTCGGCTCTGTTTTTTTTTTTTTACCATGCCAGTCAGCACAGCTGTAACCACCTCGGCCTGAACAGCGCTCGGGAGATTTCCAGAAAGCAAGCAAGGAATGCTAAATGCATTGAAGCAGTAATGGCCAAGCTATCTCCCAAGCAGAAACCTAAGCAGGATTCCGTTAGAGTGGTGGAGGTTGTTCATGTTGAGGGAGAGAGCACAGGCTTAGACAAACCACGTTGCAAAGCAAGCTGCGCACCATGTACTTCTCCGCATTGACAAATTCTGCTCTCTCATCAACAGATTCAGATCTCCCATGAGGGAAGGCTCTGCTCACACTCAGCTGCCCAGCCTTGCAAGGCCAGTATCAGTAGTTGACGTAGTCAGAGGGACCCGTACGCACAACAAGACTGGATGAACAAACATCTAGGTGCATCTGTCTGTGTGTCCATAACCCACAGCAGGAGGCGGATTCTGTCCTAGCAGAGGGCGATCAAAAGCTTCCGTTGCACGTGTCAGATCTCTTTGCACACTTGCATTGGAGGAGGCATGCGGCTGACTCGGAGAATCCATAGGGATTCATGACTGCCTCTCATTTAAAGACCAAAAATCACAACTAGAGCTGTTACCCAGGTCAGAACACTGACATGTCAAGAGAAATTTCCCATCTGACCTCCAAGCTTAGGTCTTTCATGCGGGTCATTACAGCTGCAACTCCAGCAAACTGCTGGCGCGCTCAGATTCACACCCAAGCGCTAACCCAGCGAGGGGGGAGGCCCAAAAGCGCAGAAGAGCCCTGCTCCACCGCTAGACATGGCACAGACGCAACGCTGGATGTTGCAGAGGGCCACACCACCCCAGCGTTGGCCTCCCTCCCCGCCTGGATGTGGGGACTCTGCCCCCCTGTGTCCAGTGCCAGGAAGGGAGCCAGCCTTGGGGGGCACGTACGGCTGGTGGCCATTGTGTAGGCTCCAGGACAAGCCCATACTGTGTGAGGCAGGTTCCAGCCTGTGCAGGCAGTGCCGTTTGACCCTTACGCGGACCATTCATTCCCCTCGCACAAAAGAAACTCTTGTTTAATTTGGTGTCGATGAAAGACGTGGAGCGGAGAGAAGCTCGGAAACAGAAGCCACTTTCTCAAATAGCCGAGGAGCTGGGTGACAACTGCCCTCTGTTCTCCACCCCCAGCCTTCCTCTGCCTCCCAAAGGGAACAGACAACGGGCGTGTCATGAGCTGCTTTCGGAAAAAGGAGGACTTGACATGGCTGTCAGTACACTGGTTGTGGAAAGCAGGGTGCTTCACATCCTTCTGGACGCAAGATTAATATTGGCTGTTAGGAATGGCGGCAGAGGGAGACCTGCTGTGGTCGGCGTGTGTCAAGTGGCAGTGTCTCCTCGGCAAGATCGGGGTCTGTATGACAGCACTTTCAAAAGCTACTCCTGCATCAATTCAGTGTAATGGTATGGAGGATCTGGCCCATGCTTTCAACAGATAGCTCACTTACTGAAGAAGTAGTTTCTCATAAAAGCAGTTACTTAACTTTATGGAAAATTATTGAATTTAACAGAGACAAGGCTGACAGAATGGCATGGAAATTATTCTTAAAGTTGACATTTTAATAGAGAGCAACTTCTTTTTTTTAAGCCATCCTATAGAAATCAACCGTCGGGATATAACTCTCTGCTCAATGTTAAAGGATGGCTTATAAATCAATTGAAGGGTGAATACATATTTTCCCTCTGCAAAAGTCTTCCAGAGGGGCAGGATGCTGAAGTGCCATCCCACAGGTGCATATGTGGCCCCTGCCCAAACAGCTCAATAGTTCGGGGAGACCAGAAGGGCTTGCTGCCTTCAGGTGATGGCTATATATCTTCAAGTTTCTCACCTGCTATTGGGGCTAGGGAAAATTCAATCTCAATTTGTCACCTGAGCTTGGGTTGCTTGAAACTTCTCCATCAGTACAATGCTCCTTCTCACTGCCCTGCTCCCACCCTGTTCTCCCCCTGCCACGTGAGAATATGCTGCTGGGGTGAGAGCAAAGCCTGAGGCTTTCTTTTCTTCTGCATTTCCTTAGCTGGTGACAGGAGTGATGTAGTTCTGTCGGATCTGGGGGAAAGGCAGTCACTCAGGCTCTCTCTAGCTTTTCACAGATAGACCTCATCCCTAGGGCGCGAGGGAGGCGCGGGGGCAGGCAATTGCTCAACCCACGCAGAAGGTGCGTGAAGCCTCTGGCATGCACGCAGCGACCCTCACCCACGCAGAAGGTGCGTGAAGCCTCTGGCATGCACGCAGCGACCCTCACCCACGCAGAAGGTGCGTGAAGCCTCTGGCATGCACGCAGCGACCCTCACCCATGCTGCGTAACTGTAAAGCTGATTCCCGGGGAAGGGGGGGAGGTTTGCAAGCTCGGAGCCCGCCCCCCCCCCCGCAGTAACGGTGCCTCACGGGATGGCCAAGGACGACGCAAGAGAGCCTTGGGAGCGCTGAGCCGAAGCCCTGTTGGAGGCTGCGAGCCCAGCCCTCACAGTGGCTCCTGGCCGGACCTTTGGAGTCGCGTTGCCGAAAGAGCTGCCTCCCAGTTGAAGAATAACAGATGCGTTTACCGCACATCAATCTGTCTCTGTCTGGGTCCTTACACGGCCCCCCTCATCATCCTATTCAAGAGCCTGCAAAGTATTTAAAAATAGCATTAACACTAACAATCTCTCTTTCTTCCCTCCCCAGCTTGTAGCAGAAATAGCTTGATTAGTGTACAGTTCTGGTGCTTCAAGGGGGAGAGAAATGAAACTGCAGAGCTTGCAGAGCGGCTTTTCAGCTTTCTTCAGGCAGCAACTGCCGGCTGCTTTGCTGAAGCACAGGCTCTTCAAAGGATGGCAGGTTTTAGATCAAGGACTGCTTGCTCTGTCACACATCTTCTGAGGCAGATTTACAACAAGGAGAGAGGCTCTGCCGCAGCTTTCGACCTTGGGAGAGACGCACCTGACCCCCCTCCCCACCTCCTGCTGTCACTCCTTCACCACGTCCAGAAGGCTGGGAAGAAAAGGAGTCGGGAAGGAGGTCTGTCCTGGGGACAGAGGAGTGGCTAGGTAGAAGATAGCTCAGCAAGCTCTCTGAAAATACGATCAGGCTGTAGCCTGGCCAGGGGCTTGGCCAGCAAGACCCCCGGCATCTCACAGCATCCCTCAGATACAGATTTCAGGGGTCACGTTGAGGGAACCACTTGTCTTCCCCAGGGCTCATTCCTCACTCTCAGGGGGTGCCACCTCCTCAGCTCACAGGGAAGGTTTTGCTCACTTTAGTTCGTGCGACGTTTTGAGACCTGTATTTACAGAGGCAGTGCCATGCCGCTCCCTGGCAATGCTTTAGGGGCCGTGCCAGCTCTGGGCATGACTCTCCACTGACCTTTTCAGTAGGTTTCCCTCCCGCCTCCACATGCCCTCTCTGCCCTCCTCCAGGGCTGCTGGCGGCTATTCTTCACCTTTTGTTGGCGAAATACACCACACCAGCTGGGAAGCAGCGACAGCTCCGCTTGCTTCTCCCCTGCCTTCAGTGCAATGAAAAGGCACATTCTCAGCACAGCTGCTGACAGACGGGTACCCACAGCACAGCATCACACACCCGATTGCAGCAGAGGACACCATCAAGGTCCCTGCTGCCCTGTAGCCGAATCCCTTGGCGAAAGGTAGGGTAGGAAGCATAAACAGCTCGCTCCCCCAGTGCTACAAGGTACCTCAGACCCTCACGGTGCCAGGCATTGCTTGTAGGAGCAGCAGCAGGAGGGGTGAGCAGGTGAGTGGGGAGCAGCTGCAGCCACTCAGCCCAGATGGAGTAAGACCTGGGGAGGCTCGCGGCGCTCAGGCACAGCTTACTGCTTTGCAGCATGAGTCGGTGAACATTTTCCAAAGCGTTTTCTCTCCTGTGACTTAGGGCTGCAAGACTCAGTGGTGTGGTCTGCGGGTCTGCCTCAAGGCTGGCGCAGTATCAGGCCCCTTAGGGCACGGCAGTGAAAAAGGAAGAAAAGCAAATTGCGGGAATAAATTCCGTGCAGATCGCAGCAGTAAGCTACCTTCTCCAGCTGCATCTCTTCCAGGATCTCCAAGCACTTACTGCTTGGGAAGGAGCTTAGCTTTGTGGCGACCTCAGGGTGGAGATTTTGTGGAGCTTTTCACATAATGTTGTACTTTCAGTGGAGGAACTGTGGACAGGGGAGAAGGGGCAGATGGCCTAGGATGGCACAGCGTGCCGGGGCAGAGCTGCCTCCCGCAGCACTGGCGTGCGAATTGTTGCATTTGCCTGGGCTGGACGCAGCCGTGGTGGCAGTGGGAGGAGGAAGGACTTACCAGAGCAGCAACTCGACTGCCATGTGGCTGAGAGCACAGACTGCCCCAGACAGTGCTTTCAGGAGGGATAAGGAAGGTTATGGCACACTGGATACCTCCCTGTCCCCTCCAATAAATCTACTCTGGCTGCTCTAGCCAAAAGAAATGGCTCTGCACATTCTCTTCCCAAGACCTGAGTCTCAGTTCAGAAGTGTGCAGCTTGTGCCAGGACCCAGCTCCGACCAGGTGGTGGTGGGGAACATTCCTGCAGTGCTGACCCTCAGCCCCTCCAGTCCAACCATGGGATGCACTGCCTAAACTGTGACTCTGTGTGTAGCAGTGAAACAGCCGTGTCAAAGGTTGTGGACATAAAAAGGGAGAGCCTGGAGCATGAGTAAGGGAAGACTGACTGGTCTGAGCTTCTGGAGGTGCCAGCAGCCTTGGATCTGATTTTTTCCTCCTGCCTTTGCACTCGGGAGAGATCCCCAAGAGTCAAAGACCTTCTTAACCAACCTCTCCTAGAGAGGTCCCAGGGTTAGGGTGTTCACCCAAGGATTGTGTCCAACTCACTGACCACACCTTAAGATGTCTGTGGCTAATAATCAGTCAGTTATCTCCTCCACAAGTCCCTTCCCCAGCCACCAAAGGAGGATAAAGTCTCTGTCCTGTCCTGAGGGATGCTGAGCGATTCAATGCCTTGCAGGGGTAGGCAATCAATTTCTTTGGCAGAGGTTTGCCTATAATCAAGGTGCTGCAGAGCTGGAACACCCCAGCTAGCTAATTCTTGGAGCAGGGTAATGCTTCTGCCAGTAGTGCAGGAGTAATTCAGGCTTCTGCTGAGCCATCTGCGGGGAAGCATCTTGCCATTTCCTGACACCCACAGGCTGGCTTTCAGCCCTGCGTGCACAGGATTCTTCTGGGCCGACTGTACAACCTGGGGACTTTATGCCTCCAACACTGAGGGTCACTGGGTGGGTGTGTGGGTGGATGGATGGATGGATGGATGGATGGATGGATGGATGGATGGATGGCTTCCTCCCAGTGAGGGCAGCCTGGGATGCCAAGGCAGGATAGCGACAGCCCTCAACACGCTTGGTGAAGGAGGGCGGCGATTCGTGCCCCACTCTGGCCGAGGGAGAGGTGCCTGAGGACACAGCCAGCAGGTCTGCACCACTGTGAGCAGGGCAGCGGTGAGCACGGCAGTAGGTCCTGCTCAGCGCTGAGCACGTCCGTCCCAGAGCGTCCCTTTGGCAAGGGGCAAAGCAGGTGAGTGAAGGCACTGTCACGCACACACCTGCTGCTTTGCCCATGTTGGGTTTGCCGCTGTGTTGCACTTTCTAAATGTCATTCGGGCTGTAAAATGTCACTTGATGTCTGTCTTTCTGAGGTGTTTTCAGCAACGTCTGCTCCAGAAACATGGCTGAGACCTGCCAGCTAGCCCGAGAAGACAGACTTCTCTTGTTCTTCTCCAAGAGCACTTTCCCACCAAGGATCTCAAAGCATTTCGCCCTGCTTATTGCATCCCACAGCAGGAGCTTTGTTACCTGAAGCCAAATTTGATCAACAAGTCCCCACCTAAACCTGGAACTGTGCTACCTTCTGTTGATGGTTTGCTGAAAGCTCTGGCAACCTCTTCAGGAGAAACTCCTGGGATGCAGCAGTCACAGCCCTCAGGAGAGTAAGCAGGGGACAGGACAGACGTGTGCTGCCCAGCCCTCTGGGAGGAGAAGGCTGGAAAGAATTCTCTTAGAGCAGGGCTGAGGTGTGACAGCCCTCACTTTCTCCTTCCGTCCTCTGTGCATTGGGAGGCTGAAGAGTTGCTTCACACACACCCCTTCAAGCAGCATGGTGACTTTATGGCTGGGAGACACGCCTCATAAGGGAGGCAGGCAAAAACCTCAGCGGGCCTGCCTTCTGCTCCCACATAGCCTGCTCCCAGGCAGAGGCTGCCGGACAAAGCGCTGGCTGTGGCTGCTCGTGTGGCCAAAGCAAGAAATCACCCAGCGGCCGCTGCAGTGGCAAGGGTTTGCACTAACGCTCGTTGCCTACCTCTGAGCTAGAAGGGAAACTGAGGCACGCAGCAGCGACGTGAGCCATCAAGGGGCGAGCGGGGAGGCCAAAGCTCGGAAGCCTCGTGGCCCCCGGCTTTGGGGTGTGCCCCGTAGGTTGCCTCGACCCTGATGGTCTGTAGCGATGGCCGGCGGCTCCTCCATGAAGCAGCCGGAGCCTCGGTGGGGAGCGAGAAATCAATCCAGCACCCGCTTAGCAGCAAAACGACCCCTCCGGGGAGGGACAAAAAAAAAAAAAAAAAAGATAAATCCCAGCCCCTCGCCTTCAGCCGGGGGGAGCACCGGCCAGCCCGGGGAAGGGAAATCTCCCCCTTCGAGGGAAAGGGCTCCGACCCCGCGTGGGGCAGCGCTGCGGCGGTGCCGGCCCCGCTCGCCTCCGCCCGGCCCCGGCTCGGGTCGCTCCTTCCCCCCCTCGCCGGCTCCGCTCTCGCCCCTTCCCCGTTTAAGGTGGCCCCCGCGGGATGCGCGGCGCGCAGGAGCCGGCTGCGGGCGGCCCTCGGCGCTCCCCCCACCCCCGGCACAGGGTGGCCTTAAATCGGCTCCGCGCAGCGCGTAGCCGCATCGCCGGCGCCGTCTGAAGGCGGTCGCCGCCATCCGCCGGCAGCGCCGACGGGCCGGTCCCGGTCCCGGTCCCACGGCGGCAGGGCTGGCGGGGAGGACACGCCTCCGCCCGGCGATGTTCCCCCGGCAGCCGCCGGCCCGGTGCCGCCCCGCGCTCGGCGCCCCGGCATCTCCGCCGTGACCGGAGCATCTCGCCAGGTAAGCGGGAGACACCCCTCCCTCCGGCACCGGGGTTTTGGGGGATGGGGGTGAGCGCGGGGGATGCAGGGCTGACCTTGCGGTCCCCCGGGTACCCAGGGCTTGGCGCTGGGAGGGGGTACCTGGTATCCTGCCGTGTGACCAGCAGCCAGGTCTCCAAACTTCACCCGTGCTTAGCGCCCGAACTGGCTCCGCGCTTCCCGGGAAGCCCCTGTCCTGGCACCCACTCACCCCCGGCCAGGGCACCTTCCAGAGAAGCAACATCCCACTGTCAGACTGGAATTTTCCAGCTGTGGGGCGATGCCCCCAGTCGTGGTGTCTTGTCCACCCGTGACTGCGATGCCCCCGGTCGTGGTGTCTTGTCCACCCGTGGCTGCAGCAGCCGCCGAGTCGACACCGTTGAGATGTCCAGCCAGGTTACCCAAACGCGGGTCCCGGACATGCCGCTTTCCACCGCCCCCCCCCCCCCCCGCCCTTCCCCCGAGAGGTGTTATTGCCCCTCTTCGTGACAGGTACCGGGGAAGACAAAGGACAGAGGGGCGATGGGTTTTGTGCGTGGGGACACACAGCCCCGGTGGGAACCGAACCCCAGTGGGCATCCCTGTGAGGAGCTGGGGCGTCCTCCCTGGAGAGAGGTGGACTGGCATGTGGCAAGAGGAGGAGGGCTGGGGAAGGTCTCTGCCCCTTTTCACCCCGACCTGGCACACGGGTGCCTGCCGAGGGATGCGCTTGCTGGTTTTCTGGAGCAGAATTTGGGGTGGATGTTCCTAGGTGAGTTGGAAAGTACTTTTTTTTGCCGTCCTGCCACTCGCCCATCCAGCCTTGGGCCAGGGGAGAGGAGGGGTGGGCTCAGCAGCTAGTGCATGAGAGGGAGAAAACCCCCAGGTGCTGCAGAGCTGGAGAGGAACACCTGGTTCCTCAGTAACTGCTCAGGCAATCCTGTGCCCTTGGGAGAAGGGGTGTTCAGGGCAGTGGGGCAGCCCCAAGCATCACTGTAGCAGGGCAATAATGGTAAGCAATAAATACCCACCCAGCAACCTGAAGCCCCCACAGCTCAGCCAGGAGTGGGGGAGCACGAACGATACCACCTCTGCAGGTGCTTTCAGCTCCTTTCCCGGACCCAGAGGAGGCCTCCCTGTGCAAAGCACGTATGCGGAGAGTATAGCAGGGTACAGCGTCTTCACACGAGAGTCTGATCACCCACCTCTGCTCAGGCTGAAATCTCATCTGGTGCAAAAGGGAAAAATGGATGGTGACGTTCGTGCCTTGCGTCCCCAGACCGCAAAACAGCCTCAGACAGGGCTGGGAATGGGGGCCGGGTAGCGAGGTGGGAGACAGTTGCACAGAGAGAGCAGGATGGGGTCCTCACAGAAGGGAGGCCATCATTACTCTGAAATGAGATATCTTGGTAGGAGATTAGGGGGAGATGAGCCTCAGGTAACAGAGAGGGTTACAGGGCAGGAGGGGGCACTGGCAGAGCTGCGGGTGACAGCCTGTGTCACATCTGTTTGCAGCCACGCGTGCCGCCGATCCCCTTCTCTCCCTGCCTCGAAGCAGGATGCGGGGGCCGGGATCGCTTTCGGTTGGTGCCTGCTCCGTGATTTCCTGGAAGCTATCTGTTAGCGGGCACGGCTGGGACGCAGGCCGAACGTGAGCGCTGGTGGCTGAGCGCATGCTGTGCTGGCCCGGCATGCGGCCAGGAGCCCGGTGGCTGTGATTCCTCCTCTCCCTCCCTCCCGGGAGTGACTTCAGTATCGCTTTCGGGGCACTTCAGTCTGCACTGAATTAAGGCTCCGCAAGGCAGTTAATGTACAGAGGTAGATACGCTGAGCAGCTCACATAGTATCGGGTATTTCAGGAATCGGATGGGATCAAATTAAAGCTCGTGGCTTCTTTGACATTTCCAGTGTAGTAGCAATAATAATAATTACAATAATTGATAAACCGTTTAGGTAACCTTGCAATCCCAAAGCAATTCAACTGGCTGACACAGAGCACAGCTGAGATGCAGCCGCCTTTACAGCGAAGAGCCTCAGCCTGACTCGCAAGACACTTGGCAGCCATGGGATGGAAAGTAAAGCAGTTGGGCTGAGGACACTTGCTCCTGTGGCAAGGATTTTTAATGAGCGAGGCTCCCGCACCTCTGGGCTTTGTTACGGTGTCATTTGGGAAGACTGTTGCCTAGGGAGCTGTACAAAGCTATAGAGCAGCTAAATGTATGCAAGAGAGAATACACTTCTACAAGGTACAGCCCTTAAATTCACATTGTTTCCGTGGTTTTGGTCTTTGTGATTAGCACTTGCATCCTCTAATGGCATTTTCCCTGCGGAGTGTCCGAGGTGGTACTGGACAGCTCGAGGCTGTGTCTCCTGTACACCCAGCATTCTGTCTTCTTGCCTTTGAAGCGTTGGTAGAGGTGCTTTCTAGCAGGGAACTTTCCTCGGCTTCAGCAGCAGACCAGGAGATGTCCTTGGTGTCTGCGAGCAAAGGCGTACCTAGCAGGCAGCTTGCTGGCAGGAGCCTGAAGTGGATTCACTCCAGCCCTACCCTCGGGTGGCTTTCCTCCCCTCTTCACCACGGTAATCGACTGCCAGCGGCACTGCCCTACACACCCTCCTGTTTCTCAGTGCCCTCATAGCTCTAGCCCCCACGGCCCCTCTCCCTCTGGGTGCCGGTGCTGCAGGCACAGTCACCCCTGGCTTCCCTCTGATGCCTCGGGAGGCAATGTTGCCATCCCAGCCGTGAGGACCTATCCCACAGCCCCATCCACCTCCCAGAGCTTCTTCCAAGGCCTCTTCTTCCTCCTCTTCAGCACTCCCAGTTGTCTTTCCTATTCCGGCAGGGCAATATTTGGGAGCAATAGAGACGTACACTGCAAGCCTACGAGAGCTCCAAAGATGCCCAAGCAAAGATGCTCAGTAAAGTACTGAGCATGCAAAATTGCTCTGGGAAAGCTCTGCGATTATTCTGCAGCATGTACACAGGAAAGATGATATCTGTCCCCTTCCTCCTTGTGTTTAATTGTTCCTAATAAAAGAAGCTGCCTAAAAAGGTAGTAATAAGCCAGGTTGGAAGCCAGGTCCCACACACCTGCAGGGCCCTGGAGAAGTCTAGGATCGCTCTGCCCTTTTTGCTCCTGGCCTTTCTGTCTAATAATAAGCATTATGCTCGTCCGTGCCGCTTCCCATCCCGAGATCTCCAAGTACTCCGCATACGTGATTAAGAGCACTCCCTGCCCACATACGGAGCTGCTTGTCAGGATGACTACCCCCACTTTACAAGGGAGACACTGCGGCTGGTAGCGTCAGAGCTGAGGCAGCCCCAGGTCATCTGTCTCCCAGGCAAGGCCCCTGCATCTCTCCGAAGCACTTGCTGGGAAGCAGCTCAGCCTAACAGGACTGCGATTTAAAACTACCGGTATCATAAGAGGCTAATAAAGACAGTGTGCAGATGAGACCTGCGGCTATCAAAAGGGACACCTGCCTGCTCTTCGAAAGGGACACCGGTCAGGCCCCACCGATTCCTCCAGGCTGGGGTATGCCTCCAAAATGCATCCCAACCCGTGGTCAGCACACTTGTAAAAACTTGGTCCTTTATCCTTTCATGCTGTTTTAATCTGTGTAGGCTCATAATTAAGAGCTTGAAGTCTCTTCTAGCTCACTCTCATGTGACATTAGTGCTCCCGAAGGTCTTCCCTTAAGAGCTCAAATTTATCTACTTTGCCAATGTTCCCAAGTGTTCAATCAACTGCCTTGTTGGCTTCTTCCACCACGCAGTGCGGGGGGCTGTCTGAGATCCTTCTCCCGGAGATAAAAACATTGCACTCTGCAAATTCCTCAAATTTATAAAATGTGAGCTACGTTTCCTCAGGAGACACAGCTTCCCAGGGCTGTGACACAGAGCTGGGAGCTGCAGCTCTGGCACAGGGACCTTTAGATTTCGCTTGCTCTTTGTCCCTCATCTGAGCAGGTAATCCCACAAATGCCTGATACGCATAGAGAGATTCGTTAAGATGGGTCTAGTTAGCTCAGGGAGTCAAACGAGGAGGGACATTGGGTTGAAAACCAAAGCCATCAACATTGTGGGAGAGGGAGAATGAATGCTTCTCTACATGGCTTTTCTTAGTAGAGGAACTGGCTTGTGTTCAGAAAAACGTGAAAGGTAGCAATTTGATTATAAAAGTAAGGATTTTCCCATGCTGTGCAGAGTGACATATGGAACTCGCTGCTACAAGATGCTGCTGGTGCTGAGGATTCAGGAAAAGAGGAGACATTTTGATGGATAGTAGCTCATTGATCGCTGGACAGGACAGTCCATTTGAAAATAGATCTAAATCTTCAGGCTTCAACCTCTCACAATTTTCTAGCATAGGATTTCTTGTACCTTCTGAAACCCACAACATTGATCAATGTGAGAGACAAAGGACAAAAGGAGACAGACATGCTCGAGTGAAGATCACTGGGGCATATTTTCATTTCCATGCAGAAGCAAAAAATATGTGTTTACCAGCCTGTGTGCTGACACTTAGCTCTCATAGATTTGTTTTTTGTCAGCTGGAGCAGGTTCAGGTTAAGTTCTGATGAGATTTGAGCTGGTCCAGTGGTGCTTAGGCTGCCGCTTCCCCTGCCTGTGCTGTTGATTTTAACAGACTGCCAGCATCCTGGCAACTTTGTGTGACGCTGCTTTATGAATAATGCTGCATTACAAAAAAATAATTATATTGTCCTATTCTTTGGATGTTACCCCTTGGCAATGAAAGCAAGGGCATTTATTCCCAGTACAGCTAGCCTCTAGCCAAGCAAAGTGCTGGGATTACTTGGAGCTGGGCAGGCTAAGCAGTCAGACAATCTCTGCTCTGGATAAAAGATTTTAGAGCAGCAATGTTGTCTCGTTCTCTAAGTTCATGGTGGGTTTGTGTGTGGGAGGACAGGGCACATGGGAACTGCATTTTGCTAGCAAAGCAGGATTGCTGCTAGGCAGTCCTTGTGTGGGAGAACTTGGAGGAAAAGCCAAGGACCAGGCAGTAGCTTGCAGACCCTCCTTCCCTCAAGGTGATGCTCCCCGTGCGGTGTTGCAGGGCAACCTGGCTCCCGAAGACACCCTCTCTAAGGGCAGGGGTAGAGATGTGGTTTTAGCAAGGTCCCCTGTGTCTGATGGAAATCTCCTGGTACCCCTTGCTATGAGCAGCACAGTTGATCCTTGCCTGGCAGGAGTAGAGGCTGCTGGCTCCTCTCCCGCTTTGTGCCCCAGTCGTTAAAGTAGGACAGTTAATATTCACCTCACCCTGAGCCTTCCTCATTCTGAAAGCGCGCTAAGAAAAACAGCTGTAAGGGGATTTTTCTCCTACGACTGGCAGATTTAATTTATTACTATGGTTATGTCCACAGCTACAGGTCAGGCAACAGTGCTGGGCTCCCCAAAAGCCCTGGCTGCGACCACAGCAGTAGGACTGCCGCTCACCGGGGCAAAACTGCGCCAAGTGCCACCTCGGAGGCCAAAACTGCGCCAAGTGCCACCTCGGAGGCCAGTGCTGGGCGAGCGCGGGGTCTTGTCCTCTCTGCAGTGCCGGGGTGCCTTCCGTGCTGGAGGGTGCCCAGCCCAGAGCATTCGCGAGGTCCCTCCTCCCCTCCGCTTTCTCCCGCGGGGATTGCCAAGGTGATCTTAGCTTTCTCCCTCCTGGCACTCCATTCTCTGGATCCCTCCCGTGGCCCTTCCCCCAGCCCAGATCCACACAAAGGTGAAAAGGAAGGAGGCGCTGATGGCTTTCCTGTATCTGCCAGCTTCGCGCTCCACCTCTGATGTGAATGAGGCCCTTCATGTGTTCCTCTTGAGCAAACACAGATGCTTTTGTTTTATGGGCTGGTGGGACGGAATGGAATTAATAAATCAGAGCGCCAGTGCTGTGCTGCCACATTCCTGCAATTTTAAGGCAAGATCGCGCACCAAAAAAAAAAAAAAAAAAAACCAAGCAGAAGCAAAATAGGCGATTTCTTCAGAGAGAGCTCAGGTGCTTTGACTCTGCCTCCTGACTGCTTGGTCTCCAGCTCCTCACCCTTCCTTGTTCATTCCTCCTCTTCTTTCTCTCTCTCCCTCATCCCTGTTAACGTCAGCTGTTCTCCTGTTCCCTCTCCTTCCCTCAGGATCCAGTTTCTGTCACACCTTAATATCTCACCTACACCCATTTTTCTTCCCTCACCTTCCTTTCTTCTGCACTTCCCTTACCCCCATCCCACACTAAGGCCCACCCAAGGCTTGTGCATTCAGGCATGAAGTTCAATGTCCCTTTATGCAAGCTCAAGAGCCAGGAACGCCTTGGCTCTTATGCTGTGGACCAAAATGTCTCCTTTTATACCTGCTTCCTCCTGCCTGCCTCAGTTTCTCCTCATAAGGAGAATGGTGCTGAGTGGTTCAATGAATTACTCTGGGAATAAAAATCCACCAAGTATTACTGTTCTCCACTCAGACATGATATTTAACAGTGTTCCTGTGAGCGAAATTAGATCCTGCCCCAGAACCAAAGAACTCTTTCTCCTTGAAGGATAACCAGAAAAACTTTGCCAGACTTCACCTACAATTAATTCTTTTGAGCCAGATACCAAGTGTTTAACATCTCTACTTAGCTGCCATCAGGTGGTAAGAGGCTAGGAGAAAATCTTTTTTCTCGCCTGCAATTAGCTAACTGTACGTTGGGCTTCAGGAGAGCAACGCAAACCGTGTGGTTAGTGTAAGCTACTGTCAAGGGGCTGAGATGCTTTTTATTCACTGCAAGGGTTGTTTTTTCCCTTATGAGCTTAGGCACTTGAAAGTTGTTTCCCCAGAGTGCTTATACATTGTTGTGCTTATCTTACCTGTGGGGGAACTGAGGCACTGAAGCAGGTGAGAAGATTTGCCCAGATCCACATACTTACACATAGTTGAAGCCAGAAAAAGAATGAAGAAATCTTGTTTCACAGTTGAGTGCTTTATCCTCTGGCCTCAGAGGAGGCCAGCAAAGACCTTTATCTTGTTTAGATGAGTGGGTCGTCATTCCAAGAGGACGTTGGGGCAAGGGTATCTTTCTGTACTAACATGTGTCTTAATGAGTCCTGTTGCTAATCGGCTCCAGTGATAGATCAGGCATCTTCTTCACTAAGCATTGAAATAATTTTTTAATCATTAAAACTAATTCAGAATCCTCAGAAAATCCAAATCTCACAGCAGGGGCTCAAATTAGCCGGCAAACAGAAACCAAATCCTGATTATCCCTGTGCACCTCTACAAAGCCCACAGGCAGCATCTGCTGAAGTCAAACACGAGCTCAGCTGAGCTGGATCTCAGAGCTGGGCAGGGCAGTCAGAGGCAAGCTGGCAAATCCTACTGCTCCAAGTTCCACAGCAAGTTTCTTTTCTCCCTCAGACATGCCTGCCAGCTCCTCATCTCTGTGGAGCAATAGGAAAGGAGGGAGCAGCATTAACCACTGACTCTAGGTAGCTGAGGTAATCTTTAGATAGGCAAAATTATTTGCATTTTGGCAAGTGCTATCAAGTGGCAGATCTCAAACTGGCCACCCCGTTTTTTTTTTTCCCCTTGGAACTGCTTTCTCCATCCTACTTCCATCAAAGCTCTTGCAGCCTCTCTTTTGTCAACTACTAGATATTTCAGGTCTCCTCCCCAATCCAGCCCCTTGCACTGCTTTCATTCACGTGTGTTCCCTCCACCGTGGGATGCCAGCAGCTCTCGCACTGTAGCAGCCCATAGCCTTCTCCATAGCTCCTCCAGTAATCCCAGTGCATTTCCCATTCTCGTGCTGTTTCCTGTTTTCCTCAAACCTACGGTGCTCAGCATCATGTTATCAAATGATAACAGGAGCTTTCTTTACAGCAGAAATAATGCTTCTAACTTCCACGTTAGAACAGGACTCTTGGAACGTTGAGGAAGACACAAGAAATCTCTTATTACTGCATCAGCAGGTCCATTACAAGGGAAGGCACAGGACAGTGCTAAGCACTTCACTAAGATCTAATCATCACTGCTGACCTCTATGCTAAGAAGAGTTTTGTGGGTGAATATAGTTTACCCCCTCAGATTCTTTGGGAAAGGATGATTAAAAATTGCTCCTACCACCTCCAAGAGCCTTCGTGCATGGCGCTCCGTTCTCTTGCCTCTTGAGAACAAATCTAGTACCGTTCATGTTTCGTGACCAGTCTCCCCACTTGTGCTCCCAGTCACAACATCAGCCTGCTAGACAAACTTCGCACACGCCATCCCACCTAATAGCCTCTTCTGGAGGTGCTGCAGAGGACGCCCATGGTTCTCCTGTCAACATCCACTCCCATTCAGCGGTAGATAAGCTGCCATCAGCAAGTTTTGTTCACAGTCCAGCAAGCCAAGCCATGCTTGGATTGTAGCTCCCTGGAAGTCAAACCAAGTCCTGTAGCTGTTAAACGCTGGTGCAAAATAGTCACTAGGCATGATTTCTGCTCTTTTGTACTCCCTTCTGCATCGCACTTACCAGACAGATAAAATCTGGTACTAGATACTTCTCTCCTAACCCCAACGTGGGTCCTGACCTGAGCATCAGGATAAACACGGATGGCCTAGAAATTAGTTGCAGCAGCAGAACCAGGAGGCCAGTTTCTTCCTTCTTCCTCCCCAAGAGGTTTTGTGATGTTTCCCCTGCCTAGGACCTGCTGCTGACCCTTCGGGGGAATTTTTTGCAGAGCTGGTAAGGGATGGAAGTAGGCATGTTCACGTGGGAAGCTGGGAATGCCTCACCTGGCTTGTTGACCTTCACAGATGTCCTCACCGAGAACTGCTTTTGGCCTCACCCTACTGTAGCTCAGAAACACCAAGGCGCCTGTCGCGCTGAGGACACGCTTACAAGACGACCGTTGGCAGATGACCGGCATGCCAGGCAGTGGCCAGAGGCGCAGGATGCCCACACGCTTGCGAGGGCCTGGGGAGGAAGTAGGAGCAGCGGTCCCCAGCAGCCCTGAGTGCAGAGGCGTGAGAGCTGGCAAGAGGCATCTCCCAGTATTTTCTTACTGAGGGTTGTGCAAAGATCACACTCCGAGCTCAAGGGACAGGCAGAGCAGACAACTTACCAGCTTGAAGGGCAGCATCAACGCCTTATTGCGTCCAGGTCTGGAGCAGGCTGAAGCACACAAATTCACAGATAAGACCACGAGTACAATACAGCATAGGCTGACCTCCCTCCCAAGAGAAGGTTTATAGACACCATGAGCAAAGACCACTTTCAGCCCAGGTTACTTTCTTTTGCCACTGAGCACAGCAGAGAGCAATCCCTACACAAGCAAGCCCCATAGCAAGCCCTATGCACTCTAAGAGAGAAAGTAGAGTTTGTTTCTCGTGCTGTGAGATTGTCTGCCCTCAATTCCCTCACAGCCTTCCTTGCCTTCCCAACAGACAAGCCTCTTCCATTTTAACAGTGCAAGACCTGGAAAAACAAAACCAAAACCTACATCTTTTCTTTCTGGTAGGGCTGGATTTTTCTCAGAAAGGGGTATTTGGCATTTGCTCCATCAATTTGCCCAAATGCATCCATTGCACGCTGCTTCTACAAAGAAAAACTTCTTTCTCTCATGATGTAGGGTTATCTTCTGCCAGTGCCTAAGTTAGATATTTCAACTATTGCTTTGACTGCTCCCCTGGCCTTCCCAGAAGGTGGGAATCACATATGGGTCTCTTGATCTCAGATGCCCTGGCACCTAATTTGGATGTGGCCTGCCTGTGGTCCAGCGTCAACAGCTTCCCTGTTAGGACAGGGAAGGACAGCAGGACAGCCTCAGCAGGACACTGGCCATCACTTTCCTGCTCCTTCTTTCCCTCGCTCCCTTCCTCCCTTTTCATTTCACATGCAGAGGGCAGGAGAATAAACACTGTAGTCTTCTGACTCTCTAATTGTCACTCTGGTTTTTCTTTTAATCAAGCCCAAGCTCTACAGATCAGCTGTGGCATTTAAGGTACAAATCAAGCAGTGGACCATAACATATATCTATTGCAAAAGACAATTCTCTAGGTGCCACTTTATTTCTCCATTCTACATTTGTTTTTAAAAGTATCTGCATGACACTTGGATGCTGCATAGCAAGTGGCAAATCTAATGAGTGCTGATGATTTATTCGGAGGAAGAAATCAGAATTAGCATTTTGGACCATCTCAGCTAGTTATGTGGTGTGTGTATTTCACACAGCTCAGAGAGCCGCAACAGCAAAAATGTCCATCAAGGAGACCAAAGTGGTGTTCCTCCTCTTTCCACTTCTCACTTAACCAACGCCTGCCTGATGTGGTGGCAACTCATCAGTGCTGGCCAGCGTCCTCTCTGTGTTAATCTATGGAGCAGCCACCCACGAAAACATTTTGCCCAAATTTCCTGTTTATTGATCACAGAATTCAGCCAGCATTCCCAAACAAAAACTCTGGGGGACTGTTGCCCGTGCACCACATGCGTCCTCTGCTCACAGTTGTTTCCGTGCAATAAGGGGTTTGGACTCTGATTCTTCAGGGTGGCAGCACACGTGTAACCATTAAAACGTCAGCATTTCCCCAGGTTTCGGGAAGACAGTAGACATCTTTAGCTACATCTGTGATTTAAATGGCGTCATTGCTGTTCCGCTCGTTTGCGTTGTGATTTCAGCCAGAGCAGCTTCTCCTTCGGCTTCTTTTGCCCTCCCTAGCAGTAACAGGGAAGTCCAGCAGGGAAGAGCATTTCAACATTGCCTTTGAAAGCAGGAGGAAAACAAGCTGTCTAAATCAATCAAGAGTGTGCATTAGTGATAGCATGTTCCTCTGGAGGTCTGCATTTGATGTCATATTGACACATAGCTAAGACCAAAGCCCATTTCTGCATCCTGGCTGCTACCAGGGGAACAGCATTGGCCTTTAGGCCCCATATCTTTACAAGGAGCTTGTGATCAAGGTGATTTTTTTTTTCCCCCAAATGAGCACCTGTGAAATATAATTATCCATCAAATAATGCCTAATGCCTTTTTCTCTGAAAAAGTAATTCCTCTCCATCTTTGAAAATGTTCTGGAAGCAAATACTATGGGTTTTTCCTTTCTGCTTTTGTAAGAAACCTGCAAAAATGACAGCTCCCACTCCTGCTAAACAGGCATCAGCTGTTAAATCAGTAGGGAAAACTCTGAATTAAATGTACAGATACTTTGGAACATTTGGAACAATCCAGTATTGTTTTTGCTTCCTTAGAATTATTTTGCCTCCTTGGGGGAAAAAAAAAGCTTTTTTTTTATTTGGATAAAGCAGATATTGGGCTGATTCACGCTGATACATTTGGAATGATTATTCTGTAATAGTCATCAGCACCTAAAAAGGACCTTGGTTCTGCCGGAGCTTGGCAGCAGTGGAGAGAAGTCAACATTTGAATAAGCCCCCAACTTCCCTTTCAAGAGAGGATAACTCCAAGCAGAGAGGTCTCTCAGGAGAGAGCTGGCTTTCTCAGGAGACATCTGGTACCTCCTGCTTCTGTTTGGGCCTGAGCTGCCAATCCTTCTCCAGGTATTTTTGGCACCCCTGGATTACAGCTCTGCAGCACAGGGAAGTTGGGACGGGGCAGAGGGCTGTGTCCCTGAGTCATAGCCCACCCTCGTCAAAGCTCAGGAGGACGGGAAGGCGGTGACAGGTCGCATGGGTCGATCAGGAAGGACATTTGGGTCTGGGCTGATTAAAAATAGCCTGGTTTAGACCTCCTTTTGCAGGCTCCGGAAGGCTTCCCGCATAGCTGGGCTTTGCAGCCAAGTTCAAGGTCTAGTCTATATCTGAACTGGGTTATCTGTGTTCCTGCTGATAGCCCAGATAGTGCCTGGATACCCTTGATCTACCTGGGGATAGCAGGCTGAGCCACGTGCTGCCTCAAAAGTATTGGCTGCCACGGGACCTAGCCAGCAGATTTAATTAGCTTCGTCAATGTTTCTTTTTCGTTTTCTGTTGGCGTTTTGGGTTTTTTTGGTTTTTTTGGTTGGTTTTTTTTTTTTTTTCTTTTTTTTTTTTAAATTTGGGAACAAAGCCCTGTATAAAGCATCACCCTCCCCCACCCCCTGCCGCTCAGACACGAGCCACACGTCTGGGATAAGAATGCTTTCGGAAAAGGCGCCGGGCTGAGCTGCTTACGGACCAAGGTTGGAGGAAGATGCTTGACTTGGGCTTGTGCGGGCTGTGGGGGGGTGGGGGTTGGTACACGGCACGTTCCCCAAGGACGAGCCTGGTTTCTGAGCTGAAGTAACCGCAGTCCCATATGGTGAAGGCATCGGAGCTGGCAGGGAGAGGATGAAGCCTTTCTTTACATCTGAGGAAGAAGTGTGGGGGCTTGGGAAGGGCGGCTGTTTCGCTAGGAGTGACTCACTTCCCGGGGAAGTTTTCCCCACAGGAGCCTGTGTACCGAGTGACAAAGTGTCGATGGGGCTGAGCCTTGAAACCCCACAGCTGCTGGTAGCTCCAGTCTTCCTGCCCTGGGGAAGGACCCGGCCATCCTTCCCCGTATTGTTTCGTTATTTGTAGTTCTCTGGTTTTTGTCTCTCCAGGGGGCTCGGTTAATTTTGCCTCGTCCCCACGAGCGGTAGGGAAGTGCTCACCTCATTCGTGAGGTCTGTGGCAGAGAGAAGGTTAAAACCCCCAGCAGAAGAGCACCCTTCCCCCTTAGGACAGGACTGCAGTGGTTTGCACTGGCTGTGCTACGCGGAGGTCAAGATCCCAGCTGGGGTTGAGGAAAAAGCCTTTCCCTTCCCTGCTCCATCATTAAAATGTCCCTTCCCAGAACAAAATACCCTTCCTTTTTTTTTATTTTTTAATTTGCTTTTCAGCCACCGAGTTCCAGCGGAGTTTAGGGGAGAAATTGCTACTTACTGAGTTGAAAACCAAATCTCCCTTTTCCCCTTCTGTTTCCCACCCCCACAAGAAATACAGCTGAACATGAGCCCTCAGGCACTGTCCTTTAGATCTAGCCTGTCCTTTCTGTCCTACATCGATGCCATTGCTGCAGACCTGTCTCAGGGCCAGAGTCATCCCGCTGCTGAGAAACGTCCTGTTGTGGCTGTGTTTGCACAGTAATTACCACTGCTTATCCCAGAGCAATAACCCATTCCACCCACTTCTGTGGTTCCTTGAATCCGTCCTCCCACTTGATCGTGCACATCTCGCACGGGCAGGAGGTTGCCCGGTGAGGGGAAGCGTTGCAGCATCGTGGCTTGTCTCAATTTTAAACAGTATTGAAGTTTCGGCTGAAGGCTCTGATGGGCTCAAGGGAATGAGAGGAGCGGGGACAGCAGCATCCTGTGGATTTCAGCAAAGCAGAGACAGAGCCGTTGCTGATCACCACAAATACCGGCGCTGCCATGAATTATGCATTCCTTGTTTAAAGAGAGGTCGCTCTCATCAATAATGGAAAGCTCCCCGCTCTGCCTTCAGCATCACATCTCCCACACCGGGAGTTAGGGAACTCATGAAATCTGCATGGACTTCCTCAAGGTGGCCAGGGGCTGATGGAGAGAGGCAGCAAAATGCAGGCAGAACACACCAAACACCCTGCTGACAGTTTTGGTGTGTGAAATTAAGAGTCATCTGCACCCGCCGGCAGCTCTGCTCCGGTTTTGCCCCTCGCACCCCTCTCCACGCCTCTCTCCTCCCGGGGTACGGACAGGACGGGAGGCTTGCAAACATGGTACAAACCAAGGTTAGGGGCTGTTTCCTGAAGCATTTGGCTCCATTAGCTGAGACTAGTTTGCTTTGGGTGCTTGCCTAGAAAAGTCTTTACACTGAAAGGTGGGATGTTCCCAGGGGACAGTCTGAACTCTGAAATTCGTCCCTCTGTGAAGATAATGATCTTTAGAGCCTGTGTCTCAGACTACTGACATACAGTGCTGGGGCTGGGGTTGGGCCAACGTTCAGGGTCTTGTAAGCCTCGCTCAGGCAGGCTGGCTGCCCTGAACCAGAGGTTGCAAAATCATCTTTTCTTGCAGAGCAAACTTTTTGAAAGGTGTGCTGAATCAGGTGGGTGGAGGGCAGAAATGAAACCTCAGAGCAGAAGTACCAAAGCCTGTGTGGTCCTAACCATTTCGGAGTTGCCAAAGAGGATGCAAACTGAACAGCTTTTCAACCGGGCTATAAGAAAATCACTGTCACCTGAACTCACACATCAGCCTTGTAATCTCCAGTCAGCTGGGCCTCTCCCTAACCTTCACCTTTCTCTACCATTCACCCAACACGTCCTTTAAAACCACCCTGCAACTCAGGGAGAAAGTCACATATGTGACCTCTTAAAACTGTATCTGAACGGTGAGGCTGCCTGGGTTGTTCTCCAGCCTGGGAATCCTTATCCCTCTCCCAACATCTGAGCTGCCCTGCCTGTAGCAAAGTGGTGGTAATTAGTCAACAGTAGATGAAGGGATCAGTCACATGCGATGCTCCGAGCCCCAGCCAGATCTTGCTTCTCTTCAGCATCAGTCTGGGACATCCGGGCTGGGCTTTTTCCCCTGGGTGCTTCTCCCATTCTCTTCTCCCCAGTCATGTTGGATTAATGCTCCCTGCATCACCTCGTGAGCTTAAACGGAGACTGGATGCTGTTGTGTCCCGGGAATTGAGAAGTCTGACAAAGCAGTGTGAAGTGAGAATAGTACGAGCAACACTTTGTCCCTATCATACTCAGTTTTGTGCTCTGTGTGTGTCTGTTTGTTTATTTTTTAATGGAGAACAGAAGATTGATGGATGAAATTAAGAAGAGGGATGTGTAATTGGAAAACAGCTCAAGAAGGCTACAGGCAGCATATTGAAGGCATCCATCAAACATCCCGCTAATGTTCGTTAAGGGTGTGCAATACAAACAGGGGCTGCAGGAGACACTAGGAAAAAAGTAAAAGGGAAGAGAAAGGGGAATAGGCAGGACAGGGGAAATAGCAAGGGAGGAGAAAAGCCAGCAAAAGAGTACAATCAATAATATTGGTATTGCGGTCGCATCCAAAGGCTTCTGTTAAGATCAGTACAGGACTGTACAACCACATTAAGAGACAGTCCCTGCCCTCTACAGTTTAAACCCAGGAATTACGGGATGATCGCTGGAGATAGATAGGTTTAGATGATCACAAAATTTTCTTCTGATCTTGAATCTCATTTAATAGGATCTACTCTGAATGGGTTTAAAGGCAGAAGGAAGGTAGCTGGTTGTGCCAAAAACACATGCAGTAATGCCTGCCAGCCAGGCATGCAATTAATCTGAGCCACTTAGGGGACTTTGTTTTTAATTATAAAAAGTAGGTAAAAAATATGTGCAGTAAACCTCCGTAAGCCCCACTGGGGCCATCAGCAGGCTACCCAGAGGCATTGACATGTGGCTGGGTTTTGATGCTGTGTTTTCAAGAGGATGGGCTGATGCCTTAATGGCCTCTTTGTGGGAAGTGTTCCATGCGGGGTCGACAGTAAGAAAATGCAAAAGGCATTTGTGTGGGGAAGGAGAGAAGACAAAGGCTAAAATTATTAGTAGGCCAGGGAATTCTTCTAGTCCTGGAAACAGAGAAGAAGAGAGACTGAGAAAAGGCAGGTGAAAGATGTAAAGAAACAGAGAAGAGCACAAGCATGATGGATGCCGGGGGCGGCAGTGGGGGAGAAAAGGTAAGGTTTTAAAGAGAAAATAAAGTATTTCAAGACAGATTTCCTGAAAATGGCATTAAAGTCAGACGACTCTGACCTGAGGTTCACAAGTGACCTGGTGCTTTATGTGGGGTTTAACTTCTTCAGCATTGCATGCTTTGGAAAAGCAATAGAGAGAAAGTGCATGTAGAAATAAATGAGGAAGGAGCACCTTGGGGAGCTGCACACACAGACAGCATCTCCGCTGGTTTGCAGTGTTCGGGAAGCATGAAAAAGGCTGGCTGTGAGGAGGAGGAGAAAGAGCTAGAAAGGGAATTTGTTAAAGCTCATCAAACTCTGATCCACTTCTCCTCCGTGCTCTCTTGGTAACGCAGCTGCCACCGCCGCCGCCCCCTCCTCTCCTTCCCTCCACAAGCGACTGGAGTTCGCAGCAGTGGCAGGGCCGCTGCATGGAAACTGTGCCTGTATAATTAAGGGCTTTTATTAAAGAAAAAAGAGGTTAGAATCATTAGAGATTATCACCATGAACCATTGGTTTGGGGAGCAGTGGAGACAGGTTCCCTAGAGGGACTGCTCCAGCCTGGTACTGTTGGTGTCTAACAAGGGATCAGCTCATGTTGCAGCAATTTCTTTAGCAGGGCTTGTGAGTATCTACTTGTCTGCCACAAGACTTGCTGAGACATGCTAGTCTTCTGTCGGATTTGGCTGAAATGGGTTTGATAGTTATTGGCAGTAGGGCACTGATGAGCCCTGCGATCACATAATCCTTGTTTTTCAGGACACGAAGGTAAATTGTCAGGGAACAAATTAAAGACAGGTCCTAAGAAGGTCCCAGAGGATGAATTTCAAATAGCATCCCCTGATATCTTCCAGGAGTACCATGTGGCTGCTGTCACTGCAAAGCAGAACCCTTTCAGACCAGTTGTCATGTTTCCTCTCACAAGATTCTCTGTGGCTGAAGCAAGGCAATCCTTCTTCCCCTTCGGACACATAAGGAGCTGCTGGGTCCTGATCCTGGGAAAGGAGTTTCCTTTGCACTCAACGTGCCTACGTTCCTTTGAGGACCTTGGTTTTAAACGAATGGCCTCAGTACACCTAGGAAATCCCTGGCAGAGCAATAATTGAGAGCCAACCACTTTGAACCTGCTTTCTGTCCTTTGTATCAGTGTGATGCCATTGCCCTCTTCTCTCAAGCTGCCTTCAGCCTGGGAGAGCAAGGGGGCCTGGTGGGGCTGTGCCGTTCGGCAGCTCTCTGGTTCCCAGGGCATGCGACTGTAGTTTCCCAACAGAAATCTCTCCACAGGAGGCTAATGAAAGTTTTATGCTCCCTTTAGCCTCCTAATGAGCATTGCTGTGGTAGGGAGGAAGTCCACTGGGAGAAGTATTTGCCATCAGAAAGGTAATCCCAGAGGAAACAGATTACAGATGTTACCAGGACGGAGCGGGGAGTAAAATTCAGCTATCAAGCATCAGGCAGCCTGCTTGGAGTGCGAGCCGAAAGTCCTCAGATGGTAAACAAGCAACTTTGCTCTGTACTCTTCAGTATGTCCGCGGGCTGCCGTTCTGCAGGAGCAGAAGTGGATCCCTCTTCCTGCAGCACTGCTTTTGTTGCTGGTGTGTAATAACAGTATCAGGAGATTTCATACCCAGAGAGGGGCCAAAACAGAAGCTAGAAGTTGGAGGAAAATGTTCTTGACTGTGCCAGAGCCATACAGGAGGCAGCATGTGCACTAGGCAAGCCTATTTGATGTTGGACTTCCAGAAGTCACCTCTGGGATCTCGTGCTTATATGACAGTGCACACAGGTTGTTAAGGGTCTTTCCAACAGGTGAGCCAGGGCTGGGATCTCATCCCACCAGGGCTGAGTTACGTCCCTGAACAAGTGGTCTGCAATGACATCCAAATACTTCCAAACTGATCGTTAATGTTGGGTACTTTGTTGAAGGCATGGCTACCTTGAGAAGCCAAGGATCTGATTTCCAGACAGACTGACTGCTCATTAATCTTATTAACTAATGGGAGCTGAAGGTGCTCAACAATTGTGAAAAATCAAGCACAGGACTACTGTAGCTTGGACCATCTGTAAATAAACCACCCCGTTGTTGACTATTCCTGATACTTTCGTCCTTTATTTCTCTTTCTTTTCTTTTAGTTCCTCTCATCTTATTGACGGCATTTCAAAAACAAATGTTAACTGTTGCGATTCCTCAGATCTCATGATGATGTACATTACAGAAATGCTAAGAAAGAAATTAAAGTATTCTGAAGTCTGTGTTTTAAACTAAATGTTGCAGTGGCGAAACACTGGAAGCCAGGAGTAGAAAGGGAAGTGGAATAATTAAATGTTCAGCAGGCATCACCAGCACTGTGGAATGACTGGGGCAAGGATTTTGTGGAAAACTTAGTAGGCAATAGCGATGCTTCAATGCATCTGCATAAGGAGGATGAGTTAAAACTGCAGGAGTGAAGGAGGTGATGGCTGTCTTGAGGATGCCTGACATTTTCTGTTTTGTTTACTTGCATATGCAGGAACACAAATCTTGCACACAGTTTTAAAAAATTCTACAAAAGCAGCAAATTAAATGGTCACCACAAAGCTCGGGAATGAATACCAGCCCCAGAGAGGGGGCAAATAACAGTCCTCTCTGGCTTCAGAAGCAGAAACGTGAACAACCCTAAGTCAAGGACAGTGGGTTCAGCATGGGGCAGCAGGAGGTTCTTTACAGCAATATAATATATGAAATCTTCTATTCAATAGCACAGGAATTGTCCAGGGCAGCTGAATAATGGTTCGGGCCTGCAATGTTAATGGGGCTCCTTGTAAACTTATACTTAGACAAATGCTTTTCTGGATTGGGGCCCAATGTTTATCATGCCTCCCTCTAAGCAAGCCAAACTCAGTCTATTAGTTTGGCCTCTAGACTTACTGCCCTAATGTTTGTGGTGACTGATGAGGCCTTACTCTTCTTTCTGTTCTGAAAGGTAGAGAGATGCCTGGGCATTGGAAGCTCTCTGCAGCATGCTGAGGAGACGTAACCTTCTTACCACGCTCCTGATTGCCTTGCCATGGGCTCTTCTCCTAACCTTGTGGCACCAGTATCCAACCACCCGCTACCTCAGCCTGTTGAGAAGTAAGTTCAAGAGTTCTGCTGTCAGTGCGCTGGTGGTTGTGATGATTGCTGGTGCGAACCCTCAGTAGGAGATGCTCTCTCATGGGATGGGTTAAACAAAGACAAACTTGCCTGAAGGCCCCTTCAGGGTTTGCCTACAGCAGACACATAAAGTGTTCTTAAGAGCGTGTTAAACACACAACTTAGGTTGGCTTTGGGGAGAGGACGCTGATGTGTTGAGCACTGACTCCAGACAGATGTGTCCCCAGCACTCCCTGGAAAGGAGGCATTAACACCTTTCTTCTTCTTCTTCTTTCTTTCCTTTTGTCTCAGAAGAGACAGATGAGAACGTGACCTCTAAAGCTCTCCTCAATGGTACATCTGCACTGAGAGAAGAAGGCCCCCCTTCATGCATTCGGCAGCAGCAAAGCATAGGGGCAACGCCTAAAGTCGTCCATAATTATGTGTACTCCAGGCCTCCCCCATGGTCAGACACTCTGCCGACCATCTTCGTTATCACCCCTACCTACACCCGGCCAGTGCAAAAAGCTGAGCTGACCCGTCTGGCCAACACCTTCCTACACGTACAGAACCTGCACTGGGTGGTGGTAGAGGACTCACCCCGGAGGACCAACCTGGTATCCAACCTGCTGGAGAAGGCAGGGCTCAACTTCACCCACCTCAATGTGGAGACACCCAAGAGTCTGAAGCTGGGTCTGTCCTGGATCCCATCCCACACCCCAAGGGGGACGCTACAGAGGAACCTGGGGCTGCACTGGCTGAGGGACAGCTTCAGCAACACTGCACCACCAGAAGGGGTAGTGTATTTTGCTGATGATGATAACACCTATAGCCTGGAGCTCTTTGAAGAGGTAAGAGCTGTAAAATTACATGGGACAGAAAAGCAGGATACAGCTGCAAAGCCTCTTAGGGCCAGGTGTTCTTGCAAAGACCTCTAAGATAGGGCTACCATGAGGACTTTTGGAATCAACTGGGAGACAAGGGCTCTGGCATGCTGCCTAGAGTCCTTCTCTCCCGCCCTGCACTCAGTGAGAGCTTGGTATAGGGCAAATACAAACCTATAGTTGTGCAAGCCCAGTAGCCATGCTCTAAAGGGCTGAAAGAGTGAAGAGCACATCTGTGATGGTGTAGGCTGCAGATGTGAATAGCTGCTCAATCAACGTTGCACCAACTAGAGCCCCTTTTGCCAGGGACCAGAGGATATATACTCCAGAATTTATACCTCTCCTCAGGGAGAGCTGACCTGATTTCAATAAGCACAGAAGACAAACTTCTGGCAAAGCATAAATCTGCACTGTTGTAGGGGTGTGATGGGTAGGGGATGTTGGAAAAGTTGACTGACTTTCTAATTCCCCTTTTCTCCTTGGCTGCCAATCTGTACTCTGAGTTCCAGCTACCACAACAGGACTGTGCCCCTGAGATCACAGAAGCTTGCCCAGAGTTCTGCTGGAAACTTGGCTTTTGTGAGATGCCAAGTCTATTGAAAAATTGCAAAAATGATTATTCAGTAAACTCCCTTGTCACCAATGTAAGCCAAACTGTACTACACCACTTGAAATACAGAGCTATGCATCAGAACACATTTCTAGTTTCCAGAAATGTTTAGATCTCTGTTAAGCTCATCCTTTCTTATTTCTTTCCAGGTCCTTTTTGACAATTTCAATAAAATCCCACTCATTTAGGCAGTAGCTGTGGGTGGAAGAACAAGAGTGGGGGGAATTTGCAACAAATGAGGGCAAACATGCATCAGTCAGGGAGGGATTTTACTTGCGTGAGGGAGAAGTTGGAGTGAGTGGAGTCGATAATACAGAGCTAGAGGCCTGGTAGAAGCTGTGTTTGGCATTTTCAAAAATGATAAAATTTTACAAAAAATTACAAAAGTTCAGATGAGATCAGAAAACCAAAGGTTTTCCTTCGTCTGAGGGACTGAACATAGGCATAGAAAAGCAGTGAATTTGGTATTCAGAGAAGAGTTTGCTAAAACAGACTTGTGGCTTTGCAAGCTGTAGCTCTTCAAGCAGTAGCACAGGTGAACAAGAGGTTGTGCTGCCTAGAGCTATGTGATTGTGTGGGAAGTCATCAGGGCAGGACAGGTGCCAAGGAAAGCAGAGGATGGTACACGAACGGGTTGGGACAGACGTCGCGGGGCTGAATTCTCACAGTGCTGTTTCCTTCTGGCACACAGATGCGCTACACAAGGAGGGTGTCAGTCTGGCCAGTGGCTTTCGTTGGGGGACTGCGATATGAATCCCCAAAAGTGAGCCCAGCAGGGAAGGTGGTAGGCTGGAAAACCGTCTTTGACCCTAACCGGCCCTTTGCTATTGACATGGCTGGATTTGCTATCAGCATCAAGCTGATTTTGGAGAAGCCTCAGGCCAGTTTCAAGCTGGAGGGAGTTAAAGGAGGCTACCAGGAAACCAGTCTGCTGAAGGATCTAGTGACTATGGACGGGCTGGAGCCCAAAGCAGCCAACTGCACAAAGGTGAGTAGGACAAGAGACCTTGAAGATATATTCTCCTTGCCAGGTCTTCGCTGCTTTTGCAGCCTCCTGCCATGCTCCACATGTCAGTGCCGAACAGCGCTGGGACAGATGGGCAGAGCCTGCCAAATTCTTCACAGATGTGAAGCTCGGAGAGCGCTGAGGAACAGTTAGTGCTACGCACTCTGTGTTAATAAAAAGCCTCAGATATACAATTCCTGCCCAGATTGCTTCTCCAAAATCCAGGAGGTTTGGCAGAGGGTTGAGTCTGGGGTTTTGGTCCAGAACGATCCCTCCTCCTTGTCACTGTTTCATGCGCCTGTGAAGTCTCTCCCAGGTTCAACCCCTTTGAATGACATGCTTCAAACAGCTGTGAGCCCCGGGTTGCTGAGGATCCCACCTGATGGGTGAGCAGCTCTTGGCGTTTCCAGGCATCCGGAGCCCCTGAACTCTTTGTGATTCCCTCTAGGTGTTGGTGTGGCACACAAGAACTGAGAGGCCCACTCTGGTTAATGAAGGCAAGCGTGGATTTACAGACCCCAGAGTAGAGGTGTAAGCAGAGAGTCAGCTCCAGGGTGTGAGTACCCTTGTATTTATTGGCTTTGGCAAGGCAAATAATCTGTACCTGTTTCCTTATTCATGCTATTATTTCCTCAAAGATTTCATGTATGATTGTCCCAGTAACTCCCTTACCATGCCACCCTTTGCACAAGAAGTAGATCCTCATCTTTACCCACTTATGGTCTGCATTTCACATTCATTCAAGCCTCCTTGCAGTCCACATGGGAGCTTTGCCTGCATACAGAGAGAAAAGTGGCAGAAGAATCCCATGGTTTCACCCAGTAATAATGACAAGCCAAATTCCTTGCTCCCCTATTCCTGCCAGCTCCAAACTCTGCTTAGTGTGGGAGTTGTCCTACAGTGTGTGGAAAGAGATCACACTCCTGCAGATGAGCTTTTCCCCCAGCAGCCCTGCCACCTCTTGCAGTGCTCCATGCATCCACCTTCAGCTTTTATCCTGCATGAACAACCATAGTGTGGGTGCAGCAGGGAAAGGCTGATGGGACCACCTCAAAACAGGAACCAGTAAAGCACAACCTACACAGACTCTCACAGAGTTTGAGGGGCTTGGTACCAACATTCCCAAAGCTAGGAATACATCTGCTGCTGAGGAGAAATAGTGAAGGCACCAGGAGTGCCTTTGTGGTCCACAGAGCCAGGTTCAGAAGCAGGACAGGGGATTATGGCAACCACCACTGGTGAGGGCAGGAATGCATCAGAGATCAGCGGTATGTTCTTAGAAGTAGAGACTGATGAAGAACAGGCTTCAAAGGAGCTATGACCTCCGCTGCTAGCTGCTGTGCCCTCTGATCTCCATGTCTGCCCTTGGCAGATTGGTAGCCCAAAAGTCCCAAAAGAATAAGGGTATCTAATTTGGGAGTACCCAGCTCTTTCTGGAATGACTCATATCTGTGGCAGGACACAGGATGCTGAATTATTTACTCCTACTTTGGAAGATATTGCAGGGCTGCTTTCAGTCCTGACCCCAATATACACCTCAGATCAGCTCTATCAGTGGAAATAAAACTGACAGCTTTTATACAGGCAGTCGTGAGTATTTCAGCTTCTGCACTGATCTACTGTGTGCCTTACCAGTAGCTGCATACAGCATTTCCACATCATCTCATCATCTCTGACTGATGGCCAACAGCCGTACAAAGAGTGCAAAGCAATCCCCGCGCCTGCACACCCAGCAGCAGATAGGAGGGACAGGAGTCAGTTGCCTAAACATAGACACCTAGTGCCACCACAGGGACCCTGGGGTAGCCCATCTGGCCCTCCTTTGTAGGGCACAAACTCTGTACCATATCTGCCAGCTTTTTGTTAATATCTCAGCAATCCTATCAACCCATAAATGATGCTAGACACCTATGCTTAGGCAGCAGTCCCTCTTTGAGCCTGTGCTTCTGTGAAATCCACTAGCAGTAACAGGCTCATTCTACATACCCATCTATGCTGGGTCTGCAGTAAGCTAAAGCTATGACTGCCCAAACTCAGCTCATAAGGACTCAGAATCCAGTCAGCTGGCCTGGAGGTACCACTTGCTTTGTAAAGGATGAGCAGGCTTATAAAAACTCAGACAGATTAGAACTGCCTTACGTACTTGTCAGAGGAAGGGTTGACTGCTCCGCTTGGGTGCAGAGTGTGGATGTGACATCTTCATAAATGTGCCGTTTATGTATTGGTGCTTTTGTCCTCACCTTCTCTCTCTAGCCAAACACTCAGCCATCCTCCATGAGAAATGCCACATACCTGCTATGGGTTCTCATGGGAATGGGTCCCCATAAGTCACTCGTTGTGGGAAAAGGAAGCAACCAGTCTGAGAGATCAAGACACTACCACTCATTCACTAGCAGGATTTCCACCCTTATCTAGACCCACATCCTCTCCAGTGCTTTCAAGCCAGAGTGTTGGCTGGGCCAGCTCTGTAGGTTTTGAAGGAGCTTTCCACTTGCATTAGCAGAGAATTTGACGACAATCCCTTCTGCACCACCATCTGCCATGCGGGGTAGCTGCTCTGACCTGCCAAGTGGGCAGGTGGCATCCACTCCAGGAGACACCTGCAAGGTAAATTGCTTGACTGAGCAGTCAAGCAAAATCATTAGATTCCCCCCTTTAAAGTATTAAATTGAGATCTCTACTGATGGCTATGGTGTTTTGGAGGTCCTTACTATCAAGGCTTGCTGAGAACCTTGACAGACATGATCTAGATAAGACAGTGCTGAGGAAAAAAAAAAAAAAAAGACGTAAAATTGCTCCCCTGAGGGTGTTCTGTTCTTAGACACAATAGGGAGAATATTTCTGTCTTTCCCTCCTGGCAATTAGTCCTTACTGAGATCAGATAAAGCCAGTCAAGTTCCAGACCTCCCAGAGGCCTCTTTCCCCTTTGGCAGGGGGGGCAGACATGAGCCAGGCAGACATTGCTTGGTGCAGGGTTTGGTGCTCTGTTAACCTCTAGTTGGACCACTTGCATGGCTGCTTGGCACATGTGCCTACTTGGTGGATTGCCACAGACCAGTGTAAAGGGACCTGCTGGTCATCTGAACTGTGAGGATCAGGCTCAACAGGTGCTGCATAAATAGCAGGTTTTTGTCCCAGCTGGAGTCCACTCTCTTCCTTGCCTGCATTCCCACCACCACCCTTAGCTGTGTCCAGCTGAGTCTGGGGGAGAATACTATGCACCAAATCAGAGCAGATCTGCAAAGGGGGAGCAATAAGACATATCAGGGTTTTGCTTTTCACAAGAGACCACAAAAAGAAAAAGAGCTCAACGTTTAGAAAAAGGAAGTGGTTTTCTTTTCTGCACTAGAAATTCTGCTTGTTTTGCTGCCCTGAGAACCACTAGGCAGGATCTGAGATGTGCTGGGATTGAGGTTTGGGGGCGAGAGCCTCAGCTACTTCCCCAGCCTCTTCATGCAAAGTGGAGGAGCAGGAGTGACAAAAAGGGAG
The DNA here is from genome assembly GCF_964289735.1 of Phaethon aethereus. Classification (NCBI taxonomy): domain Eukaryota; kingdom Metazoa; phylum Chordata; class Aves; order Phaethontiformes; family Phaethontidae; genus Phaethon; species Phaethon aethereus. Next base: position 91,251,856 of record NC_138575.1, on the reverse strand, counting down.
TCTCTGAGCCTACCTTCAGCTGGACAGAAGCCTTCACTGTGGAGATATAGTGGAAAATGTCCATAAGCCTTGTCTCTGAGAAACGTTGTGGGGACATGCAGAGCAGGAAGGGGAATGTGGATGATGGGGAAAACCCTTGGGGTTGTCTGTATTGCAACAGAGGCCACAAAGCAACCGAAAGCTATCACAGCATACGTCCCTGCCGACTGTATTGAAACCTCCTCAAAACACAGGTCTTGGCTTCTGAGAGCAGGAAACGGAAATTAATTTCACTTCATATTTTGCTTCGTTAAAGCCCTGAAAACTATCACTCAAGACTGGTGTTATGAAAACTACCTATTCTTATTGCTAACATCTATTTACAGGCATCTGAGAGAGAAACGTTTGCTTAGGTTAGCACAGGACTCCTGCTGCCTTGTGATATTTGGAAACAGGGAAAGAAGTTCACCTGCATTTCAGAGCTTCCAGACAGACTGAACAGGGATTCTCAGATCTCATCCTCCTGTTCTTTCTTTAAAAAATTATCAGAGAGGTTAAAATAATTATTTCATGGGGAGAAAAAAAAACCTCCTTCAAAAACTTTTTCTAATTCATAAATAAAATCTCCCAGCTAGGACTGTGTAGGGCAGTGTGGTGGGTTGACCTTAGCTAGAGGCCAGATGCCCACCAAAGCCTCTCTATCATTCCCCTCCTCAGCCGGACAGGGGAGAGAAAATATAATGAGAAGCTCGTGGGTCAAGATAAGGACAGGGAGAGATCACTCACCAATTACCATCATGGGCAAAACAGACTCAACTTGGGGAAATTAGTTTAATTTATTTCCAATCAAAATCAGAGTAGGATAATGAGAACTAAAACCAAATCTTCAAACATCTCCCCCCCACCTGTCCCTTCTTCCTGGGCTCAGCTGCACTCCCGATTTTCTACCTTCTCCTCCCCGAGTGGCTCAGGGGGACAGGGAATGGGGGCTGCACTCAGTTCATCCCATGTCATTTTCTGCCACTCCTTCCTGAAGGGAAGGACTCACTCTTCCTCTGCTCCAGCATGGGGTCCCTCGCATGGGAGACAGCTCTCCATGAAATTCTCCAACGTGAGTCCTTCCCATGGGCTGCAGTTCTTCATGAACTGCTCCAGCCTGGGTCCCCCACAGGGACACAAGTCCTGCTGGCAAACCTGCTCCAGCCTGGGCTCCTCTCTCCACGGGGCCACAGGTCCTTCCAGGTGCCTGCTCCAGTGCAGGCTTCCCATGGGGTCACATCCTCCTTCGGGCATCCACCTGCTCTGGCATGGAGTCCTCCACGGGCTGCAGGTGGAGATCTGCTCCAGCATGGAGCTCCATGGGCTGCAGGGGCACAGCCTGCCTCACCACGGTCTTCATCACGGGCTGCAGGGGAATCTCTGCTCTGGTGCCTGCAGCACCTCCTCCCCCTCCTTCCTCACTGACCTTGGTGTCTGCAGAGCTGTTTTCACATATTCTCACTCCTCCCTCTGGCTGCAAATGCAACATGAAGGGTTTTTTTCCCTTTCTTAAACATCTTACCCCAGAGGCGCTACCACCATCTTTGATGGGCTCGGCCTTGGCCAGCAGCAGGTCCATCTTGGAGCAGGCTGGCATTGGCTCTATTGGACATGGGGGAAGCTTCTAGCAGCTTCTCAGAGAAGCCACCCCTGCAACCCCCCACTACCAAAACCTTGCTACGCAAACCCAATACAAGCAGATAGAACAAGCAGCTCTTCAGCCATATCCCAGCCCAAAGCTGTGTGTAGTGTGGTTGAGGAACCTGTTTACCGATGCCTGCTTAGTGTTTACCTGAGCCAGGGGACAGCCTTGTTGGAAATGCGTCTCCTGCCCTGTTGTACTGGATGTGGTATCGACACCTCTATCTCCTTCTTACCTCATCTTGTGTTTGTTTTGATAGAGGCAGTGGGCAGTGACCATTCCCGAAGTTTGTCAGCAACCACAGCAGCTGCACACCTTGCCTGTTCTGCCCAGTGCTCTGCTCCACCGCTGGAGGTCGATGAACACCCCCAAATGTCACCACGCCGATCAGCTCCCACTGCCCAAAAGGTGGTAACAAGCAGGGAGAGAGTTGATGTGGTGCCCTGCGATCCTACAGCTCTTCACTTTTGACTTCGTGCACTGGCTCCCGTTCCCCACCTGGGAGAGGAGTCCTTCCCTTCCCCCGTGGGCTCTCTGTTTTTAACCATTCGTTAAAATTGATTAGGTGTGATCTCCATTCTCGGCCGTGCCAGCATGGAGGCTGAAATCCAGTGTGGGTGTGGGTCCCTCTGAAGGTCTCTCCTGGCATACTGTAAAACCTGAGCTTTAGTACAGCAGCTGCGAGCTGCAGTGGTTCAAGGACAAAAGCACAAATGTGGATCTGTCGGCCTGAGGCTGATAGGCTCTCAAAACAGCTTAGAACAAAGCTAGCCTGAGAAAGGCTGTCCCTCTGAAGGATGCACTCGGATACCTACATGGATCAGCCTTCAGTGTTGGAGAGGGAGCTGTACTGAAGCACCTCATTTGGGCTTTGGACGTTCAGAAGGGATCTGGTGGCTGCGCCTCAGCTGAGAACTTGAACTGCCCTTGCTTAAGGTTGTTTTGGCCATCCCATATCCCCAGGCCCAGAGTCCTCATAATAAAGTTCCTCTCCCACTCAGGGAGACCCAGCAGGTACCGTACCTCAAAGGCCATGCCTCCATGTCTCGCTGCAGAGACCAGAAAGCAGGGCCAAAGATGGGTGGACTTCAAAGTGTTGTTCCTAGCATGGAACCCTGCTGCAGCACCATGGGGCGCTTCAGTAGCTTCAAATCACATATACGGACTTGCTTCCTAGGCCTCCAGAGAGGAAGACACCTCTCTGACATGGAGGTGGGTGACAAGTGCTCAGAGAAAAGGAACCCTCAGCCTGCACTCATCTCCTGTGAGAACACTGAGGAATGTGGAGAGACATCATCGTAAAACATATCTTGAGCACACAGATGACAACTGAAATAGCAAATGTGACAAGGTTTTCCAGTTGAACTTTGAAAGGCATGTGTGGTGCTGTGAAGAGAGAGGAGACAGTGTCATGCAGAAGGGTTTCCCTTTCCCTCAATAAAACAGGAAGACAGCCAGGTGGAAAGCAGCCCACAGAGCTGGAGGCGGTGGCAAATGAGGACCGAAGGAAGGATGCACTGGATTAAAAGCACAAGTGTTGGTACCATGTGTGTGCGTGGGGAGTGGTGTCACTGTGACTTTTCCAGGAAGATTCCTTGAATGACCCAGAAACCCCTCTGAGCATCTCTTGAAAACCATCTTCACTCAGGCCATGAGAAACAGGGCTTTAGGCATTCAAAACATGTCGAGGATTTCGCAGCTCGGGAAAGTTACAAGCAATTGAATCATCCCCCGCCCAAGAAATTCTGGGCTGGCAGGAAACTTATTTATTTGTTGATTTATTTATACTAGAATTCTTCTCTGCCTAGTCCTTGTTTAGTTTTTTTTTTTTTAGCTTAGATCACCTAACATGTTCATGAAGAAAAAATATTTTCTCCCTCGCCCCGGAACAGTAGAGCTTGGCATTCACCGATGAATGTCGTATGTTCTGCACTCCCTGGGGTTTCTTTACAATGGTGTCTTAAACTGGCAAAATAATCAGAAACACAGCAAGGAGTGGAGTACAATGAAAGGAATTACAGTTCCTTTATGCAAGAGATGTGGGTGGCACTAAGTTTCTGGCTCCCAAGCAATCATAGTGAGGTAAAAACATGTGCAAAGGAGTGCCTCACTCAGCAGATAGTCCCCATGGGATCTCGGGAATTCTCCATGGGGGTCTTTGAGAAGGTCTGAGAGAAGGAGTCAGTCCATGTTCCCTCAAATGGGGAACGAGCGGCCGCACATCATGCTATAGCAGGGGGGCTAAAGTACAGGAGGAGGCAAAGGGGATGAGATGCCTCATATCAGAGAAGGAGGCAGGAGAAATCAAAGAATAGGCAGCAAATAGAGAAGTGGAGACTGCGTTTAGTAAGGCTTAGGCAAGGGTCTTTCTGGATGAACACACCGAGCACTACAAGGCCACCCTGCCAGCTGTCTCAGCATGAAGAAATACTGAATAGGCCATGAAAACGGTGTCTTCTCTGAGCCCTAGAAAACACTTTTCATTCTCCATTTGTCAGAGCTTTGTGTCCTGTCCTCTGCAGGAGGTAACAGGTCTTGCACTCCAGTGGGCTTTGCCAACCCATCCTGCAACCAAGCAGGTGGGCTCAATGCTCCCACCCAGCATTAAATCAAGATTAAGTCCCTTTCTCTGTGGTTTTGATGAATAAGTAAGAGCGAGGGAATAAAGGAGTTGATTTATGATCCTCCATTTTCTCCTCTGAGATGGGCAGGGTTTCTGCCTGTATGAACAGGAGGGAATATGGTGATTAATTCCCTGGCCTTTAATCTCACGCAGGTCCTACATAGGGTTTGTGGGAACAAAACACAGTGGGTGTGTGTAGCAAGGATCTATTCCCATTGCAAAGGATACCCCCACCCACATGTTTTTAAAGAGTTGTTCCCTCTGCATCCCTATAAGAAAGCAAAACTATTATTCCTGTTTTTCCCACTGGCAACCTGGATTCCAGTGATATGCACTACGCTGTCCGTTCAGTGCCAGTCAGAGTCTGCTCTCTCGCACCATCTCCATTCTCGCCTGGCCCTGTGGAGGAGAGTTTCTGTGAATCAAGAAATTCTGTTAGTCACTAAATTGTGCAGGGCCAAGACCTTGTATAGGCAGCGTGAAAGTACACAGCAGATATTCCAGGCTAGCAGACATTTGGACCTGGTCAGTACAAATACTCTCTTCCTCGTAGAGCAGCCTAAGGACAGCAAGGACTGCTGCTGGCCAAGGTGTATCAGCTAAGAGTAGGTGAGTAACAGACACCACAAGTTAAGATGGCTGTTTGTTAGCAGAGGTCGGTGGGAGAGCCCAGGAGTGGAGCAGTGGTCAGAGCTGTAAGCTTCAAGGAAAGTGAATGCAGTGAATGCAATAGGAGGGAAGCTGCAGATCAAGCCTGAAGTATTTAAAGAAGAGAAGGCATCCCCGCGCCTGGTTTTTACTAGCATATTAGTATCTGATATTCATGTTCTCTGAGATTCATCCAATTCACCAACCAATGAATATTACTAACATTTCCTGTTGCAGAAAATACTATTGACGAAGGAAAGAGAATGTCAAGAAAGTACTTTTTAATGGTTATTTATTTATATTGAATGGTACTAGACCGTTATTAAATATGATGTGAATAGCACAAGATTGCACCATTGTCTTGTCTTGCAGCGTAAGTGCCAACTCCTTTTCCAGGAAAACACAGTGGACTCTGTAATGGAGCATGTATCGGTTTTAGCTGTTCTCATTTCAAGGGGACTCATTTCAGTCTTCATCTGACCCAAATGCTACAAAAGAAAATCAAGCAAAAACATTTCACATTCCTGAGACTGGTGCATGCATTATGGAGATAAAGGAAAGAGACAGAAGGGGACAGGAGACTATAGCCTAAATTCCATAATGTCATGGCATCTCTAGCTGTCATTTTGGTGACATGGTGACCATCCCTACTGAGATTGCTCTGCAAAGGTGCTGACCATAACTCAGAAGTGAGTGGTGGTCAAACAGGGCAGGCAGGCAGTTCTCCATCACAAGGGAGAGGGGAAAGGTGCCAGAAGCTGTCTTAGTGAAACGGCAAGCTTGCATTGCACGGTCATACCTAAACAAGGCGGCTGCTGCTGGCAGTGAGCAAGCTGCTTCATTTCTGTGGAGGTCTGCTGCGTGACACTATCGAGGTCTGCTCTGCAGGGTACACCGTATCCACTCCAGCTCTGTTGGGCCAGGGAGCTCCTGCGCACTGTCCTCCCCTCTGGGAAAAGCCAGGACAAGCTCTCCTGGCAGCAGTACGGTAAGACGTAAGGGATCTCCTGCAGGAATGTAGTGCCACACTCTCTTCCAATTGGTTCAGGAGGCCATGGAACCTCTCAAGAAATGTTTTTCAACTTCCTTCCTCCTGGAGGGGGATCAGTTGCTTAGGACAGCGTATGATGGGAAGCAGGAGAGGGCAAGTAGCTTGTGGCCCTCTGCAATACAGCCCACTGCATCTTCTGCACAAGGGAGAGACACCCAGGAGCAGCACCAACAGGGCAAGGAAGAGCAGGTTAAGGCATTACAAGGTCTAACCAACTGCATGCTGTTTCAGTCCCTGCTTCTGCCAGTCCCTGTAAGCTGCAACCCCCTGGGAAAAATGTCTGAACTCTCACTGGGGCATGAGGTGTCAGTGCAATGGGATCAGGTCGGGAAACAACTCTGGTTTCTTGATTCTTCCATCTCTCTCCAGACCAGAGGAGAATGGATGGGCCTATTTGACAGGAGCCCACTCCTGGCTAATTCACAAGCCTAGGAGAAGCTAGTAGACCCGGGTCCTGTTTCTAATGCTCACTCTGTCATTTGGCCAAGGTACGTGACATCAGCTATCTGTGTTTTTTAACAACAACAACAAGGGGCCCGCCTCCCAGAAACATGGAAGCACTTTTAAGACTTTTTTGAGGAAGCATTGCTAAAAATTTAGGATACTAGAGTACAAGCCAAATCCAAACCTATGTAATAAAAAATCACATGCACAAAGGTGTTGCTTAAAGTGCAATGTGAAGTTTACAAGCCAAGATCCTGCGAAAGATGCAGAAAGAACTGCCATGGCCAAAGGTACCTGAAACATCCACCCCACTAGAAAACACAGTCACCCCCCAAAAAGAGAGGGACAGCTCTGCTTGGCTGTAGTGGCTGAAAGCTTCTACAATGCCTGTGCAAGGACTAATGCTGCCTTCCTCTTCCCTTGACAGAAACCCTGGGGACTGGGAGGGCAGTGGGTAAGATGCATTGACCAACACTGCATAAGCACCCTGCTTGGTATCACTCTGTTACAGCAGCATGTCACTCCTCCTTTCCTTGGGCCCTGCATTTTCAGGGCCAGGCATCCCAGTCACACTGCTGCATGTTCAAGAGGGATCTAGTGCAGGCCCCAGGAGACAAGTGATGGTGGAGAAGGGGAAAGAGAAAAGAGCAAGCAAGAATGAATCTTACTAAATGGAGTGAGGCACTTTTCTCAGTCTCTCATCACATTCAGGGCTGATTGGAAGTGAAATTGCACTTGGAGGGAGGGGAAACCCCCTCCCCTGGGACAATCCAGAGGCTCTCGCACAAACTTAATTTCAAGCTCTGTTGAAGATGGTGTTTGTCTTTTTTTTTTTTTTATGCATTCAATTTAATTTCTCAGGCAGATGTGTGAAAATGAGAAAGGCAGACCTTTGACTGTGAAGGCAGCCCGGTGCCTGCTTCTTACAGATCCAGTCTCACATTGTTTTGCTCCATCACTGCCCTCAATAAATCTGTGTGCAGGGGTTGCTAAAATGCCTGCCATCTCCCTTCCACACTGTGGTGGAGACAGTTAAATTATTTTTTTGCATTTAAGCAATCCAATCCATTTTTAATTCAAAACATACCACAGCTTTCCACAGCTCTGTTTAAAACAGGAGCACTGTGACCTTGAAAAGCCTCAGACCTGCTGGCACCACAAAGTTCTCATCAGTACTCTGCTCTCTAGTCCCTACTTGCTGGCTCTCTTGTGGGAAAAAGGCTCGTGGTGGTTTCTGATCCACCCGTTCGGGTGACAATGGCTGAAGGGGGAGGAGGGGAACTGCATTTGGTTTTGGAAGGCTCCCGAGGGAGATGTTCCTGGAAATTCAGCTCTCCCAGCCTGCACAGAAACACGTGCTGTTCAGCTCTCCTGCAGACAGCTGATCCAGCTAGTTGTACATTAGTTTTCCAGTCTTGAGAGCATATATACACACAGGTAAAAATACCGATTGGGGCAGGCTGTTGCCTTTGCAGCTGACCTGCTGCCCAGGAGCTGACGCAGGGAGACCATTTTTACAACTAAGCCCTGACCGCGAGGAAGTCAACAGAGCCGTTGGCACAGGACAGTTCCAGTGGGTCCGGATTCTCCCTGCCTCTGAGACAGACAGAGGCAGACAGGCCTTGCCCAAGTTGTTCCTACATCGCGATTTCCTACTGTGACCCAAGGGAGGATCGCAAGCAAAGCATAAAGCATGAAGTAGTACCAGGCTCTAAAACAATTGCTGTCTGCAACCCCAGGTCATACGACAAAAATCTTGGTTCCTCTGTTTGTTTCATGGTTGACGCAGAGATGAAGTCTTTCCTGTCCGTGGCATTGTCCTTGCTGGAGCTGTCAGCAGAACAGCGAGCGTTGCTTTGTTTTATGGAGGGGAAGACAAGCAGGGTGGGTTTGTTGTGGTCGTGGGGGGAATGGCACAGGGAGAATGTAGAGACTCACAGCAATATACAAGAAAAGCAATCTCTGCAGCAGCAGCACTGGGAGGGTTTCAATAAGGCAAGATTTTGCCCAGGAAAAAGACATGTTAAATAAATTTCTTATTTTAAAAACCAATTTATTTAAAATTAAATGAGAAATGGTGACAATTTACACCTAGGCCTTAAGCAATTCGTTTAAATTGAATAATAAGTTGTTCTGCGCAGCAGAATGACTGTGGTCACATTTCCCATAGATATATGCCCTAGATCTTAGTCCAGCTCTGAAGCAAGTGTACTCCCAACTCCCCATATAAATTCTATCACCCTCTCCCTCCATCTTTTCCCTAGGCCACCCAGTTTGGAGGGCAAACAGCAGCAGAGGCTCTGCCAGCGTTGGGGCCAGGCATCCTGGCTGATGGGCCAGCCCATCGGAGCTGACTGCCCAGCCAGCACCGGGCCTTGGAGCAGGACGGGAGGCTGAGCCCCCTCTCACAGGCACGAATTTCCTTTTTACTACCCTCCTCAGTACAAACCCAGACGCTGGATTGTCTTTGAGGCCTTGTAGGAATTTGCTATCTGTAAGACTTCCTTTTCCTCTACCAAATTTAAGTAAAAACGGGCAACGCGTTAAGAATGCATTACGGGAGCAGGCAGACGAGCTGACGGCACAAGCTCGTAAGCCCCATCTCATTCAGAAACGGGCCAAAAAAGAAATGGGTGTAAAAGCCAAAATTTTCACAGGCCATGAGGCCATGACAGGAGGTCCCTCGGTGTGGAGGCTACACTGCTGTAGCCCCTTCAGGCGTTGGCAGAGAGTAGTGTATTCATTTCAGTTTATCTCTCTCTGCTCAGTTCAACAACTGATTTAAAGTCGGGACAGCGGCTGTGGGGTTGAACGAGGAGAACAGCCGCGGTACAACTCCGCGACCGCCCCTACCCCTCTCCCCTCCCGCCCCACAGCTCCGTTACCCGGCGGCCACTCGGGCTGAGGGCCGTGACAACGGCGGGCGCCGAGGAAACCTGGGGACTATATCTCCCAGTATGCCGCGCGGCGGCGGAGCGCGACTGGGCTCCTCCCTGCCCCGCTTTGCACGCTGGGAGCTGTAGTCTAGCCGGTAGGGGGGCGGGGGTGCGTACTGGCTCCCCCGCATGCAAACCCCCGGGGACGAGGCGTGGGGCGTGGCCGCGGGGGCGGCTGTGGGACGGTTGGGCGGAAACGGTCGTTCCGCCGCACGGCTGCTCCCTCCATGGTGGGGTGTGGAGCTGCCGTCCTCGCCGCCGGCTGGGGCGGAGCTGAGGGTCAGTCGGGCTGCCGGGAGCCTCCGCGGGGCGTTACAGGCGAGCCTGCCCCGCTCTGGCTTCTCCCGCCGCCGTTCGGACGTGCTTCCCGCGGCTGCCTCCGCCTCAGGCAGCCGGTCCCGCGGGAGCAGGCGTTAAGGGTGCGGGAGGGCGGCCGCTGCGCCTGTGCTGCTGCCTGCCGGACTCGGGTGCCGCTGCCGCCGTGGCTCCTGTGTTGTGGGTGAGCTTGAACCGCCTTGTAGAGCTGGTGGCGGGCAGGGGCGGTTTGGCTGAGAGCGTCCTGACGAAGCCGTGCTAGAAGAGCAGGCTGCCGCCTCAGAAAGTTCGAAGAAGAGGAGGTCTTCCGTGCACAGCGATATAGCCTTGAACGTAGAACGGCAGCTCGTGGAAGGCGATTAAACTCCTCACCGGTCTGATTCCAGAGCATGGGCTGAAACTATGTCCTTCTCTCGTGTCGAAAATCCTTGTTTTCTGCTCTTTCTGTTTGTCTTCCAAGCAATATTTATCCTGATACTCTACCGAGGTGGACCTTCCAACTTGTTTCGTGGGTTTTTAGACTCGCATCAGGTTCTGGATTACTCAAAAACTCACGATGTGTATACAAACCTCAGCTTGTTTACCCAAGCTCCTAATGAAGAAGCCATGCCGTACTGCTCAGCGCAGTCACCAATATTTGGTGGGTATGAACCGGTAGTTTGAAATAACTGCTTTGGTATGTGATAACAGTGAACACTTTGTAAGTTGTATATTTTTCAAACTTTTCCACTTTAAAAGTGGTATACTGAGGTAATACTTACACTGCCAAAACTTTCTTAATTAACTCATTTTTATTGGTTATACAAGGAAAAGTATTTTCCTGCTCTAAAAACTTGCTGTATTAAGGATTTGGCTACATAGAGATTGTAGAACAAGAGTGAAAACAGTGCATGATGATAATACCAAGTTAGTATCTTGGTTTTTTCCCTTGGCAGTCCTGTGTAAAACGTGCCGATGACTGTGCTTTGGTAAATGCATAATTTTGATCTCTGACATGCTCTAACTGCTGGGTTCTTTGTCTCAGCCTTATGTCAAGCCTGTGGTTCAATATAAATAGATTAACTGATTAAGTTGGCGTTAAATATCACTTGTATGAGAATGTAGCTTGATACCTTGCTCTTCATAGTGATTTTTTTGGCCTATGATTGGTATGCATCCTTTGGTCATAGAAGTCTCCTTTAGACTTAAAGGGTCTGGTCACAGGTTAATTTGTATTTACACTAGGAGCAAATTAGAGCTGATCCTAGAGGCAGCTATTGCACTACTAAGAGTTGAGAAACTTTAAGTCAGTACAAAGCCAACTATAAAGCAAGTTTATTGGCAGTAAAGTGGTGCATCTCCAGTAATAGTGATCGGTTCCACTCAGCCAGCCAAGAATGGGTGAGTTCTGTAAGCATGCACTTACAGCTGGTTTGGGGATGCCTGTGTAGTAAGTTACGCTTGTCTGTTTTTTCCGTACTGCACAGTTTTCTGCATATCTAAGTCTTGCATATAACTAGTCCAGGAGCACTACTTAGTAGTTACCTTGCTGTTCTAGGAAAGTTTCTCACCCCACTTGGAGCACAGTAAGAATGGCAGACCTTTGTTCACAGGTGGAAATATTGTGGAAAGCTAGTGCTAGGTTACTGTTGTGTCAAGTTGCTTACTTTGGTTAGAGGACTTTGTTGGGATGTGTTGGATGAGCCTTTTTAGACTGCAATCTTCATAATGATGCTTGTTCTTTTTGGGAAGTTTTCTTCCTTTCCCTGTTGCTGAAGTTAAATGAAATACATGCAGTATGTACGATGAAATCGTGTGGTAACTTTTGAGTGTATGCTTCAGCATTTGCCTTGGAAGCAGGTCAACTCAGTAAATAGTGAAATACTAATAGTACAGAGCCTTTTTGCATAGGTGCCAATTGTAATGGTGTTAGTGCAGTCTCTGTTCATCACTAGCTACAGCCCATCAGTTCTTTTGGGAAGGTACAATTCTGTGTTTCAGACTTAATTGTTTTATTTGAAAAAGCGCAGCAGAAATGTGCCTGCACCCTCCTTGTCTCCACTAATGACAAGCATCTGCTGTCCTGAAAAGAGTCAAATGAGAAAGCTTTGGTCTTAAAAAAAAAACAAAACCCAAACAAAAACAACAAAAACAACCAAACAAAACTAGGTGGAATTCTGTGCAGCTTGCCTGCAAACCATCGTATAAGCAAGAGTAGTGACATATATGGAGGAGGCAGATGCAGAGTAATACTACACTAATCAATGCTCTTAGAGCTGTGAAATCTTTTTAAGACCTCTTCTTCTGCCCATCCCTGAGAGTGCTGAGAACAGAGGGCATTGGCCTGCATGCGGTATTTCAGAGCTAAAATGAAAACATAATGTTAGTTGTGGAGAGAAACAAACAGTAGGCTTACTGGGAGAAAAAAAAAACATGGCAAAGTAATTGTGGAAGTTTTGCTGCATAACAAATTATAGTTGAGCATATGAAGCATTGTTGCTGTGAAACACAAATTGTGGCACTTCAGGACGTGGTTTAGTGGGCTTGGTGGTGTTGGGTTGATGGTTGGACTTGATGATCTTAAAGATCTTTTCCAACCTTAATGATTCTGTGATTCTGTGATTTGGAGCATTGATACAGATTCAGCTTAAGAAAAATGACCGCTCTGCTACAACTTAACTTTTACTTGGTGATATGTCCCTTTAAATACAAGAATAAATTATTCCTTCTGTTATCACTATATGCCAGCCTGTTCTGGGTGGTTTTTGTGGTGTGTGGTGGTTTTGGGGGGGGGGGGGGGGTGGTTTTTTTTTTTTACTAGAGAAATGGGTGCTACTCTGCAAGGTAGTTGCCCTTTGTTTTGTATGTGATGGGCATATATGAATAGATACATAATAGATACATAAATACTTTATAAATATCTTAATTGGTTGTTATCATCTTCTCTCATGGGACTGATCTCTCTTGGAAGTGTTATATCAGCAAGAACGATGCCTTTTAATATTAATTTCATAAGCTCCATTAAAATGAGATTTCACATCAATTCTTGAGGACTCCAGTCTCCAATTCAGAGCTGGTAATAAGTCAGTGTCCACTCCAAAGCGTGTTAAGGTAACTGGAAAAATGCCAAATGGCTTAAATGGGTTCTGCATCAGGGCTTTTATGAAGTGCAGCACTTCTTCCACTTATGAGTGTAAGATCAGCTTGCAGCTCATCTGTCTCTTTTTTTTCCTAGCTGTGGAGCAAGAACTAAAGTGTAATTGCTAAACATTTCTGCCTTGGAGGAACTAGACTCTGGCTGACTAATGTTACTTTTTTAATGCGTAGTGGTATCCATTGAACCTTTTGTGACTAACAACTTGAAAAGTATTGTACTAGATAATCAGCGTCTTCATTATTGCTGTGAATAAATTACTCAAGTTACCTTAAAGGTTAAAGTTTCTACACAAATAACCAGTTGCTTGTTTTCTCCTCCTTTGTTTTTGGAATAAGCAAAGTGTTTATATGCTAGAGTTGTGCTTATTCAAACTTAATGAAGTAGTATTTAAATTCAGAATCTGACTTTCTCAAATTACACACAAGATGTGTTGTTTCAGTTCATCTTTTCCTCTTACCAGGAAGAAGCTTGATGCTAGAAGTTTTGTGTTTTTTTTTTGGTTTTGGGTTTTTTTGTTTCGTTTTGTTTTAAAGCAGTACCTTACTTCATGCATGGTATGTGCTGAACAAGGTGGTTTGGCCCTTGAGGACTTTAGTTGAAAGTTCTGTCTGTAACTCTGCTGCTTTAAATATGCTCATGCCATGTAAAAAAATTTTTCCAAGCCTTTCTTACAGTATATTCCTCCCTTTCACTCCCATCTGTCATAACCTTTTCATAAATGTGACCATCTGTTCTGGTAATGAGCATCTAATGGATGCTCTCCTACTAGAGTTTCTTCTCTTGGATTTAAAAAGTAAAAAGGTGGTAAAGCTGAGATTTATTTTCAGCTGCAGTTGAGGCAGCCTTGTTTCTGTCGTTAGAAGCTGGTGCTTAAATTAAGCTGCTTTCTTTTTCTTTTATTCAAACAGTGGTAGAATTATACAGATATGACTGTTAATGTACTGTGTGCTGCTGCACTTTCCCAGTGAGGTATTCATGCTACTGTTCCATTTGTTTAGCTTGTGCAAGTTCTGCTTATTCTGGTTGAACTCAGTAATTATAGCTGCTAACTCTAAACGTGTAGCAAGGAGTTTAGAAGTCATGTAGTTTCTTTCTTAAGATGGGATAGGCCTGGTCAAAATCAGTAGATCCCCTGATAGTCATATGTGTTGCCTAGGAAGTAAAGCAAGCAGAGAATATGGTGTCATTGGCGCCAGTCAATAATACAGACAGGGAATTGTGAGTTTTAACTCTACATGCTTAGAGTTTCATATTCATTGAACACCGTCCATGTGATGGTACAGGCACAGAAAGTGCTTAGGAACCAGATTACGGAGAAATTGCTTGGACAGTCAGGATGTTGATTCTGTACCTTGTCTGAACTGGGATCCTGTGCTTTCTAGCATGTCTCAGTTGTGTTTTTCCTCCTTTTCCAAAGATGCGCTTTAGTGGTGTTACTCTTCCCTATTTGGTGCAGCCCGCAGCTGCTCTGTTCACATCTGGGATTTAACTGGATTACAGTTTATTAGCCTTTCATTAGTCAGGCAGGAAGGAGACCTGAGACCCCAAATTTAGCTTGTAGCCAAGGAACATAGGGCAGCCAGAAGTTTGGGGGATGTAAATCACAGACTATTTTTTTCTGTGTTTCCTTGGCATGTATGAGATTGAGTTTCTGAGCTGAGTTGTTTGAGGTATGGAGCCAGGCAGCTTGGGAGAACAAGACATCTTGAAAAACCTGAAGAATGTAGATATTGCCCTCATGAATCATGTGCTTGGGTATGGAATGAGACAACAGGAGTGAAACTATTGCCCATTATCTTACTCATGCCCTTATGTCCAAATTTAGATTTGAATTTTTTTAATTTAAGGATTATTGCTGCAGAATCTTTGCAATACAAAGAGTCCCGACTGATTATAGAAAACAAAACCTTGCCTTTGTGGGAGAACAAAAGGGATTAATTCCCTTTCTTATATTTTTCTTGAAGCAGTGGTCTGTAGTTGAAATCCAGTCTGAATATAACACTTCTTTAGCAAGATCCAGTTGTCATCAAATCAGTGGTTAGTGATGCTTTAGTTAAAAGATCTGATAATCACGGAGTTCATAAACCTAAAAAGCAACATAAACTACAGGTTAAAAACAATGTTGGACTGAAATGTGGTGGTCTTAAAGGCAGAAAAGGAAACTGTCTGCTTAGAAGTAGGTAATAATTTCATAAAATCTTAACTGTATATGTGACCTAGATTCAGGGGCCCACAGCATGATTCCCCAAGGAATTACTTACTCTTCTGTTTCAGGTACAAAGGTATGGCAATGTACTCCAGGTTCCTACTGAGGGTAAAACGCAGTCAAAATCAAATTCCCCCTGCATTTTAGATACTATGGGGAGGACTGAAAAGTGATACTTAAGAGTCAGCTATTGCAAGATCTTGCTGACAAGCAAAATGCAGGTGTTCCTTTTAAAAACAAACAAAAAACAACCAACAAAACCAAACCATGAAGTGGGATTCACAGTGGTAGACCTTTTTGACAGTGTGAGGAATGGGATCAGTGGCTGTTCAGACAGACCTGCAGGAGATGCCATTATGTGTGTTCCTTGAGGAAGAAAAGGAGACACTTGCTGAGTACCAGTTTGCCCAGCAGAAATGTGAGGTATACCAGCTTCCAAATACGGGCAAACTATTTCCCAGTTCGGAATGGACTGCTTGAATCTTACGCTACATTTAGTCCCTAAGACTTGTTAGTGCTCAAAAAACCCCCACAAGCCCAAAAACCAGTAGAGGGATGTTTTTTTCCTTCTGTGTCAGTTAAACAGGATGTGGGTGAACACAGGCTCTTTTTTTTTTTTTCCTCGTTAGAATTGTAGCAGTGACTTGAATGTAGGATGGGCTGGAAGAAGAATCTTCTGGACTCACCTGCTTAAATATTTAATTAGACCTATGATACACCCATACCTTTCCCTGCTGAAATGAAAGCTGCTAAACACCAGGCCTAAATATTTTCTCTTTCTCTCTCAGGCTTCATTATCAGAAGTTTTTTGAGAGAAGATTTATTTCAGTGGTTTAAGAGGGAGTCTGACTTACAAGACACTGAAAACTTGCTTAAGACAGCCATAGCATTAACTATGAGCTTGGAAGGAACAAAAAAATTTCACTTAGACCTATTTAAAAAACAAAAACAAGCAGACAAAAAACCCCCAAAAATTTGCCTCACAGTCTTCTGGTGCAAAAAAAAAAAATTGTCCTTGGGTAGCATGGCCTGCAGAGAATTGTTGTTCCTACTTAAAACTGTCTTTTGACAGTGTCAGCTTTTAGTTGTGGTTTAGGTGAAGTTCATTTAAGTAATAGATTTTAATCTTGTTCTGCATTTGTGCATTTTCTTAGAAGTTGACAGTGGTTGGAAACCATTAAGACACATCGATTTGTGTATAAATACAGCTAGTATTCACTGTTCTGCTAGTTCTGGAACTGTTTCTCACTACCCAGAAGGACAGGCATTTAAATAATTGTAGAATTTTTTATTCATATTGTAACAATATGAGACTTGTGTTAAAATGGTGATTGACACTTTATTTTGATTCTTTCTTACTTGTGACTTGTCAAGCTTTTTCCATTTGAAGAATGGAAGGATTCATATAAAAATGCAGTGTTTTTTTTAATTAGGTAAAAACTGTTGAACATATCCAGTATGTTTTGTATTTAAAATGGAGGTTCTGGGTAAAGGAACTACCATGTGTAGTGTCTTTTGCTACCCTGCACCTGTTCCTGAAACTGTAACATATCTCTTCTTCCTTCCATCGGCTTCTCCCAAAATTTTGAAGTACTGCCTGCTTATCACAGTGTATATAATTAAATAATATAGCAAATACAGCCCTTGTGGCATGTGATTATAACATCAAATTGAAACTTTTTTTTAACATAAACCTAACATTTCCTAAAGCGTTTGTATTCGTCCAGGCTTTAAACTATTTCTCCCCCATCCTGGTGAATATCCCTTTGGACATCTTTGTCCTTGAATCTCCTCAGAAAGAGGCTTAGAGACTTTTTCCATAGGGGCAGCAAAAGCAGATATGTCTATTCATCTTGATTCATTTTCAATGCTATTCTTACAGTGAATACATTTATTGAAAGATCCCATCTAAGCAGCATGAGGTTTGCTTGTGTAGTAGGGAGCCAATACCAGGAAAAAGCAAGCTGTGCAGGAGCCTGGTGAGACTTGCCGGCTGTGCTGGGACTTGGGATGCGTCTGGCAGGTAGCCAGCCATCCTGGTGCTGAGCCTGGCACCCTTCGGTGTGGAGCCGTGGGGAGGTGATCAGCAGGCAATAGTGGAATTCATCATGTGGGTGCATCTGCATGGCGCTGTTCACTGTTGTGGGAGGACTGGTGTCTTAAACAGTAAGCATATTCAAATCTATCCGATTAGCTACATCAAGGTTGAGAAACACTGCTGATCTTACTCTTTTTTTTTTCTTTTTTCTGTCTCTCCTTACAGTTGGTCCACTAACCATCACCTTCAGGGTGCTCCCTAGTGAAAGAATGATCATCAAAAAAAATCCTTTTGTTCAGTCTGGTGGACGCTACAGGCCACCTCACTGCCTGGCCCGCTACAAGTCAGCCATCCTTGTAGCCTACAGGAACCAGGAGAAGTACCTTCACCATCTTCTCTACTATATTCACCCTTTCTTGCAGCGCCAGCAGCTCAGTTACAGCATCTACTTGATTCAGCAGGTAAATCTAAATCAAATGTGCCTGGTGGTGTAGCTGAGCTTCCCAGCTAAGGGTTAGGTTCTGAGCAAGAAATGTGAATCTTCTAATGAGGAAGTACTGCTTTATGCATGGCTTGAGGGGAGGTCAGTTATATGCTGTCCCATCACTGTGGATGCTAATGATTGAAATATCATGCCACCTGTCAAGATTTTCATTTCTGCTATTGATAGGTTCTGCTTTTTTTTTTTCCTTCTAGAGGGATAAAGTTGCCATTAAGTGGTAACTTGTATTTTCAGCTGTTCAAGAGTTGAATATGGTTTGTCTGTAGCTTGTCAGTGTGGCTACTGAGCAACACTGTTGAGACTTAAATGCTAAGATGAACTTGGGTATTTTTAGTCTGTATCAAATAAAAACATCTGGCTTGACCCTGCTGTGGGGCAGCCTATGCAGGTCAAACAGCCATTTTTAACTGACATGGACTGATGTTGCAAAAGATTGGTGGTGAGAGCGCAAGTTTTGGATTCACTAATTAAAACTGATAGTTGATTGGGAGGGGGAAGCAGCTTTTTTTTGTTTGACCAAGATCTCTTTTTCTTATTTCTAAGCTTTAATAAGCAGTAGTCAGGGCAAAAGTGTTGGTGTGCAGATGTGCACCTTAGGATTGACTTACTGGTCTCCTAAAAGTCAGCCTTCTTCAGGTGCCTATGGTGTATAGTCCCTGACACAGCAAAGCTTACAATTGTTGAGAATATTGTGAAGAGGATGGGTGAAATTTTCAGAGTCTGGGGCATGAAATTTGCAGCCAATATTGATTTATTCCAGTGTCATTCAAGGCTTTTTTACAAACATAAATGTTGAGTTACTGTCTTTGTTGTTTTGGTGAAGAAATGTAGGTTTTCTTTTCCAGGTGGGGAATGGTACATTTAACAGAGCAAAGCTGCTTAATGTTGGTGTCCGGGAGGCCCTGAAGGATGAAGACTGGGACTGCCTTCTCCTGCATGATGTTGACCTAGTACCTGAGAATGATTACAATCTCTATGTTTGTGATGAATACTATCCCAAGCATATGGCTAGTGCCATGGATAAGTTTCAGTACACGTAAGTGCCTCCATTTGCTTTGGAAGTATGTATCCTAATTGGTTCACATTCTGCATAGAATGTATGAATGGGGACAGTGAAAGATAGAACCTTTAAGAGGTTTTCTGTTTGTTAGTGTTGCAGTAGTGATTTCCCCAGAAAAGGGTATTCTTGACCTAAGCATGTGATCTTGAACAGTTCCTTGCCTGCAGTTACCTGTTTCACCATTAGCTCAGCTTGGCAAATGACTGGCAGATTTCTGTTTGCCTTTCCTTCCAGAGTAAGAGTGGGAGTTGCTGGCTGTGTGGAAGATGTGTGATAGTATGCAGATATTTTGAACTGACCCAAGATGTGAATTTCAAAACCCGCTTTACTTTGGTCTACTGGGAGGGAAGGTGGAGGGGAATGGAACAGGGTAGGGGTTACACTGGTTTTGCTATTTTGGGGTTTGGCATTGTAAGGACAGCATCTGTAAAGTGTGTGATTAATATATGTGTGACTTGGATCACATTATTAGTTGGTGGAGGACTGGTATTAGCCTTCAATATTGATGCTTTTTTTCCTTTCTCTTTTAGTCTGCCATATAAGTCCTTTTTTGGGGGTGTATCTGCTCTGACTCCAGAACATTACATGAAGATGAATGGGTTTCCCAACACATACTGGGGCAGTGGTGGTGAAAATGACGACATTGCTACAAGGTACTAATGCACAGGATGGATAGGCTTAAAATAGAACGAAGCTGGCTAGTGAGGCATCTAGCATTACCCCAAGAAAGGAACTAAGATGATGCTCCTTTAACATGTTCACAGTGTCATTATAATCCAAAATGCTGTTGGCATTGGGAACGGTTAATGTCAGAAGATGCTCAGAATCTGTGAATCCAGTCATTGTGTGCTGGGAGGACAAAGCTTTCCTCAGACTCTGGAGGGCAGAATGTTACTTCACATCCTTGTGCTTTAAGTTGCTCTGGAGTGCGTCCAGGGGGTTATAGCCACCAGTAGTTGACAGGTGACTCCATTGACATTAACAGCACCAAGGGAAGGAAGGAAACTGCAAGCTTGATGAATAAAAAAAGCCAAGAAGATACTTACTTATTAAGTCCCAGACAGTTGGGAATTTAAGTTAAGTGTGTCCAGGTTGCTCCAAGTTTTATCTAATCACCAATACTTGGAATTAAGGAACACAAGGAATTCTAACTTCTGTCTTTAGTACCGGGTGATGGAGAAGCCTGTGTACTGTTGTGAGTCAGTGACAGCAAGATCTGGTGCTTTTTCTTGTAATTCAGTTGCCATGGCAGCAGCATGCTATAGAAGTGAATACAATGAGTTTAGTTCCAGGTACTCTGCCTAATCTGAATTCTTCAAGTACAAAAGTCATGGCTGTAGCTTCTTTATTCAGCTCTGTAGTTGCACAGTGCACCTTCATCATCCTGCACTGAGGCAAGCTCACAGGGATTTTATAAAACTAAACTGACAATAAAGGCCTTGTGTTTTTTTTGGTCTTGCACAGTGTGACAAGTTACACAATTTTGGTGGAATGTTCTGTTCGAGGACTGTAGGAGTTTTTACAAAGCAGTATTCTTCTGGGAATTGAAAGTCAGATTTTCTAACATAGAATTCTTCCTTCTCCTTTCAGAGAAAGCTAACTAAAAGGTGGTATGAATGTTTAGAAATTCAGCATTTACTAAAGGAATGGAATGCCATGAAAATAGATCTTTACATCAAACACTACAATGCTGGGTCTATTCAGCTGTTCTTAGTACAGCTTAGGCATCCTAATGTGATTTTCAGTACTGGTGGTAAAGAGTCATGCCAGTTACGCATAGGAGTGCACTTCCTTACAGAAATCTCTTAAGGCAAGTAGGTTATGTAGATCACAAAATAGCCCTTTTGTGAAGGGAGGTAAACCATGTGTTGTTTCTCTAAAAACTTATACTAATGATTAGCAATGTTCTGGCCCATATTTACATGGAGACCATGGACAGTGCCTGTTAATGATTTATTCACATACTGAATTCTCAACCTGCAGAAGTTAGGGATGAGCTGTCTGTTTTTGAATGGCCAGCTTGATGTACCTACTGGGATTTGGATTTTAGGAGGTTCTGAAGCATCTCTTACCCTGTAGTGACAAAATTAATTAGTATTTGAAATTGGACATTGAAATGTCAAAAATATGTGTAAATTTTTTTTCTGGGATACTGCTAATTAAAGCAGACTGCAGTACTCTAGAATATTAGTCTTAGCAGATACCAGGATCTACCTTTTATTAGAAGAAAACACTACTCTGATTGGAACCACATATGTGTTAACATTATAAACTACAGGAAAGTCTGCTGAGTTCTCCTTAACAGTAAATGAATGTATTAACTAACTGTTTCATATTATGGTTTTAGTTTAATCTTGCAATGCAAAAACTGTAACAGCAAAGCTAGTCTGTGTTCTTGCTTTTTCTTGTCTTTTTTGATTGAATAAGCTTATGTTCAGAGAACAAGAAGCCTTGTCTAAAACTCAATCTAAAATAATTGTATGTCATACTGTCAGTGAGGTGTTGCCATCATTTGATGGCTCTAGACTAACAAATATTTTCAGTTCTGCAGCCTCTTTCAGCTTTATAACATTCCTGCTTCAGTGCAGCTTGCTGCTTTACCAGATCACAACGGAAGGCAACCAAATGTTGCAAACATGCCAGCTGGATAACCTCAAGTGATAAAACGTTCATTCTTAGATTCACAGGAATTTTCTCTGTTGAGAGCTGCCCTGTGACAAGGGAGGTTTGCTAGCCCTAGTGCTATTACAGGCACTTGTTATTGGTAAACAAAGATAGATGCCATCAGCAGTGGGTTTGCTTGAAAGTAAGTCACCCAAAATGCTGGGTTTAGGAGCTCTGTTCTGGAATTCTGAGCCTTCTGTTCGCTTTTTTTCTTATCTAACTGTCCTGCAGCTAAACAGCTCACATTTGTTTGTCTGGTGGCTGTATTTATCATTAATCTTTTATGAAGCGCCATTCATTCAGATGGCCTGATTAAAGAGGAGAGAGAGGCTTAATCTGGATCTGAAAATCAGGACTGGCTTCCTTTCAGAAACTGCAAGTTTGGGCTTTTCGTTGTTTTTTGTTGGTTTTTTTTAAGTTTGAGTGATGGGCCTCTAAGTGGCAAAAGCTCTGCTCTTACAAGGAAGTGAAAATAATGCTCAATTGTCAGATTCATGGGAATGCTCTGCATGCTGTTATTCATTCCCTGCTTGCTATAATCCTCTTTGTACCCTTGTTGAAGTGCTCTAGCCCAAGCCTGGTTAGAACCTGTGTGAGAAAATCATGGGGCACTGTGGTGTTACTCTTGTTCCCTTCAGCTTCTGCATTTTGCTTTGCTTGCATTAACACTGAACATCATCTTTGACCTAGAACTTTCCTGTAACTAAGCCTAGAAATGGCATCTTTATGCATAAGCAAACATTTTGTTTGTTGTTTTAAAGGATTCAGTTAGCAGGAATGAAAATAGTCCGGACATCACCTCACCTTGGACGCTACAAAGTGATGGACTACAATGAAGAGACAGAGACACAAGAGATGTGGAGAAGGTAACTGCTTGGGGTGGGACATGACAGCTAGGCAGCTACTCTTTGCCTTGTGGCAGGTTGACTGTTACCATTGTCTTCCTTAGAACAGGCAGTAAGTATACCTAATGCCACTACTTGTTTTCCTGCAGCTATTTATTTAAAGGCGGTTCCCAGTCAGTTTCAACTGAATCATTCTGCTTCTGCCTCAACAACAGGAAACTCGGAGAAACCCTTCAAATGTAAAGGACATGTGCTAGCTAGGAAGCTAACACATATCAGACTTAAGCATCAAATTATTTAGGGAATAAAACTTTACAAGGCAGGCAGTATTTTTTTTAAACAGGGAGAGTTCAGTTTGAAGAGGCACTTTGTTACAGCTTCCCTATAATAAGAACTCACTCTTCAATCTGTGTGGATTTACAGTGTGCCATAAAAAGGAAAGCAGCATTCTAGTTTGAAGACATGAAGAAGGTGCTATGAGAGACCTTAGCAAAGACCCAGTTTTACATAAAAGAGCTGGAGTGGGTGTTAGGTCAAGTGTGGTGGAGGCTTCTCATACTGACAGTGCAGGCTTCCCTCTATCATCTCAAAACTCAGGTCTCCATAACAACCCTGTCCTAAAACCTACCTCCAGCAGCCTGTGTATGTTGCTGCTGCAAGCATTCATGTGGCACTCCTACGTCTCCTAGCTGCTGCCAGTTTCTTTTGTGGATTGTAGTTACCACCACTGGTCTCCCTGGCTGATCAGGTTCTGGTCCAAATTGTCTTCCTTGTGTAGAATACTCAGCATGAACTTACTCTAATCTATTTAGTCTTATAAAATGCCTTTCTTCCCTGCTGGAAGTCTGTTTCTTCTGTCTAACTGCAGGTATTCTTCCTTCTTCAGGCCTACTTCTCGACACAACACCAGAAAAACATGGAAGGATGACGGAATGAATTCATTAGAGTTCACGCTCCTTTCCAGGACAAAGCATCCTCTTTATACCAACATCACTGTGGACATTGGATATGTTCCCCCATTTTCTTAAGGGAATGAAAAAAAAAAAAAGCAAAGTTTGGCCTCAGCATGGCAGCATGCCTGTGGACATTCAGCCTCTACCTCCTGTTGTGGTGTGGAGTCTGCATCACCTGAGACCAATCCTTCTATCTTTCACACATTTCACTTTTCTTCTGACTGTTTAAGATTTAGAAGAAAAGGCTTCAGGAATAGGGCATGATAGCTAATAATCAGGCTGTGGCTTACTGTAAAAATTGTCAAAGCACTGTAAAACTAACCACTGAGCCAGACCCCCCACCTAGCCCTCTGGTGATCAAGGTCTCTTTGACCTGACCCACGTTTTCCTGGAACCTTTGTCCCATAGCTGGATAGCTCTGGGCTTCAAGCCATTGTGTCAGATGGGTCTCTGAAGTGCTGTATTTTGGGAGAGTGCTAAAGGTACAGTTGTGTAAATATCTTTTGTGAATTTGAGTAAAATAAATGGAGTTACATGTTTGGGTTAAGATTTTCTAGAATATTTAACATGAGTGTAATAAAGGAGAAAGTTGCCTTGAAGCCAGCCTTTTTTCTGGCCTGATCTATCAAGTGTTTAAATGTTTTTATTGTAGCTCTAAGAAATTCAGGCTGAAGGGGAACTGCGGCTCGTACCTAGTCCAACCTTCTGCTCAGGGTAGGGAAATTAATCTAGTAGATCAACTTTGAAAGATAATTGTTTGAGCAATAGCTGAAATGAACATGTCATTTGTGGAGCTGTGACACTGGGAGGGAAGGCATTTGTACTTACCCAACTGTAAGACTGACCTTCCCCCTTCTATAATCTTTACAGAGAATATCAGTCAGTCAGGTGGTAGTATGGCCTACCAGGTCCAGTTATTTTGCAAGCATGACACAGACAGGGTATTTTTGCTTGTTACTTGTAGATACTAAAATTCCCCGTTCACTGAAAAGCTGCATCTATCCCACTAGCACCTAGGGATTTATTTAAAGTTTCAGCCTTCTCTACAGTTGGAATAATGAGTCAACCAGCCAGAGAGCTATTCTTCAGTATTATATAAAGCAGAAGCTCCTTTTTGTAATGTAATTCTTAATAAATGTGTCCTAAAAGAAAGTCTCCCAAGCCTGGCTTCACATCTAACCTGCCAGGGATGCACATCCAACAAGCAGGTATAAGGACAGTTAGGTATAAAGCAGTAAGGAAAGTGCTCTGAGATTTTAGCAGAAATCCTGCAGCATACTGGACTTTCACCAATCTTCTAAAACAAGACTCACAAATAGACACTTTGCTGACAGCATTAAAAAGTGCAGACAACACTTTCTTTCCTTCTGACATAGTTGGCCACTGCATTTCCTTCCAACTCTCTCCTGAAAAGCACAGAGCCTGCTGCAGAACCACGACTTACATTTTGCCACAGGACACTTCAACAGCCCCACAGTGAGCTTGAGCTCATGAAGAACAAGAGAAGCTTTTTGAATTCAATGGAGTGTAATTTATTGAGAGATTTTAAACATCTCTGCCCCTATTACCATTATTGCCCTTCCCTCACACATAAGCAGTTTTTCCTCAGGCTGGAAAAAATGAGCTTTTCTCAGCAAGTTGTTGTAGTTGCTGAAGAATTCTTGTGCTTTTAATGAGAAAAGACTATCCTGTTCCTTTTGAATTCATGCCAACATTGGCAGTGGTAGGTAGCCTTCCCCCTACAACAAATAAGAAGTTTAGGAATATTTGCAAGAACAAAATTTTTTTTCAGGAGACATAGTTCCTTCCACTGGACCAGCCCAAACAAGGACACTTTTGCGAAAATGTCCCAGCAGAAAGTGCATAGAAGAACATGAGGACCTGGCCCTTGGCTCAGTCTGTATCTCCGGTCCTCACAAAAGGAAATTCTCACCCAATCAATTGGATGCTGTGAAGAAAAATGTTCTCCTGTGCTACTGAAGTACTCTTTCAAGCAGAGTGCTGGGAGTCATCTGCTGTAAAAGCAACCACAAACAGGATTTGTTGCCATTTCCTATAACCTGCCTGGTATCCACCCTTACGAGATCTTCGGCTGCATGCTGAAATCCACTGTGATGTTGACATATAGAGGGTTACGTTCCACTGAGAGCAGTTTATATGAACAAGAGTTGAGCCCATCTGTTTTCCACGTTCTAGATACCTGACGTAGAAGCTTCATCCTGAGGATAAAGAGGAGAAAAATCTTCACTGACATGCATAGAAGAGTTCTGAGCTCTTTGCCACCACTAGCAAACTTAAAGAGGCAGAGCTACAGCCATTCTTTAACTTTGGAAGTTTCTAAGGAACATCACCCAGTGGATTCTGGGCAGATCTCATGTACAGAACAACAGCTGCCAGCTGTAAACAGTGGTGTCACAGGGGTGTACTCCAGAGCCTCTGGGTACCACAAAATGCCTATTTGGCCTAGAGCAAAGAACTTGGCCCCTGGGTGCCTGGCTCCTAGCCACACAGCAAGACAAGGAAAGGTGGAACACTGTTTTTGACTCACCTCTCTCCATTCTCCTCATTACCATGGTCTCGTTTGTGGAAGATCATTGTGTATCTGGCTACATCAGCAGATGGCCTCACCACTCTCATCTTCTGCATCTCAACCCTGGAAGAAACAATAGTGCCATAAGCAAGACATCACCTGTAACAAGCTCTTGAGGAAAAAAAACCCAACATTTGGAGACTTCATCTCTTCTAGAGGCCATCAAAGCAAGCACACAGAACTGTACAAAACTCATCTTCATCTCCTCCACAACCCATTTTGCCAGAGAAAATGGGCTTCAGAGTTGTGTTTCTGGAGAACAGGTCCAGTAGGGTGACAGATACCCCTTTCTTTTGAGCAGAAGCAGGTAGCTACTACAGTACAGATCACGTAGACCTTTAAGCACACATTATACAACAGTACATTTCAATTAGTATTATCTGGTCTAGTTTGTACTGTCCTGTATTAAGCCTAGAAGGTCTGTAGCAAGATTCTACACATTGTGCAACAAGTTCATCTCTACTCCTGCAATAAAGCCCCTATACTTGATAGTTCTCCACTTAAAAAAAGATTGTTTTCTTTTTTAAATACTTGGCCCACAGCTGCAAAATTTTTATTTGTTGACATGAAGAAAAATTTCTTTCCAAGAGCAGTGCCAGAAACACTAAGCCCCATGCATAGATTTAAGTGTCTGACATCAGGCACTTGGTTGAAGCTTTTAGCCTTAAGCGTATCTGTGGAACACAACAATTTTGCTTTGCCAGCAGAAAGGGTTATCTTCATGATAACAGAATTAAGGAATAGCCCAGTGCTAGTCACATTAGCAGCTGAAAGAGCAATAAGAAACCAAGAACTGAAGAAGCTGACCCCTACAGCTTTCCAGTGACTGTCTGTAGCAGTAAATTATCAAATAAATGATCTGAAAATCTCTTTGCACTCCACACCTTAGGAAGGGGCCCAAAAGAGACCATCACATTTAGCACAGAGGCACAAGAGAAGTACCTAGAGCACTCAGGCCCCGAGTTCTTGTAGATACCGAAGGGGATGCTGCCATCTGCTGTCTTGGCAGAGGAAGGCTGCGAGGATCTCCGTACAACAACCCGCCAACACAGCAAGCTTCCCATTACCTACCCGCCGCAAACTCTGTAACCAGCCCAGTCCAAGATCTACCCAAGAGGAAAGGCATGGGCCAAGGCCAGCTGCAGTGTGTACTCTGGGTCACACGATTTGGTTTCCACACCAAGAACACAACAGCTGCAAAGTTATGAGGTGCCACTTGCGTGGCATCGCTTTGCCATGCCACAAAAGCATCACTTTTGATTCCAACCACTTGCAAACATTGTGGAGACCCTCAGTAAATCCTGCTGAACTGCTGCACTGCTGGTTCTCTGCTGCCCACAGGAACATTTGAAAGAACACCCTTATCACCTTTGTTCGCTCATTAACTATGACACTTCTCAAGAAGCTGAGGAATAAGATGGTACCAAACTATCCCCTATGACTACAAAAGCCAGCTCCCAAGAGGTCACAGAGAAGAAGCTGGTGTATCTAGCTAGGGGTAGAGAGACACAAAAAGTTGTGATTAAGAAGGGACAGAAATCCATGTCATTGTCAGACCTTTTAGATTTCTTGAGATACAGCTGAACTGACCCAGAGAAAAACTTCCATTTGGAAATTTCTAACTTTAACACAATTGATTTCACCAGTATAATTATTTAATATCACCAGGGGTATGAATTTTATGTCCTCCAAATGTTTGTTTGCATATTTAAGCCATTGAAAAGGATAAACACTTAAGAATGACAGAGTACGCCCAAGTTACAAACTGACAGGCTCTGCCAGCAGAGCTTGCAGGTTTGTGAAGTTGTGTTGTTGGGTTTTTTTCCTTCCTTCACTACCAGCAACGCAGGATTAGAGGTTTCCTCCTAGGCAAAGGGCAAAAGAGCAACATAAAACCTTCATTGACTTCTTTGTCCCACTAAACCTCTCCAACTAACAAGTTTCTCCTACTTTGACAGGCATGTCTGCAAAACTAGTTTTCACAAGACCAAAGTACATATGAACATACATGCAGTCTTTCTAAAATTCAAGTTATTCACTATATTATCTATAACCACCACCACCCACATAAAAACTAAGCCCTGCTTGGAGCAAACCATGGTAGTCAATGAATGCAAAAATACCCAATCTCACCAAAACACTCCCACACTCTTGCAAAGTATTGGAACTCAATACATTTATGTCTCTTTGGCAAATCACACTCCAAAGACTTCAATCTTATTATTTCAGAAATTGGTTATAACCAAGCAAGAATACAAATTCTGTGTGGCTGAGACAAAAACAAAATGAACAAACCAAAAAAAACCACAACAAATGCCACACCCAACCAAATAAGGCTGTCGGGAGGAGGACCAGGTCTCAGGCAAGCCTAACCTTTTCAAGGAGGAAACCCTTCACAGAACCGCATCTCACACTCCAAATCCCCAAAAAATACTGTTTTGAATTGAAGGCTAGGTGTGAAGTCACATCAATTTTTTTTATTTTTTCAATCAATGCCTCCCTCTCTCACACCCATTTCCCTATAGCCTTTTATTTATTACCTGATTCGCAGGTCGTCATCTTCTCCACCCCAACCCCAGTAGTTGTTAGAGAATCCATTCACCTTGGAAAACTGATCTCTTGTTAGAGCAGTAACACCTCCAAAATATCCCTGGTACCGTAACCTAGAAGTATGCAAGAAGAGAGAACGAAGAATTAAAAGTCAAGTTCTACCAAGAATGAAAATATCACCCTCAAACTCTGGATCTAGACCTGTCTTTCACAGAGTTAAGGGTGCACAAATCCATGGGGGTAGGTCTTGTTCCCCTCCTCACAAAAAGGCGGCCAGAACTCTCCAAGTGAGAGAATGCAGCCTCCTTCAATATTTTTTCTCTCCTTTTACATGACTCCTCTTGCCAGCCAAAAAGGCAATTCACCTCAAGGACTCTAATATCAGAGTAGAAAAGGAACAGAGCTGTGCACTAATATAGCAGAAGCTTTGCAATAATGATGGCAAGCCATCGACTATCTTAGTGCTGAATCTGAAAAACTTGGAATGAAATAGGATCGCAGCAAGAGAGCATGGGCTATGGGATATTGCAGAACCAATTCCAAGGTAAGGTACAGTGCAAGTTACTTAGTAACCCAGTAATGGAGCTCAGCTCTGAAGATTAATTTCTAACTTCTACCTTCCTCCTCCTGGAAACTGCATCTACTTAAAAAAGATATTTACATACCATTCTTATCTATCTTCCAACACCCTTTTGCAATGGCTTTTTATGATACCCTCCTCTTTCCTGGTAAGCATTACAACACAGCCTCTACTACATCACCACTGCCAACTTCAGCACTGATGTGCACATGGCTACAGATTGCATTTTGATTTCTAGATGTATGTGGATCTAGAGATGAACAAATTGCCAGGGCTAGAAAGTATCCATTATGGCAATTTACATGCCAGACAAGCAAAGATGCAATTTTTATTACTATTTCTCATTTACCATGAATCTAATTAGAAAAAAAAACACCACCCCAAAAAACGACCACAGACAACCTCCCTCATAGAATATTTTCCTGCCTGATTTTTGCTCCTGTCATAGCATCACAGGAGAAATGCAGAGGTTGGAAGGGGCCTCTGGAGATCAGCTAGTCCAACCCCTCTGCTCAGAGCAGGGTCTGCTAGAGCAAACTGCTAAGGACCACTTCCATTAGGTTCTGAGCATCTCGAAGGATGGAGACTCCACAATCTCTCTAGGCAGCCTATTCCTGTATTTGATCACCCTCACAGTAAAAAAAAAAAAAAAAAAAAAAATTCACCAAGGAAAAAAAACCCCAAAACACAACACACCAAAACTTTTTTGTATATTTAAATGAAATTTCCTGTATTTCAGTTTGTGCCTGTTGCCTCTTGCCTTTCACTGATAAGGGTCTGGCTCCACCTTCTTTACTCTCTCCATCAGGTATTGACATATTGACAAGATCCCCCTCTGCCTCCTCTGCTCCAGGCTGAACAGTCCCAGCACTCGCAGCCTCTCGACATGTCAGATGTTGCAATCCCTCAATCATCTTCATGACTCGCTCCAGTATGTCCATGCTTTTATTGTGCTAGGGAACCCAGAACTGCACACAGCAGTCCAGGTATTGTCTCAATGGTGCTGAGTAGAAGGGAACAATCACCTCCCTCAACCTGCTGACAACACCCCTCCTCCTAATGCAGCCCCCGATGTTGCTGGCCTTTGTCATGAGGGAACACTGCTGTCACAGACCCTTTTCTGTAAAACTGCTTTCCATACAGCTGGCCTCCAACACCTACTGGTGCAAGGAGTTGCTCCTCTTCAGGTGCAGGACTCTGCATTTTCTCTTTGTTGAACTTTAGATTCCTGTCAGCCACAATCTGCAGCCTGACAGTTCCCAGTACATCAACCGCCCCTCCAAGATTTCCATCTGCTGAAAACTTGCTGAATCTGCCCTATCGTCCAGGTTACTAATGAAGATACTAACCAGTACCAGCGCCAGTATCAAACTCTGGAGTAAACCACTAATTGACTGGCCTCCAGCCAGACTTTGCTCCAATGATTAGAACCCTTTAAGCCCAGCAGTTATGCCAGTTTTCAGTCCATCCTTCATCACTTTTGACAAAGTGGATGTTATGGGAGACAGTGTTGAAAGCCTTCTTAAATCAAGATAAACATTATCCGCTAACTCCTCCCTTGTCCATCAAGCTAGTCAAATCAGAGAAGGCTATCAGGTTGTTCAGGCATGACTTGTGAACAAATCTGCTTCATCACCTTCCCAAGGATTAAAAGGTGAGGTTGACCAGCCTGTATTTCCTCAAATCCTCCTCCTTGCCTGTCCTGAAGATAGAAGTGACGTTTGTTCTCTTCTAGTACTCAGGAACCTTCCCCAGTCATCATGAC
Organism: Phaethon aethereus; assembly: GCF_964289735.1. Lineage (NCBI taxonomy): Eukaryota > Metazoa > Chordata > Aves > Phaethontiformes > Phaethontidae > Phaethon > Phaethon aethereus. The sequence goes on along the minus strand of NC_138575.1, from coordinate 91,221,290 downwards.
CTTTCAAAGATAACAGAACAGCCTCGCAATGACAGCAACCAGTTCCCTTAGCACTCATGGATACATCCCACCAGGTCACAGTTTGTTTGAGTATTCCTTAGCTCAATCCTCCTCCACCAAGGGTTAAGTCTTCGTACGTCCAGGCTTTTCTATGGGTATGAGAAGTCTGAGAATCCCGATGGCAAATCTTGCCAGTAAGGACCAGGGCAGAGAAGGCATTGGGTATCCTGGCTGCCTTCTTGTCTTTTGTCACCAGGTCCCCTGCCACACAGCAGGTACACATTTTCCCTACCCTTCCCAGCAGCTGATGTACCTGTCAAAGCCCTTCACATTGCCCTTCACGTTGCTTGCAAGATTTAACTCCAGAGGGGCTTTGGTTTTCCTAACCTCATCCCTGCATGCTTAGACAGCATCTTGTGTGTCCTCACAAGTCACCTGACTCTCCAACTCTTGCATGCTTCCTTCTTCTATTCCAAGTTTTCTCAGGAGATCCTTGTTCATCCATGCAGGCCTCCGTCCACCTTTGCTTGACTACCTGCACCTAAGAATGCACCATTCTTGAGCATGAAGGAGGCAAGCCCTGAAGATCTACCAGATCTCCCGAACCCCTCTTCTCTCCAGGGTCATCCCCCAAGTGATTCTTCCAAGCAGATCCCTGAACAGGAAGTCCAGGGTTGTGGTCCTGGACACCCCTTGTTTGTAAGTATGAAGTTCAGCAGAACACCTCCCTTCATCAGCTCTGATCGCCTGTGTCAGGAAGTTATCATCAATTCACTTCAGGAATTTCCTGGATTACTTGTGCCCTGTTGTGTTGCCCTTCCAGCAGATAGCAGCAGGATGATTAAAGTCTTCCACAAGGACCAGGGCCTGTATACACAAGTCTTCTTCCAGTTGTCTGAAAAACACTTCAACTGTCATTGCTGCGACTGTGATATACTTCCCCAAAAGATGATGTTATCTATATAAACATACAAAAAAAGGACTGTCCTAGGCAGATGCAGTCTCTCACGTGCTCCGAGTTTTTTTCTACTTCTGGCATTTTTACTCTTCCTTGCTCTCTCCCCTCTAGGAGAAGAGATAGAGGAGACCAACCACAAGGTAGCAGAGGCCCTATCAAGTTTTAATTATGCATCACCACCGTGAGACTTCTGCCATGGGTGCTCTAGAAAAATGCAGTGCACAGGTGGAATGGACAACAAGGAGGTCCCATAGACAGTAACAGCAGGGAAGAGCCCTCCCAGCCATGCTTTCAGGCTGTACTGCCAGTCACCAACGCTCCCACATCCCTGCCATTCCAGCAGCCTGGTAGGATTTGGGAACTGACTGCCCACCCACACATCCATATATGCACCCCACTGCTTGCTCATGCATCCTGTAATTCCCCTACACCACTGGAGAGGCAGACACTGAAGGAGCCAGAGTTGTAACCAGGACAGTGCTGCCCACTCACCCTTCCTCAGGCAGAGCTGAATTGGCAGGGTCCAGTCATATCTTGCTCCTAGATGACATCATCTGTAAAAATGCACCTCTGTAACAGTGTTCAACCACCTCTTCCCTGAGGACAAGAGAGTATCAGCTCCTCTGGGATTTTTAAAATTGGACTGAAGAAACCATAGAACAGAAATAGTCATTAGGAAAGAATGTTGTGCTGGTCTCAAGGAAATAGCTTTGCTATGTTAGGATTCCCACTGTTATCTTCAGAGTTTGAATATATAAACCTTTTACTAAAGAATCTAAACCCAAGTTGTAGTTTATATAACTAAACATAGGGTACTTGCTCTCCAGAGGAGAACGCTGCTAAGATTAGCGTAGAGGATATCCCCCTGGAAGAAAAACATGCAAACAACAACAACAACAAAAAAAAAAAAAAAAAAAAAAAAAAACCCCAAGAAACCCATAGAAAACCCACATTCCTGCCCAGGATGTTTTGTGTTAATGCAGATCACGTATGACTTCAGTTTTCTCAATCCCATCTGAGCAACATGTCTCAGTACGCTCACCTCAGCCTAAGCAAAACACTGAGGCCACCCAACTGCGATTTGAACCTGTGGTCTCAGCTCAGTTTCGGTACCATTCTTGAGCTCAGAATCTGAATTCTTTCAGTCATACCCAGGAATTCCCTTGGTAGTGCATTATTACCCCCACTTCACAGATGTGTAAACAGAGGCAGTGACACAGAAAAGGGGTTGGACTAGATGACTTTTAAAGGTCCCTTCCAACCCTAACTATTCTATGATTCTATGAATCTAATTCAAACCACCAGTATGCTAGTGAATACTGATGCAGGGTATTCACAACAAAAACATTTTGTCAGTGTTACACTTTAAAGCCAAAGCTTAAACCTGACCCATAACTAACAGCTCCTTTAGGAGAAACCTGAGGAAATTAGTAGTAAGAAGATCCCTTAGTAAAAAAGGGGGGGGAGGGGGGGGAATCCATCTGCATGCTTAGCTAAGCTAAACACTTGCAGTACCTAAGGCACAGGAGGTGCCTCAAGTTTTATGCCATGTTATTAGCCTGGATTCTATGTGCCTGTCAATTAACCAAAGCAAAGTTGCTGTTGCTTTGGTGCATGACCATCCTGTAGCCCTCTGCATTGTCTCTGCAAGGCACAGTGCTGCAAAAACTTGTCACGAGCCTAGTTCATTTGTGCTTGTTCCTGTTTTCACTGAATAACTGGAAAGTGGGTATATTATTCTGTACAAGAATTTGTACATCCCACCTCTTTCCTCATATATTTAACAAAGGAAACCCAGAAGTGAAGCAGACATTTAGTTCAAAGTACTCTGATATCAGCTTTTGAAAAGCCCACTTCTAATTAATATTTAGAGTGACATGATATAAGAGGTGACTCTTGAAAGAAACACAGTCAATGAAACCACTCTAGTCATTAAATTCACCAAGCACAGGAACAGTTTTTCTCTCTGAGGTGGACTGAACCTGACTTTTAACTTTAAATTATTTATATCCCATTATCACCTAGGGGACCCATTTAAAAATCAGAACAAATCATGTATTAGATGCTGTACAGCCAAATAATTAAAGGGCGCCCTATCTCTTGGCAAATTCTCACACTTGAGCTCTCAATATCAGAAGCTACCTCTCCAACAGCAAAAGCTAAGTGGCAAGTTTTATTAGCACAACAGTAAGATCACACAGTCAAATCACAGGACTAGAAGACTGCAAATGTATTTCTAGCTTTGACAGAAGGTCTTCACACAACCTCGGTCACGTTGCTTTCCTCTCGAAACGCCCTTTACCTCACCTCAGAAACCAGAATTATGACAATGATCATTCATACAGGTGACCATGGAGCTCACTTCAGAGATGTCCATACAATTATCTTTTGTCAGAAGGCACTCCAGACAGGCAGAGTGTTACCACTAGAAATCTGGTAGATACCAGCATACAGCTCCATCAGAAGAGGAACATTATCAGTAACTTGGCATTTCCCAGTTGGTATTCTTTCCATATTCCTGGTTTCTTACCTATATCCAGTATTGTTCCTGCCAACTACAAGGTGCTTTGGTTGTCTGTCACACATGTAAATGTTAAAGTCATTTTCTGGCACCAGATCCACATCATGGAAAATGAAACAGTCCCAGTTCGCTTCTTTTAGGGCCTCTAGGTATCCTACATTCAGCAGTTTAGCTCGATTAAATTTGGTGCTGCCAGCCTGTGGAAGAGAATGGAAAAAACCTCTGAAGAAAGCATCAAACCTTTTGAACCAGAACTGCTCACGGGCATTTGTTTTCATTGCGTAGTTCGCAACCGCATTCCTGCGTCACAGCCTTTACAGCAGTAACTACACAAAGAGCTACCCCATAACATTAGATACAGCAGAGTGGCAAAGGATGCAAAGTGTTAACAAGTACAGACAGGGATAGGAGAGTCTTCGGTTATCTGGGCACCGGAAGTATGCATGATGCAATTTCACTGCTATTGCTGCTCCTGTCCTGGAGTTCCCATCAGGCTACATAACAAGAGAGATATCAATAAACATTTTAGAAACTGGCACTCCGTACAACCGTGTCAGTAGGGCTTTTTTTAAAACAAACCAACTCAAAAACAAAACACCAAAACATTACTCCCATACTGATTGGTTTATAGATGTCAGAGCACCTGCCACGGGTTATTTATGCTTGTCCACTCTGTTCAGAGGATAGCAAAGCCTAAATAGTTCACTGTATTTCCTTAGGACATACAGTAGGTGGCAGAGTGGGAAATAAAAAGCAGGTGTCTCCATTTTTAACTCCCATCTATAACCTAATTATTATGCTGCACAGGGACTCCCCCTAGCACAGAGCTTCATTTGACTTTTACTAGTCTTCATTGTTTGCTTTTGCTGTAAGTTACTGCATCTTCGCTTTTCAAAAATAAAATTTTTCACCTTTGAGATATACACACACACACACCTGGCAGTCTTGTAAGCTTACCATGTCACCGTTCACTCTGGAGCAACTCTGTGCTTATCTTGTGATTTAATTTTTACTGGGCTGTAGACACATGCCAGCCTGTAGAAAGCTTTCTGCTCTTAAGGACAAGGGGGTGAGTTGCCTGCAGTTCCCACCTAAGAGTCAGAAAGCCAAGCCCTGTGCTCCCAGAAACTGAAAGGACAGCCATGTCCCAGAGCTAGGAACCTGATGTACTTGAAAGAATTAAAAAAGTAATGTTCACGAGTAAGGGGTCATTTGCTAGAAGGTGCCTAGACTGAAAGAGGAAGATGAGAAACTGGCCTCCCCAGACTGAGAGGTTAGCTGTAGGGAAAAAGTAGTTGTATACAAAGCACGTTTTACGGTTCTAAAAAGTAACACTTTGCTCTCAAGCAGCAATTTGTTCACCATCACTAACAGCCATCTGCTCCTGCACAAAGATTTATGGGGTTTATGGATCCATACCTGCAGTTAGGGAAATACAGCCCAGTGCCTGCTCTGAGAAATTGAGAGGGATAATCAACTGCTTGCATTCTCAGTAAGGGAAGGAACATGCTTTCCAAGAAAAGTTTAGATACAATTCACCCAAAATCTATGATGTCAAATTCCTGACTTGTTTTGTTTTAATGTGTCCTGTATATGAGAATATCTGTCAGAAAAATCTTCTTCTCACAATGAAAACGTAGGTTATTGAACAAACAGAACAATTCAGATGACCGGTTAAAGAACACATGGAGAACTTCACTTGTGTCAAGTATCAAACCCATCATAGTTCAGCAGCAACATTTACCATCTGCTGCTGTTCTGTCTCACACATCAGTACAGTCCGCCACCACAACCCACTTCCTGCACAAAGGTAGCCAAAAGACAGATAAAATTGCTTTCCAGAAAGCGCAGTTTTCAATGTTAGACCACATGCTGAACAAATAGCAAAGTTTACTCTCATCTTTCATTGAGGAGGAAATTGTCCTCCTTTGTTTCATGGAAGAACACCACTGACGACAAGACAAACTTAGGTTGCGAAAGAAGTTGTTCACCCTTTAGGGATTACAAACTCACATTTTTTTCAGCACTGCACTCATGTATGCACACGTTTGTGCAGAGAAACATGATTTCAAGTTACAAGTAGTGCATAAAGAAGAGATCTGGAGTATGGTCTTCAATGGCTCACAAAGAAAAGTTTAAGCCTATTTGTTAATCTTCCTCCAAAGTAAACTGTTTATTTTAATAGTTAAACCCTGTTTTTAACTATTCCTTTCCTCAAAAGATACTTAAAACAACTAATGAGATCACAAATGTTGAGTGAAAATGGATTTACCACAGAAGAGAGTTTTGTTAGGCCCACTTTCCAGTTTGGGTATGCCTATCTACATGGAAATGCTAAGCAAAAGTTTCCAGTCTTCCAAGTAAAAACTCTCATAGAACAAGTTCAGGCTCAACGTTGCTGCTCACATCAGACAAAACTTTCATAGTCCTGTATTACTTTTTGCTAACATGACAACAGCTGTTCTCCACCTCACATATTTCAATAAAGAACTATGCCCATTCTCCCAATGATTTTTGCTCACCACTGCTTGCTAGCTGGAATGAGCCATTACATGTACAATTACAGTACATACTAATGCAGAAAAAAAGCCTCCATTTTGCCACTCTACAGGCCACATGATGACTCTAAACATGAAAGAACAGTCTATTCCAACTGGAAGTATATATCCTGCCATGACTTTTGTTACTGTTCTGCTGTGCCATTGAGCAAAAGTGTAAGCTTTCACCTAGAATGCACTGCCTCATACTGGTTAATTGACTCTAGCCTCTTTAAACTGAAGGGAAGAAAAACTCTAATTTATCACCTTTTTCTCCTGCTGTCTGAAAAATCTCTTTAGAGTCAAAGCACAACACATAAGTAAATGACAGTAAAAGAAACCAAACACAATAAAAGAAAAACACAACATGTTACAAAAGAAATCTCTACTGCTTTTAGCTCATGTGACCAGACCATAAGCACCTTAGATGAAAGACAATATGGCACAAGTCTGTATGCTCAAATTTTAGCCACTGACTCAGCAGAGCTAGAAAGAAGGCAAATGAAGAAATTAATAAAACTTTTGGGAACCAAATGCGCTGCCATGACTACTTCCCACAGCCCTTGCTGAGCAAGTAAAGCACCTACAAGCTATAGCTGGCATGTTTAGTTTGAGACAGCAGAAGCAAGTACAAACACGATACATGCAGATTACTAAGCACAACAGCCAGCAAGCAGATAGGAGGGAAAAGTGAGATACAAACTGAGGCCTTCGATCCAAACACCACCAAATTTGAAGACAGAAGACGTCAGCCTACTTACGTATGTGTATACTGCAAGAGAATTCAGTTGCATTAGTAATGCAAAAGATACTTACCTTGAACATTAACTCAGAAATAGTAAGTTACACTGAGAAATGGACACCAGTTAAAGACACTGTTTGTGAAGACTTCCGAGCTTTGCTACCAGCAATGGCTGCATGCACTGCTGCATCCCTCTGCAAGTAGAAGTGTTCAACACAGGCTTGGGAGACTGATGGTAGACAGCAGAGGCTGCAGCATGCATCTCCTCAGACTGCAGAGCACTGACATCATCCCCACCCAAACACATCTCTGCACTGTTGCCTCACCTGGTGAATAACGTAGATGCCGTAGTCCAGCTGCTGCCTCTGTAGGAAGGGGTGGAGGTGCTCCAGGAGGTACAGCAGATGCTTTTCTCGATTGCGGTGTGGGATGAGGATGGCCACGTGCTGCAATGCTGAGCACTCCGTAGGGTGATATCGGCCCTCGGCTACCTGAGGGTTCTCCTTTTGCACTTCTTCTAGTGTGAGAGATGCTTTGAAGGTGAGTTTGCTGGCACCTCCTGTAGGAGAAGCACAAGAAGCTTTCCGGAGCTATTTCTTGGTTGTGCCTAGTGGAGTCACCTTATGAGGCACTCTAACTAGCATAAGAAACCCAGGTTCACGCCCCAATTGTTTCCCTGCCTTTCCAAGTGAAAAGTAGTGCTACAAGGACATTACGTGGGCAGTGGGAGGAGAGGATATCAAATGTTTAGTTGCTTAAACTGATTATAGAGTAATGATGATTAATAAATTAAAAAAATAAAAATCAAGAGAAGTTCCCCTACTGCAGCAGGCTTGGCCAGAAATGGCTGCCAGGGCAAAGCAGAGAAGGAAGTGGAAAGAGACATAGGACTGCGGCTATGAAAAGTTATCTCTACTTAAAGCATGAACAAAAGCATCAAATGCTTAGGGCTATAAATTTGTAAGATAAAATGTTGCCAAGGTTCTTTGTAGCCAAATGAAATTTCCTTCACTTCTGTTGCACTGAGCTATCATTCTAGCCCCTCCAGACTCAAAACCCATGAGAGAGAACAATGCAGGCAACTGTGATGGCTGCAGCCAAAGTGCATTTACTTAAGCAAATACATCCTGGGGGCAGGGGTGGAGATATACAGCTAGACAGCAGCTTTTTGGACTACATCAGGGATGAGGGAAGAATCCAGCCTGCCAAGAAAATCCCTAATCAGGTTCACAAAAAGGAAGAGGAAGAAGACAATGACATGGTACTGCAAAGCAGAAGCCTGGTGCTGCCAGCAATAACAAGACAAAAAAAGTGGACTAATAAAAATGGCCAAACCAAGGAAACAGTCACCTATTTGAACCTTCACCATAAGTAGTTCTAACCCCAGCGCAGCTGTGAAGTCCTTAAATTGTCAATACAGAGACACAAAAGTACATCTAATAATGAAAAGGCAAAAAATTGAGGGAAGGTAAAAAGACTTGTGGTTGAGATGAAGATAGTTTAAAAAAAAAAGAAAAAGCTGCGTGCATGAGCAAGGCAAAAAGAGAAATTCATGCATTACTTCCCATTGGCAGGCAGATGTCCAGCCACACCCTGGAAGCAGGCCTTCAGCACGTATGGCAATTGTTGGGAAGACAAACGCCATAACCTTGAACATGCACACCCCCTCCTCCATTTCCTGAGCTTTTATTTTCCACTGTAAGTGAAGATCAGGTTCGAGACGACCTGAGGAACCTGAACATGCATAAGTCTTATGGAACCTGATGAGATGCATCCCAGAGTCCTGAGGGAATTGGCTGATGTAGTTGCCAAGCCACTCTCCATGATATTTGAAAAGTCATGGCACTCAGGTGAAGTGCCTTGTGATGGGAGAGAGGGAAACGTTGCACCCATTTTTTAAAAACTTAGCAAGGACCACCTTGGGAACTACTGACCTGTCAGCCTCACCTCTGTGCCGGGGAAGATCATCCTCCTAGAAGCTATGCTAAAGCACATGGAGGACAGGGAGGCGACTTAAGACAGCCAGCATGGTTTCACCATGGGTAAGTCCTGCCTGATCAACCTGGGCCTTCTATGACGGAGTGACCGCATCAGTGGAAGAGCTACCGATGTTGTCTATCTGGACTTCTGCAAGGCCTCTGACATGGTCCCTCACAACATCCTTCTTTCTAAATTGGAGAGAGATGGATTTGATGGGTGGACTGTTTGGTGGATGAGGAATTGGTTGGATGGTCGCATCCAGAGGGTAGTGGTCAATGGCTCAATGTCCAGATGGAGACTGGTGACGAGTGGCATCCCTCAGGGATCCATACTGGGACATTTACTCTTTAGTATCTTCATCAATGACATGGACAGTGGAATTGAGTACACCCTCAGCAAATTTGGAGATGACACCAAGCTGAGTGGTGTGGTTGACACGCCTGAGGGACGGGATGCCATCCAGAGGGACCTGGACAAGCTCGAGGAATGGGCCCATGTGAACCTCATGAGGTTCAACAAGGCCAAGTGCAGGGTCCTGCACCTGGGTTGGCGAAACCCCCAGTATCAATACAGGCTGGGGCATGAAGGGATAGAGAGCAGCCCTGCTGAGAAGGACTTGGGGATACTGGTGGATGAAAAGCTGGACATGAGCCGGCAATGTGTGCTCGCAGCCCAGAAGGACAACCATAGCCTGGGCTGCATCAAAAGCAGCATGGCCAGCAGGTTGAGGGAGGTGATTGTGCCCCTCTCCTCTGCTCTGGTGAGGCCCCATCTGAAGTACTGCATCCAGCTCTGGAGCCCTCAGCACAGGAAAGACATGGACCTGTTTGATCATTTTTGTGGCCCTCATGGCTGCGCTCTGAGGGATGAAATACCTTTCCTATGAGGAAAGGCCGAGAGAGTTGGGGTTGTTCAGCCTGGAGAAGAGAAGGCTCTGGAGAGACCTTATGGCAGCTTTCCAGTACTTAAAGGGGACTTATAAGAAAGATGGGGACAGACTTTTTAGCAGGGCCTGTTGCAACAGGACAAGGGGTAATGGTCTTAAACTAAAAGAAGGTAGATTTAGACTACATCTAAGGAAGAAATTTTTCACAGTGAGGGTGGTGAAACACTGGCACAGGTTGCCCAGAGAGGTGGTAGATGCCCCATCTCTGGAAACATTCAAGGTCCGCTTGGACAGAGCTCTGAGCAACCTGATCTAGTTGAAGATGTCCCTGCTCATTGCAGGGGGGTTGGACTAGATGACCTTTAAAGGTCCCCTCCAACCCAAACTGTTCCATGATTCTATGATTTATTGCTGAGCATGATAAATGGTATGATCATATGGTATGGAATACCCCTTCAGTCATTTGTGGTCAGCTGTCCCAGCTGTGTCCACTCCCAACCTCTTGCCCAACCCCAGCCTACCAGATTTTAGGGGGCCAGGGAAGAAACAAACCTTCAACAGCGTGCGAACGCTGTTTACCAGTAGCCAAGTCACCAGTGCGTTACTAAAGATGTTTTAGCTACAAATGCAAAGAACAGCACCATACAGGCTGCTATCTCTGCCAGACCCAGCACAGGCACTCTGTGTCACAAGTCGCTTCCTCACCGAGAAGTGCTTACTGCAACTCATTGTGTTATATTTGTTTCACAGGAAAAGTGCCTAGCTATTAAACAGCTAGGAAGAAAACCAAGTCAGCAGTACCAAAGCAGATGTAACTTGTTAGAAAGGAGGAAAGGACCGTCACTTACGCAGGTACGGAGACAGAGCTGGGCAGTGACCCTGAAATGGCTTCACCATGGAAACTTTTGCAATTGATTCAATCTTCTCTTCCTTTTGACTGTCCTCCTTTCTGAAATCCTCCACCATGCTCTTAGCTTTAAAAATTTCCTGTCTGGAGTCCACAAAGTAACTGAACGTGGCCCATAGCACCATCAAACACAAAGTGACAAGCACCAACACTTTGAACTTATAGAAGAGATGAAAGACATACAAGCTGAAGGCCATGGCTCTCCCTGATCCACAAACTGCTTCCTCTGCTCTGACGACGAGGCAGGCCACTGCGCAGCCAGTGGGGATGAAACCAAAGTTCCTGAGAAGAACGTCACAGTAAGGAAGGAAAGCTGGAGGTAGGGAGGGCTGCCACACTTTCTCCAGTTTTGGAACTCAGGGAGCCATGGTGCTGTTTTCTCTTCAAATGTCTGAAAATACAACTTAACGTGGACAAAAAAAAAAAAAAAAAAAAAAAAAAAGATAATTAGTTTCTACAACCCTCCACTGCTGTACTTTCATAGAATTAATGAAAAGAGCTTATGACAAAACATGAAAGAAATAGCAAGCATGAACTACTGGTCAGAAACTAAGACACTGAGCTTTGGTCCTAGGTCAGCCACAAACCAGCTGCATGATTTCAGGCAAATCACTTTCCTGCTTTGTTCTCCACTCCCAGTCCAGCCCCATCGCCCGAAAGAGAAAATGTCCACTACACACACCCCCAGTTTCACACCCCCAGTTTATGCTCTGCAACAGTTGCGTACTGGAAGTCAGCAATAAGATATATGAACAATCTGAGAACAGTAAACACTGTGGACCCCATGAATAATATTATCCTGCAATTATTACATCAAAGGCCTTATAATTTGCTCATCTAAACTTTACTTGCAAGTTTCTATAGAATAATCTAAATTGTTGCCTTTCATAACCCCTCAGCTACTGTGCAGCGTTCAGCATGTGAAGCACTTCCCCCAAGGGAGGTAATCTCTCCACAATAAACCAAGGGCATCACTGCACAAAGCATGTGCATGAGGAGGGAATTTCCTTTACCACCACCCAACCCAAATATGTTCCAGATTAACCTGGGCTGCAAAGGACAACATAAAGTTAAGATACTGAACTTAACATGCAGGGAATGACTATCAACAGGTGTTTGCTAAGAATCAATTTACTAAATTCATAGCCTCCCACTTTATGAGAAATGGTCTGCATTCTTAAAAAAAAAACAATTGCTTACTCTGATGCACAGACTAGGGCAAATGGGCTGTCCCCCCAGGAAATTTTTTTTTCTGTAAATAAAATAAAAAATTAAAAATGAACTATCCATAGAAAAAGACAAAACAAAACATCAGGAATCAATCGGCAGTATTAGTCAGAAGAGCAAGCTTCTGAAATACTTTCTTTTTTTTTAAATATCAGGAAGAGTATGCAGGTTTAAAATTGATACGGTACAAGGATGTTAAATTATGAACATAAACTCTGAACTTACTGCACCAACCTTATTTCTACCTACCTCCCCTCCTATGCACTTAGGCGAAATCTCACACATACCAATTTCCTTTGTCAGCTTTGCGAGACTCCTTTATAAGCAGATGTTACTAAAAGTTCACAGTACTTGTCTCTGACAAATACTCAGATTGTACTACCCTCAGTGTGAATTGTTTCACGTAAGTAAAACCACATCTTCACTGAGTTCTTTGGCAGCAACAGAATGTTGCTCTCGCTTAAAATAAACTTGAGCACTTCAACAGAGCAGCATAAATATGTATGCATGATCACAACAATTAGTCACTTTCAGCTCATCACAACAAACATGCAGAAGGGCATAATTCCTGTTTCATAAACTTGCAGCTTGGTATTTTGATGTATTTCAAAAGGTATAAAGCATGGAGACATTTGGGGTATTTTAAATAGAAAAACATACACGAATCAATTTATCCATCAATTTACCTTATGTTATTACTTCATAGGTTAAAAGGTATTAGTTTTTTTCCCCCCCAAGACACAAGAACAGCATGTGCAGAGAAAGGCATGTCTGATTCTACTAACAAACAATAAAGAACCATACCCTTATGAATGAAGGTAACTGAAAAACAGAATGAAGAGCTGGCACTTTTATGACTTCCACCAAAAATGGAGAACTCATGAACTTAAGAGGACGGTAACTGGAAATAAAAGGACAAGCAAGAGGTTACCCCCCAAGAAAAACTTGCCTGTCAGAGAAATTAAAGGAAAATTTGATCATTGTCCCTCTGGAGAATGTTGCTTTACTATTTCACACTAGGACCCTTCATTTGAAAAAGTGATCTTTCACCAGCAAGCTTACAATACCTGGATTGCTAAGACAGGCAGCTAACCCAGAGTCAAGAACACCAGAATTTGGGCCTTGTTAAAAAGGGAGGGGCGGGGGAAAAAAAGAGTTAGGCCCAGGGCCTGCTGTTAAAAAGCCACACTTTGAGTATAAAAGCCAAAGTTGTAATACATCCACAAAATCATTATTAATGGAATAGCCTTAATAAAATACTGACTAGAATAGTCATGCAGAATCTTCTCCAATGTTAAAGCACAACAGTCATTCTGCAATTCACATGAAATAATGGAACAGATGCTTTGCACTTTGTAACTTCCAATTACATAAAATCAAACCCTTACCAATTAAGTACAGGTTGAGGAAATGCAAATCACAATCACAGGATGGTTGAGGTTGGAAAGGACCTCTAGAGATCATCTGGTCCAACCCCCTGCTCAGGCAGGGCCACCTAGAGCCTGCTGCCCAGGACCCTGGCTGACTGGCTTCTGGGTATCTCTAAAGATGGAGACTCCGCAGCCTCCCTGGGTAACCTGTGCCAGGGCTGAGTGATCCTCGCAGCAAAATAAGCATTTCCTGATGTTCAGATGGAACCTCCTGTGTTTCAGTTATGCCTATTGCTTCTGGTCCTGTTACTGGGCACTGCTGAGAAGAGCCTGGCTCCATCCTCTTTGCACCCTCCCTTCATGTATTTATACACATTGGGAAGTTCCTCCCTGAGCCTTCTCTTCTGCAGGCTGAACAGTCTCAGCCTTTCCTCATAGGAGAGATATTCCAGTCCATCATCTTCAAGGTCCTTCGTTGGGCTCTCTTCAGTATGTCCATGTCTCTCTTGTACTAGGGAGACCAGAAATGGACACAGGACTCCAGGTGTGGCCTCACCAGTGCTGAGTAGAAGGGAAGGATCACCTCCCTCAACCTGCCAGCAACACTTTGCCTAATATAGCCCAGGATACTGCATGTCGCCTTTGCCACAAGGGCACGTTGCTGCCTCAATTTCAGCTTGGTGCTACCAACCCTTGGTGCTCTCAGGCCCTCTTCTGCCAAGGTGCTTTCCAGCTGCGTGATCCCCAGCATGTAATGGTGCATGGGGTTGTTCCTCCCTCTGGATGGCAGTACGACCCTCAGGTGTACCTGCCACCCTTCACAGTTTCGTGTAGTCTGCAAACTTGCTGAGGGCACAGCCCGCCTCGTCATCTAGATCATTAATGAAGATATTAAACAGGACTGGACCCAGTATTGACCCCTGGGGTACACCACTAGTTACTGGCCTCCAACTAGACTTCATGCCACCGATAACCACCCTCCAGGCCCAGCTGTTCAGCCTGTTTTCAATCCACTTCATTGTCTGTCATCCAGCCCACACATCAACAGCTTCTCTATGAGGATCTTACAGGAGACAGTATCAAAGGCCTTCCTGAAGTCCAGGCAGACAATAACCACTGCTCTCCCCTCATCTACCAGTCCAGTCATTTCATTGTAGAAGGTTATCAGGTTGGTCTAGCACAACTTCCCCTTGGTGAATCCACACTGACTATTCCTGATGATTTTCTTGTCCTCCATATGTCTGGAAATCATTAGCTGCTCCATCACTTTCCAAAGCACCAAAGTGAGGCTGATCAGCCCATAGTTCCCTGGGTCATACTTCTTACCCTTTCTGAAGACAGTAGTGACATTTGCTTTCATGACAGCAGCCAGCTCCCTCAGCAGTCATGGGTGCATCCTATCGTGGCCCATGGACCTGTGTTACGTCCAGTTTTCTTAAGTATTCCCTGACCTCTTACATAATCCTCTTCCACCAAGGGTATCTTTTCCTTGCTCCAGCCTTTCCTCCTCATCTCTGGGACATGGGATTCTTGACTCCCAGTCCTGCTAGTAAAGACTGAAACAAAGGCAGCATTCAGTAGCTCAGCCTTTTCCATGTCCTCTGTAACCAAGTCCCCCATCCCACTGAGCAACAGGCCCACATTCTCCCTTTTCTTCCTTTTGTTACCTTTGTCCTTGTAGAAGCCCTTCTTGTCATCTTTGATATCCCTAAATCATGGCTGATATTATTTGTTGGATGGTGTTTAATGTCCAATCAGACATTAAAACATGTGCAAACAATAATTCAATCAAAAATTCAGTACGAAATAAATCTTGCTATAAACAATAATCCCCAAGATACTGGAAATGTGGTTCTTCCTTCTTCTGTACTTTGTAACTCAGGGTGACTACCCCTCAAATAGGTGGGAAAATACCTGTGGTGCAACTAAACTCTTCTCATAGCTCTCAACCATGCCTCTACCTAGCTCTGACCTTCATCAAAGGTACCAGGAAACCTTCATAGGAATATAAATTGCAACTCTTCTTGTGAAATTAATTCTCAGTGAAGCATAACCAAACCTTGTTTGGGAAGTTACAGCAGACTACAAGGGCACAGCACTTCAGGCCACAAGGTTAAAAACACCATGGTACCCAATCCACGAAAACAAATTCAACAGAAAAAAACATAGTTATCTAAATATGATATCATCCACAATTCCAAAATCAACAAAAATGAGAAATGTCTCCATCTATACGCAGACATACTCGTATCTAGACAGACACACTTCTAAATATATCCATGATCATATTGAGACACATAGATATTGCGTTCCCTAACATCATATCTGTACTGATAACTGTCCCTGTGCTCTGCAGCTTGTCTTGCAACTCAAGTTCTGTAGCCTGCTGCGTTTCTTGAAACATATGCCAAACCCTACTTGCTTGCTCCAAGGTTCCTAGCACTGTTCAGAATAGGCTACCTGTAGGAACCGATCAGAAATACAGTGCTATATGACTCACCACACAAACAGACAGGTTCAGTTCGGATCCTTGAGCCTACTGGCATGGACACGAAGCCCTAATTTGCTCTCCATGCAGGCAGCCCAAAGTAGTAAGCAAGGTTCCAGCATGGACCAGACTTCTTCCTAAGCAAACTACAAAGATCAGAGCCATCCACTTTCATTCAGGGTTTTCCCCAACAGAAATACGCATGCATTGAGTCCAACAGCATGTGCAAGCATAAAGCAAGTGAGCAACATCCGCGCAAGATTTTTGCCCATGCAAGGGCTGTAGGGTCAATCTACCCATATGCAGTGGGCATTTGTCTAGCAGCCTGATTGAAGCCACTAGCATTACCAAGCCCAGAGATACTCAGAAATTCTAGACTAAAGGCCATTCTTTTTCATCTAGGCAAAATTCCTATGTAGACAAAGATGGTATCAGCAGGAAGATGTATCATGGAAAGCCTTGATCTAGATATTAGTGAAGGAAAGTAATCTTATAAACAAAATTTGTTATGTAACTGGAGTTGATAAAAACTCATTATTTTCCACTTATTTTTCCCTGATACTGTTTTAGATTAAAATTGTCATTATGATAACTATGCTAAAGCCTAGAGTCATGACTACTTATCAAAGTATAACAGTATAAATAATCAGTGAGAACATACTTTCTGCCTATATTTTATTTTTCATGTGTTTGTATTTAAAATAATTCACCCTGTATGGAACAACTCCAGAGAGATACTTTCATTTGATGCATGGAAAGTTAATTTTTAATTTACACAAACTAACTTTCTGACTATCTGTTTCACACTGCCCAGTAAGGACAGGCTTCTTATCATGCAGGATTTTCCAGAAACCCCTGCAAGCTCCTCAAGCTCACGCACAAATGCACAGACAGCAGAATAGGTTTAGCAGCAACAAGGATTTACTTCAATCTAACTTCAAACACCTTCATAAGTTCAAGCAGGAAATGAAGCATGAAAGAGTGCTTTGGGACTGCATTTATCAGCTCTGTACTATGCAATTACCTAGTATTACAACCTACTAATATTAATACCTAGTATTTTATCTAGGCCAAAGTAAAAAGCAACAATAAGTTAGCTCTCAGGCTACTGTAAAGCAGTATAGCAATCTTCTTCATTAAGCCCTGCAAGAAAGAATTAAATTCTTTACAACCGACAAGGTAGAAAGATCACTGTACAGCACCAGCTTTCCTATGCAAGACAGTTCCAAGTCCTCAAGTTTTACAAGTCTAAAACTGCTCCTTTCACAGGCATTTCCTCCTTTTCTGCAGATTAGTTTTTTAGTATGGCATTAAGCTAATAGTTTTTAACATCTCTTCTATACAATACTTTTATAATCCTATTACCTCGTCTTATTAAAAAAAAAACATCAACTGCACTGTGAAATGGTAAAATCATGCGCTATTGGAAAAAACAACAAAAACCAAAAGAAACCTCATCCTCAGAGATACACCCTTTCCACCCCACTTCCCACTCTCAGGATTTCAAGCTAAACAAAGCAAACGCGTTAAACCACTCACTGCTGCTGCCACATCCCTCCTTCCTGCAGAGCAGTCACTGCAAGAAGTATGGAGAGCGCTATGCAAAGCAAACACTTTTCACCCAGGAAACCCCACACCATGTGTTCTCCCATGCTGCAGGACAAAGTGAGCTCAAAACTCCTAGGATGAAAAGAAAAAAAAAAAAAAAAAAAAAAAAAAAGGAGAAAAGGAGAAACAACACATCCTGCTTTTCCCCAGCCCTAAGATGCTCCCTAGTGCCATCCCACATGCCCCTGCCTTCGCTCATGTCCCAGCCTGGGATGGCAGACAGCCTCTCGCCTCTCACCTCTCTCCTTTCCTCCTAGCACAGCAGAACCAGCACAGGGACACTCAGGCATATCTCGACAGAGCACTGTGCCAGAAGCAAGACTGCATACAAGTAATTACTACAACAAACCATCTGATTAGAAAGAAAGGCTCAAGCCTTTGCTCCTAAAAGCAAACCACAATTTCTATTGGAGCCTTTTTGGTATCTGCTCCATTTGGAGATTTTTAATGTTAGAGATGCCATTCTTCTGTAGATCAAGCTGCCCACCTTCTTGTCCATGCTTGTGGAAAAGTCGAGCTGCTCCCATTGCATTCTGTTATCATCCAGACATACCTGCTGATGAAAGTGCCACCACAGACAAAGTGTGTACTTTATGCAAGGATGTTTCAACCAGCCTGACTTACCTTTTGTGAAGACTGGTCAATAACTTCTTATTACAAGGTTATCCCTCACTGATGCTTTTTCCACCACTTGGCCCCATAACACTCCTCTAGCACCCTTGCAGAATCAGCAGGATGGAAACAACGGAGGCGTCTCTGCCATCTTGCCCATCTGGGGCTCTCCCAGGCTACCAGGGCAGCAGCACCGCAATATTAGCTGTGCTGGCCAAGCTCCAGCCCAGCACATAGCTGCTAGGAAGAGTTTTGCTGCCAACCTACCTAAGCCTCCTCCCTAGCTGCTATATATTAAGCTGACAAACACAATTCCTTTGGTAGAGCTGCACCTATATTAGAGGAATTTATGAGCACATCTACGTCAGGTAAAGGGTGGGATTTTCTCATGCTACCAGTCAACATAGAGATAATGACAAAACATATAGAAAGGATGAGACCTGAGTACACACAAGGTAGATGGTTAAGATGGATTGTATTAGAGGTGGGGAGAGAAAGGATAGGTACAGCCTCATGACAAGTGTTAATCTCCTGTAACTCAAACCTGTTTGAGCCCTTTGTTCAACACGTACATTCCAAGCAAGTAGGTATTTCAGAGCTTCCCTAGTAAGCCTCCTCTATGCCACAAAGGTCTTATTTATTGTCAGGAGTGCACAAGAGTTTTGGGGAAAAACTTCCTTGCTTCAGACACTTAGTAGTGTGGAAAAAACCTTTAGGACTATTGTATGTTTCAACTGGTCAGCCATATAAAGCCAGACCAGCCTGGATCTCGACTGTCACTGTCTCACTTTCCTCTCTGCTCCTATCCCCAAACTATACTTTCTCTGCACCAGCATCTGCTCTCATGCAAATGTGGGCTTAACCAGATCAGGAGGCAAGCAGTATTTCCAGCAACCTTCTGTGATCCTCTGTCTACCCTTCCCACTGAAGAATGTCAGAAGACGTGGTACAACTACCAGCAGAAAAACAGTAGCTCAGCTTTCAGTTGAATAGGAACTGTTATTTTAGAAGAATGATAATATACATCTCCAGGCAATAACTGGTAACATTCTACAAACAGCCTTGAACCAGACAATTTTAAAGTGGAAACGTATGAGTTAAAAAGAAAGGTGTATTTGTAGGGCCTGGCTATAATAACAGCCACTGCCAGCTAAAACATTCCAGTTGTGTCAAGAATACAAACAGATATGCTGGCTCCACACTTTTTTCTTGCTATTTATTAATTGATAACTGCTTGATAGTCAATGTAAGAGAACAAAAGTACTGGCAGCTCCAAATCCCTGAATTACAAACTAGAAAAGATAAAGAATACATAACACACCAGGAAATAACCTAAATATTTAGCTTATATAACTTACTGTCTCCATGCATGTGGGCATCACGGAAGAAGTGACTGCAACAGTTGTAAAGGAGGAAAGGCTTGGCATGCAGATAAAATAAATCCATTTCATACAAAAGAAACATCATAGCAAAACTGCACTAAAAGAGGACTCTCCATACATCTTTTAACTCTGACATGCAGGACAGAGAAGAAAATAAACATCACAGTATCTCACCTACCCCTAACAGGAATGCCACTGCTCTTCCTCTCAACATTACTGCAAACACGGCATGCTATTCCTGCGTTCCAGCCTGCTTTGGTTTATCACCAGAGCTGAACAACTTGCTCCACAGGGAATCCACTGGACAAAAAAAGCAGTCCCTGAGCACTGGTATGCATGAAGTCTATTGTCCTTTGAATGTATGTCACTGATTTTCTGGCTGCCAGACACCCACCCAGCCACTCTCTCACGTCCCCCCTCCCCAACAGGACAGGGGGAGACAGTATGATGAAAAAGCTCATGGGTCAAGATAAAGACAGGGAGATCACTTATCAATTACTGTCACAGGCAAAATGGACTCAACTTGGGGAAAATTAATTTATTGCCCATTAAAAATAGAGTAGGCTGATGAGAGACAAAAACTACACTACTTTCCCTGCACTCCCTTCTTCCCAGGCTCAACTTCACTCCTTCATTCTCACCTCCTCTACTCCCCACCCCACAGCAGTCCAGGAGGATGGGGAATAAGGGTCAGTCCATAACAGCTCCTCTCTGCCCCTCCTTCCTCCTCACGTTTTTCCCCTGTTTCAGTGTGGGTCCTTCCCACCAGGTGCAGTCCTTCAGAAACTGCTCTAGCATGGGTCCCTTCCACAGGCCACATTTCCCACCAGAAAATCTGCTCCCGCATGGCCTCCTCTCCACAAGTTGCAGTCCCTGCCAGAAGCCTGCTCGGCCATGGGCTCTCCAAGGGCTGCGGCTTCCTTCAGGGCATGTCCATCTGCTACAGCATGGAGTCCTCCATGCTTTGCAGGGTGGATATCTGCTCTGCACCAGGAGTGCCTCCTTGCCTTCTCCTTCTCTGACTTTGGTGTTCACACAGCTGTTTCTCACTTTTTTTTTTGTTTGGTTGGGGTTTTTTTTTGGTCTCTCTCCTCACTCCTCACACAGCTGCTGCATGGCATTTTGCCCTTTCTTAAATACATTTTCCCTGAGGCACCACCAGCTCAACTGGTAGACTCAGCCTTGGCTAGTGGTTAGTCCATTCTGGGGCTGGCTAGAACTGGCTGTGTGCAGCCCTGGCCTCTTCTCACAGAGGCCACCCCTGCACCACCACCTGGGCTGTCAACACTTTGCCACCTACACCCAATACAGCATTTCATTAGCTAAAGTAAAATACTGACTTAAACGTGGTTTAAAAGACACGGCGTGTTGCTTGAGATGTATGGCTTCTTAATGATTACTCATACCTATTTACTCAGAACGCGTGTCATTTTCTGGCTACTAGCACACCCAGGTGAAAGAATCCTTTCCACCCTGTACCTTCAGCCACAGCAAGCACTTGTGAGCAATACCTGTGAGCTTTGTTGTCCTCTACTGATTTTCAAAATAGTAACTACATACTTCTACCGCCTCAGATTAACCAACTGACACTTTTTGACTGTTCATCTAGACAGTCATTGCTACATGGCATAACTATTCTGCAATAGCTACGCAAATCTACCTACAGGTAGACAAACTTGAAGCTGCAATTTCACCAATGCAGAAGAAATTTCAGTTGACATTTTCACTTAATACAGGCCCTAGAGGAACCTTGGCTTTAGCATTACTCTTGTCTCTGACCTGGACAGGCTGGATCAATGGGCAGAGGTCAATTGTATGAGGTTTAACAAGGCCAAGTGCCAGGTCCTGCACTTTGGTCAAAACAACCCCATGCAACGCTACAGGCTTGGGGAGGAGTGGCTGGAGAGCTGCCCGGCGGAAAAGGACCTGGGGGTGCTGGTCGACAGCCAGCTGAACATGAGCCAGCAGTGTGCCCAGGTGGCCAAGAAAGCCAACAGCATCCTGCCCTGTATCAGAAATAGTGTGGTCAGCAGGAGTAAGGAAGTGATCGTGCCCCTGTACTTGGCACTGTTGAGTCTGCACCCCAAATATCGTGTTCAGTTTTGGGTCCCTCACTACAAGAAGGACATTGAGTCTGAGGGAACTGGGGTGGTTTAGTTTGGAGAAGAGGAGGCTGAGGGGAGACCTTATCACTCTCTACAATTTCAGGACATGGTTTAGTGGGCATGGTGGTATTGGGTTGATGGTTGGACTTGATGATCTTAAAGGTCTTTTAAAAATCATAGACTTAATGAGTCTACGATTCTCTGATCTGTGAATTACCTGGAAGGGGGTTGTGGTGAGGTGGGTGTTGGTCTCTTCTCCCAAGTAACTAGCGATGAGACGAGAGGAAATGGCCTTAAGTTGCGCCAGGGGAGGTTTAGACTAGATATTAGGAAAAATGTCTTTATCAAGAGAGTGGTCAAACATCAGAAGAGGCTGCCCAGGGAGGTGGTAGAGTCATCATCACTGGAAGTGTTCAAAAAACATGTAGATGTGGCACTTTGGGACATGGTTTAGTGGGCATGGGGTGTTGGGTTGGTGGTTGGACTTCATGATCTTAAAGGTCTTTTCCAACCTTAATGATTCTGTGATCTCATAGATTAGATAGTGGACATACAGTTACTTTTAACAATTCCAATTTGGTGAGCAAGCAGCAGGCATTTTTATATAGTCACATTTTGCTCATAAAACAGAGACCCAACTCTTGGCAAATGCTCTGCACCTAAAATATCCCATTAAGATTCCCGAGATTACCAAAGGAAAAGTTCATGCTTTCTTTACTATGCAAGTTCAGAGTCTGTGCTGCAAATTACCCAACACCATTACCGAGCACCAGCCAATCGCACGGGTGCTACTCCAATACTCCAGGAACAGTTTTCACTTTCCTAGGATGTAATGAACTCTGATTTTATGCTTGGAAATGCAATCTAATGTCTCCAGGCCAAGGAACACGCTTATGAATGGCCTCTCTTGTTACACAACTACAGCTGAGACACTGACCTCACTGTAAAAGACATCGCACTGTCAGTCTGAGCGCAGTCAAAGAGATGGAGCAAAGCACACAGCAAACAGTACTGGCACGCCCTGTAACTACCTAACTGCTTACCACCAAGATATCTTTAAAAAAAAAAAAAAAAGCACAATTTCAAAACACCTTCCCCTCAAGATAGGTGGAATATCCTGAAAAAGCACATTGTAAAACAGATTTCTGTTAACACAGGAATCTCATGTATAATTGAAAGCTAAGGTCATGACTCAACTCAGCAATACCCTATCTTTTTGTGGCAGCTGCTGCCTTGCTGGAATGGCATCAGTCAGTGTGGATGTCAGACCTGGCCACTTTAAAAAAAAAAAAAGCCACAACCAACCAACACATTCACAACCAACCAACACATTCACAACCAACCAACACATTCACAACCAACCAACACATTCACAACCAACCAACACATTCACAACCAACCAACACATTCACAACCAACCAACACATTCACAACCAACCAACACATTCACAACCAACCAACACATTCACAACCAACCAACACATTCACAACCAACCAACACATTCACAACCAACCAACACATTCACAACCAACCAACACATGGCCAGATTCCTCACTCACCTCTCTCCTGCACAAAAAATAACATCTGAGAAAAACACTGTATTAAAACAGTGCACACTCTTATTTCAGCTTTAAGAACTTCATAATACATTTTTTTAATCCAAAGTGTCAACCACAGGTAGCTAAAGCAATACAGGACAGAAGTTGAGGCAGGAAGTATAGACCCATGGCTACTTAACACATTTTTAATTTTCAGTTTACAAGTGTCTACAACCAAAGTTATAAAAAAATGAAAACTAATAAAGTTGTACATGTATTACAAATGCATAACTAAAAACAGAATCCCATTGTTTCTTACAGAGGTGCTTCAGCATTAGAACCGCACGAAAGACATTCCAGTTGAAGCTTCCTTAGGCATGAAAGGATTTTACATTTTTGTAGTCTGATCTCAGTGAGGATCACAAATTGTCAGTGCCTACTGCAAAGACAGCTATCCAGAAAGTGTGTAGATGGCACGATTTTGTTAAGCTATTAAATGTACATGACCTTTTCCATGTTTGAACACAACTTAGATCTATGTAGATTTTCAACCAATCTGCAGATGGATTTTTATGCAGGAGAAAGTTTCAAACATACAATTTAAGATCTTTAACTCACATCCTTTGGAAGTGTTATGGCCTAGAACAGTGTTTGACAGAATTCAAAACAGTTCCAACACTTCTAATTCAACTAGCAACATGCGATTTTAATCAAATGCTTGTGGAAGTAATTCTAAAAACATATGCCCTAAAAATCAGGATGCTATTAAACCTTTTGGACAAGCAGCTCAGTAAAATTTCAGGTAGTGCAAGATAGTGTATCACTCTTCCTCCCACGCAGTTACTACTAATCTCTATTCCCCATCTCACCAGATCTTGCTGGGGAGTCTGGAGAACTAAAGGGGAGATGTGATGGATGACTCCTCTGCTAATCCCTCAGGGTTAAAGAGCTCCTGTTCCTCTACAACCCTCCTCCTCCTCCTCACCCAAGCAGCAGCCAGGCTCTAGCTCTTTCCAGGAACAAGAGAGAAGGTTGAAGGGAATGATACTTAAACTCTAAAGCAGAGTAGGTGAAAGTGGCTCCTTTCCAAACCTTCACTTCTCATTTCTGTGCAGGTATTACCCCCTCCCCATCTCACTGATGAATAAAATTAGCTGAAAGAGTTCAGAAATCAACTAGAGTACTGAAGAGGGTCACAAAATTAGTAATGCAGATGCCCCAGCAACATCAGATACTACAATTTTGCTATTCTTTATAATTGCATACATTTATAATGATCATGATCTCAGTTTAAAAGGATTATCTGAATTATAATGCATGACAACATTATCCCACAACTCACTGCCTGACAAATAAATATTACCCAGTTGTTGCCCTCAGCAGCAGCACTGCATATGCACTAGACTAAATTAAAGGACACCAAGATGACACAATCATAGCTGTACAGCATGTTACTTGTAGGTATGCCAAGGCACTTCTAACAGTAAAAAAAAAACCGCAAGAGGCACAATACTTCTAAAAACCCATAAATACGTTAAAAACTAAAAACTATATGTTAAAAGCTATTAACATTGTTTTACAAAATTTTCAAGGTCCCATTTACACACAGCACAAAAAACACAGCCTCTGAAGCAAAAAATGGCTACCCCAGTGGCACACCTGCTGGGTGACTTCTGGACTACGTATTTGCCTAGATAAGCAAGTTTTTAAGTGAACTCTTGCACCAAAGCAGGCAGTCATTTGACCAGGCTTCAGAATCTCCAGGCATACCACCTTCGAACTGGTAAAACCCAAGCTCACCAAACTCATTTGTGCAACTTAGATTTAGGATCATATAATTTAAAAAAAAGAAATCAAGTACTCCTCAACTTCTATTTTTTCCTCTTTTTATTTAAAAGAGAAAAACATGGCAACCCAAACCACAGAGAAAAAGAAAAACTCAAGCTTTCCAAAGTTGAAGTAATAAATTTCTTTCTTCTAACTGAAAAGTATTTGTGAAAATGAAATACAGCTGTTACGAAAGTGACAAGGAATTAACTACATAAATCAAAACCCAGATCGATCATACTTAAAGAATTTATCAAGAAAACTTAGTTACAGTGTCTTGGACAAAAGGTGATATACTTCATAGTGTTAAAGAAAGGTTCATGAAACATTATCTATGTTGAATAGTGACAGAGAATAATACAAAACCGTGAAGCTGTGCTTTTCAGTATTCTAAATTTAATCAGAGTATTTGTAATTAACAACAGAAGACTTACAGAATCATCACTGAGTTGCAGAGAAAAAAAATCTTTAGAGAAACAGCATCTCATATAACCACCCACCTTACTGATAAAAGGTGTAAATATTTAAAGTTTGGTTTTATTGTTCATATTATATATATTTATTATTATATTTAAAGAATGTGAACAGATCCTAAAAAAAACAAAGAAATAAACTCTATGTTAGCCATCTCAATGACATCAAATTTTCACCTTCCTTTTCTCTAATTCTCTCTGTTGAAAACTGAGCTCTTCTAAACTGACTCAGCTGTCCCTTGGGAACTTCCGTGTCTGTTAAGTGAAAGGGTGGAAAGAATGTTAAATCCACAAGAGATTCTCACTGTTAACTCTTTGAGACAAGCAGGTATTAGTAAGAAATTGAATATATGTATTCTCCTTTGTGACTGTTACTACCACAGTGCTGTGAAAATCTTAAGTCTACAAGGTTTCTCATCTTATCAGAGCTACACTTTAAAAGCTTTTGTATTATGACTCAGAAATCATACCTTCTCAAATACTCTCGGTAGTAGCCCCACTTCTGCTTCCCCTCAAGACCTGCAAACACATTTCCATCATCGCCTGGGGCATTTTTGTCAAATGAGGGCTCTCATGAACCTGTGCAAGTCCCCCCTCAAGCACTCTGATCACTGTTATTTTGGAGGAGCTAGAACATCTAGAGCAATGAATGATTATGTCTCATCAGTGAGAAAATTTTAGTAAATAGCATCACTTGCTTGTGCTCCAGCTTCTCCATGTATGAAATGGAGAAAATACAGAGTACTGAATTTGGTTTACCACAAAACCGTTCAAAAGCTTTGGTTAAAATGAAAACACCAGTGCACTACATTCGTCCTCCTGACTTAAGAACTCTGAGCCCGAAACAGTAAGCACTTCCACTTGGTATATAATTTTTAGATATGTAACTGTTCCCAATTATACCAGTAAAACTGCAAATGAAAGTTTGGACCAGCAGGATCACATCCCCAAGTCAGTGTTCGTGAGAAAGCACTGCAGCGGGATTCCCTGTATATACAGGGGACTGCCTAGAAGCCATGAGCTGCAGAAGGCGAGCCAAACTTTTCTCCACGCACCAGCCGCTCAAAGCTCGAGGCACAGTTAACTACCTCGCTTCGCTCTTTCGCTAAGGATTTAAAACTGAATCGCCCTCCTGAACTCTGCTACCCCCACCACTCCTTTCCACCTTTTTACCCTTCCCTCCACAGTTTAACCCCGTCCCGACACATCCCGCTCCCTCCCATACTCCCGCCGCACCCTCGTCGTCGTCGCAGCCCCTCTCCGCCCGCCGCAGCTGGGGGCAGTACCCACCCCCACAGCCGGCAGCTCCCACCGCGCTTCCCCGCTCTTCAACCGAAGCTCGTACTTACTAGGCCCGGGCCCGAGGGCGCCCCGGGGCCGGACGCCTTTCTCACCCGGGGCCGCAGGGATACCCAGCCCGCTCCCGGCGCGGCCCCGCGCCCCCGGCCAACCGCCGCCCCTGCCGCGCAGGCGCCCTGCTGCGCGTGCCCCCTCCCCTCACACCGCCCAGCGCCGCGTGCCGGGGGCGGGGCGCGCGCGCACAACGGCTGCCGCGGGACCGCGCCGCCGCCGCGGCTGAGGGAGGGGCGAGACGGAGGTGTGGGGCGGCGGGGCCTTCAGTCCCGAAGGGCAGCGGGTGAATGGGTGACGGCCCTTACCTGCCGGCTGCGCTCCACACCGCGGCGGCACCGCTGCCGACCCCCCCGCCGCCGACCATCGAGCGCGGGGATAGAGTGGCCACCTCCCGCCACAGAGACACCCCCCTTCCCCCCCCGCCGGACGGATAGAGCGACCCCGCAGTGGCGGTCCTTGACCCCTCCCCCGCCCCGCTCCGCCCCGCCACGGCAACTCCTCGGCGGAGCTGGGAGTAGCGGGCCAGCAGGCCTTATCCGCTTGTTTGCTTTACGATTTCAGAGCAAACTCGGGAGGCAGAACTTTTATCAGGACAGATCTGGTGGTGCCGGCGGCTCAGCACGCCCCGGGTGTTCGCGGCTGGGTGCCAGAACTCTGCCAGGTCTTCCCATTTGCGGGAATGCGGACGCGCCTGGGTTTTCTGAAAGCTGCAGGGGAATTTTGAGGGCCGTGGGCATCACAGCATTTGCATTGGTAGTACTTGGCAAAAGTTGAGAGTTTTGCTTCCTCTCAAAATGTATTGTATGTAGCACTTACAGCGAAATTAGATGGGGCTTGGCAGGAGTTCTGAGAATCTCAGAAATCAGAACTTAGAATACTTGCTTCCCAAACCTAATTGCTCAGGAAAGAGAAGGGTTTTCTCCTTCCTTAAGTGGAATCACAAAAGGGCTTTTTGTGTCAAACCCTAACAATGCAAACAAAACCCCCTTCATGTGTGCATGCCCACATGCAGATGGCTGGAACTGCTTATCTGTTATTAGTAAGTTTTCTTAATATTTGGAAAAAGCCTCAAAATCTAAGGTATTTTTCCCTGCAGTACAAATTAGATGCAGTATGGATTAACCAAAGTTCATGTTGATATAATGTAACATTTCTTGTTTCTCCATGCAAAACTTGCCGGTGTAACTGCCCCTACCAGCAAAAAAGGAACAATTATTTTAAATTATTTGGCCAAAATATCAAAGCCATTTCATGGACAATGGCAAGAAAAGCAAAAGGGAAGCCATAGGGATGACCACGGTGCTGCCCTGCTGAGTCTGCCTGGCTCTAGGGTAAGCCTGCATACATGCTCATCAGGATCTTGAATACTCCACCCAGACCTCATAAAGTTCCACCCAAGAGGAATCTGCTGTCAACTACTAAAAAAGCCCTTCAATAAAAAGGCAAAATTCACATTTTGTGGTGAGGAATTACTTCTGTTAGAAGAACCAGAGAGGGGAAAACTTCTGTTTAAAAGTGTAAAAAATTAAATGAAGCAAAATGTTGCAAATGTTTTTGCGAGAAAAAAAGAACCTCCACTGAAACTGCCAGAAATTGTATCTGAGGGAGAACAAAGGATAGTCTTAAATTCCTTCCATTTGTAAATAGTGAATGATGTTGATAATCCAAAATTAAAAGAGATAAATAAAGATACAAATAAATGAGTTGTCCAGCAAAAAACTGTATGAGTGACTCCTTTTCTTAATGGTATCTATCACACCTATTGATAGTTTTAGTCGAGTTTTATAATATTATGTAATTGTCAAATCCAGAGGCTACTTGCTGATTCTAATCAAATCTGTCAAAGCCTCATCCCTCTCAGAGATAGTAAATTTCTGTTAGTGCTGTCAGAATCAGAGCTAATAGACACAGGCGACGCTTCGCTGAGACAGTGACAGGAGGCATTAGCTGACGTTTGACCCAGCCGAGGGTGTATTGGCATTACCCGGCTTGTCAGTCCACACACCTACCACAGATTTAATTAGCGTGTATCTTAAGTCCCAATGCACGCAGCAAATCATGTTCTCACTCATCCTACAGGCCAACAAAGATAGGTAAGCAAACAGTGAGACATGAAGCCCTTATGGTGGTGGTCTCACAGGATAGATAAGGGGAGAGAAGAGGTGGCCAAAGGTATGCGTGAAGATGCTAGAAGCGAATCGGGACATGCAGAGGATCTGCAAGTGCTGTGTGGGCTTGGAGGTATCAGGGGTACTGTGTTACAGGGGTAAAAACACGTGTGGGAAACGGGATATGGCAGTAAAGGCATTGGGGGGGATGTGGGAAAGAAATGCACTGAGAACAGCAGTTAACTCCATTTATGGCCCATGGAACACTGTGTTAAACTGATACAAGCACTTCTATGGATACACTTTTATTTATAAAGGTCCCTCTGCATGTTCTCCTCCACAAGCATTCTTACCTGGCAAATCTAACATTTGCCAGACTTTCTTTAATCAGGTTTCTTTCCCCTGGACTAAATGTTAGGCTTGTTCTAAAAAAGAAAACCCTCTTGTGGATCTCATGGGAACAGAGTCTGGATTGTGAAGGGTCCCAAGTCTGGGGTCTGATCTATTGTTGGTCTCTTCTCCCGAGTAACTAGCGATAGAACGAGCGGTAACAGCCTCAAGTTGTGCCAGGGCAGGTTTAGACTAGATATTAGGAAAAACCTCTTAACTAAGAGGGTGGTCAAACATTGGAACAGGCTGCCCACGGAAGTGGTGGAGTCACCATCACTGGAAGTGTTCAAAAAACATGTCGATGTGGCACTTCGGAACATGGTTTAGTGGGCATGGTGGTGTTGGGTTGACAGTTGGACTTAATGATCTTAAAGGTCTTTTCCAACTTCAATGATTCTGTGATTCTGTGATTCATCTTTTATTAAGCAAAACCTTATATTTCCCTCTACCTCAAAAATTCAGATTGTCCTAGATGAGATCTTTACATCTTTTTAATCTCACCTGTAGAATGTGACAAGAACTGAACTTAAGCTGCCCAGAATATCAGACGTGGAATAGTGCTGATGCTCATGCCACATGCAAATGTAGTACAAGCTATTTTTTCCCCAAATGTCCCAGTGACTCAAAGTTTTTAAAGTGTAAAATAACGTTTTTGAAATCTTTGAAAAAGACCAAAGATCATCAGTTGTGGAAATAATGCCATTCAATAATTATCTGTAAACTTAGCAGTAGGTATTTCAGTGGAATGCTATGTCTCCAGTTTGGAGAAGGACATATAGTATATGGCATGTTGCATAACATTATTATGTTGAGGTGATGAATGGACATTTTTTTTCCTCTCTGGGAAAAAGCAATGATATCAGACAGAAAACCTGATACCTCATTGGTTTCCTTAGCACAGCTTGAACAGTTTCCCTCAGAAATCAAATCCATACCAGCAGGTTCTTAGTGCTACTAAAAAACTACTGATGAAGCGATCCTGGAGGTAGTTTATCTCAATACCGTGTCATAGATATAGTGGATTTTCTGAGCAAACAGAATCAGAACTTGGGTCATTTGGGTCTGTTTCTGTTAGTGTTGCTATTTGCTGAGCATGAGTAGATTTCAAAGCCCTGCAAGTTAATTTCCTATTCACATAGACTTCGATGATTTGAGGTAAAATTGTTGCATAGCATGACTTGTAGAAGATGTACGGAAGTATGGTTTTCTTGGATGTAGAAACAAGTCCACACAGGACGCTCTTCCCTGCAGCAAGTGTGAAAGCAGCCTTTCTTTTCTTCTCTATTCTTCAATCTCACAGTTTAAACACAGGCCTTTTACATGCTAAAAATCTTTTGGATGAAAGCTGTTTGCCTCATGCAATGTGGCCTTAAAAGGTGAACAGCAGCAGTGACCCTTTCTTGCATGCAGATGCTATACAGAGGAACCTTTGGAAGAGAGATTTGACTTCCCAGGCAGTGTTTTGTGCACAAAATCCAGCCAGCGTTTGTGTGGGCACAAGAGGAAGTTCTGCCTCAAGCTGTTAGACATCAGTGACTCGTGATCCCCATGACACTAGTATTTTCTTCAAGAGTGTTAGTATAGTTGTGTTAAATCCAGAGTTCTGTGCTCCTATTTTTACCAAGTTTTTTTCAGCTACACCCTATTTTAAACCTTGGAGCCCTAAATTTACAGGACTGCTCAGGGTCACACCCATTTATGTCCCACAGGTTGTGGGGCAATAGCCCTGGAGTAAAAGGATAGAGGGGATGTGTGATAAAATGGAAAAGGAAGGAGTTAAATCAGTAAGACTGTAAATGATTTGAAACAGGAGGGAGAGTGAGTGACAAAGAAAAAGGGTTTAAGTCTTCTAAGGGACAAGAAAACAGACATGAAGCATGGCAGAAGTGAGAAGCAGATGAAAAGAGCATTAACCTGAAATACCAGAAAGGAAATGAGAGTTAGAAGAAAACAGGAACAAAGGTAAAGATAGGCAAAACTGATTGTGCTGCTGGCTGAGGGTGTTTGAAGTTTTATACTGAGAGTGTCTGCTGGTGTACTGGCTAGTGGGGAAAGTGGTGGTATGGTGACTCAGTATGAGTGTTTTATCAAAGTCCCCATAGCGGGTACACATTTAATCAGAGAGGAAGGGTCTTTTTGAACATGGGCCACTGTACTTTCCTGGGCTTCTCACTGATGTAATCCAGTGTTTCACATGATAAAATCCCATGCAAGGATCAGTTAAAACAATAGGGGGATCTCACAAAATGGTGTAAGCATGGTCTCAGCTTTCACATTCTGCCTGAGCTTCTCCTTGTTCCTCTATACTAGATTCTTAGCTCAGTCTGAATTACAGTTTCCTTGCAAATATGAGGAGAGCAAGGACCCAAACATTCACACATCCCTCTGATGAATTGACTGATAAAAATACAACACTCCATGGATTGTCCACGAGGACCTTGGCAGATAAATGCAAGGTATTTCTGAAATAGCATTGTCAAGGATAGATGGGAATAAATTGTCACTCCACAATTGTCCCAGTCTCATACTGTTTCCATGTGAGAATGAGAAAGGAAAAGACAAGGCACCCAAGTCTCCATACCATTTCATTGAATTCTGTAGACATAACCATTAACAAGTAGCATGCTAGGGAGGAGGGTGTGTAAACCTTAAAACATCCAGTCAGAGTTGTTGTCAGGTCATTACCCCAACTTTTGCAAGTAACACAAAGTTACTTCTTTGAGTCAAAAGGCATAGCAGCTGTAAGATTCTTCTATACGTATCCAGACTTCAACTGGTGGTCCAGTTTGCAGCTGAGAAGGGATTTCCCGCCTGTGGAATTAGCACAGACCTCTGTCTCCCACCTTACTGTGCCCTGTTGCACAGCTCCATCAGCTAAGACCTTCTGGGCATATTTTACACACAGAACAGCATTCTCTTGGAGTAGGGGCCTCAGGCCTCAGAGGCACCTGGACTGAGGTTAGGAATAATTTATTTTTGGAAATATTTCACATTTTAGTTTGCGGGTGGTTTGGTTTTTTTTCCCCATCTGATCCAGAACAATAGAACCCTTTGGCAGATTTGCTAGTACAAAATGTATGTTACAGAGGTGCAGACACAGGACTATGGCCAAGGTCTGCTGGTGCAGCTGGGATGTCACTGATCATTTTTGTGGCTACAAGGAGAAGGATGAGCAAAGCTGAGGTGCAAGGGCAGTGAGGCAGGCATATGCAGTCTGTTCAGAGTATGGCAGCTTGTAGACGTGAAAATTATCTGAAGATGCTGCTGAGGCTGGAGGAAGGAAAGTCAATGCATAAAGGACAGACCTGGATCTGCTGGCAGGGAATGAGGAGGGGGAATTCTGTACCAGAAAGAAGCCCAACCACACTGATAAGCCAATGAGACTTTATCGGAGCCCCTTCCAGACCATCACTTTAAAAGTAAAACAGAATAGAGGGGAGGATTGGTTGGGCCATCTCTATGCCATTTATCATTGACTTGCCTGTCCCAAATTTCCATGTTCTCAGGGTAAAACTTTTAAGTGGTGCATCCCCATGCAGAATTGTCTGTTGCTCACATGCAAGATTATTTCTTTCCTCCAATATCTCCTTTTGCTCCCTGGGAGAGTTTTCTCTTTGTGGCTGTGAAAGCTAATCATTCGAAGAGATACTTTTTCACCAGTACAGGTCCCCAGCTTTGGGCTGGCACCTACAAGCTGGCCCAGAAGTCACTTGCTGAACGTTGCTCAAGAAAGCCTCGAGTTGGTTTGGTGCCAACCACGCACCAAGCTTTGATTATTTGCTGCCGCTTGGTGGCTATTGCAGATACTGCGCGATGTCCCTTCCCCACTGCTCGCTCTTCACTGGGTCTTTCAGTGCCCCGAGGCTGTCCTGAGTACCTGCGTGTGCTTCCTAACATACTGAGGTGGCCCAGGTCTGCTCCAGTTGGGCATCTGCACCACACCTCCGCTGAGGGTGGCAATGGCAGCCGGACTTGTCAGCTGCTGATGTTCAGTCATGGGATAAATAGATTTTCTGGCTGTAATGAAAGCGTTAATGATGATTGTTGTTGTTGTTGTTGGCATCTCATGATGCTAAACGTCGAGCTTTCTGGATTTATTATTACTTGTGATTCTAGAGCAACAAAAATGTTCTCTGTGCAGCAAAGAGCAAGTAAGGAGACAGAACATCTCGCCTGGAGACTTCTGCTAGGTCTAGCCAACGTGCTCGTTATGTAACGTTCTGAAAAAAACCCCTCAAACACAAAAAAAAACCCCCAGAAACATCAAAAAGGACAAACTGGCGGCAGCACCGAGACTAACACCGCCGGTAACACAACCAGCCGGCCCTGCCGCCACCACCAAGATGGCGGCGCGGCGCGGCCGCCCCGCCCCCGCGGCGCCCTTCCCTCCCTGGGCCGGCCGCGGCCGGCGGCCGCCGCGGTGGCTGCCGCCGCCGCCGCCGCCTGTCGCCCTGTGATGAGAGCATCAGCCCTCACTGCCACGTCTCCCGGGCAGCTGCGGCGGCGGCGGCGCGGGCAGCCGGTGGTGTTGCAGGGCCGCGCCGAGGCTGGGCCCGCCCGCCTCCTCTTCCCTTCCCCTCCCCTCCTTTCCTTTCCCTTCCCCGTAGAGCGGCCGCCCGCCTCTGCTCCTGCTCAGCCGCGGGGCGCCGGGCGCCTGCGGGCAGCGGCGAGGTGGGTCTGCCCGGCGGGAGGAGGGGCGCTCCGCGGGGCACCCGCCGCTGCAGCCTCGTTCCCCGCCGGGGGTCTGCGGGGGTCGGGGCTCGCCGCTGGGCCGCCGCCGCCGGAGGGGACCCCGCTGCCGGCTGATGTCCGAGCCGCGCCGCCGCCCGCATTTGGATGTGTGAGTACCGGCCCCGCCGCTCCCACGGCGCGGGGCAGCTCCGCTGCGGGAAAACCCGAGCGACCGAAGCGGGCGGCGGGCTCCGCCGGGGCGGGCGGGACGCTGCCGCGGTGGTGCGGGGCCGGGCGGCCGAGCCGCCTCCCGCCTACCTGGAACTTCGTGCGTGTGCGTGCGGTGGGGAGGCTTCCGCGGGCTTTGTTTCGTCCTGCCGGTAAGTTACGGCACTTGGTGCTGGGCTTTCGTTTTAGACCTTTCCTGACGTGCCTGGCTTAAAGCGAAGACGTTCGAGCTCGTTGCTGGGGGAGGGGGGGAGTGCTCCGTGATAGAAAAGGGGAAGGATAAAACGCGAGGAAGTTGGTCTGGGGTCACGGGTAGGTTTGCGGTGGGCTTTTAAAACGCTGTCCCTACGTAATCAGTCCTACAGAGGAGGCAGGAGAGGACACTGTCCCGTGGAAGATGAAGAACTGAGGCAATCTCTGTAAGTGCTGGCAAATCTAACCCGCCATGAGGTACCGTTTCCAGAATGGATGTGGGTGCACATCCCTATGGCTGTTCTTTTTTATACTGGTAAGAAAACAGTGTATCAATCGTCCTCCGGTGTGTAGGATAGCAGTTAGGCCGATGATTTTCTTTATTACATGAGGTAGCCCCTTTACTAGTCCAGCATCATTTTAACATGTGAACGTGCAGCAGAAACAGGGGCAGCTTTGTTTGCGATTTATGATCGCTCTTGTGCATGCTTTTTCGTTGTAATGGGCCCCTCGTATCACTGGCATCTGTTACAATCATAAGTGAAGGAATGAGATGTCCATATTACGAAGCAGTAAGTTGTAAAGTTTTGGAGACAAGGCATCCCTTCTGCAACCAACTCAGGTCTGTTAACTCGCTGGGATCAGAAGAGATTCTCAGGGAGAGTGATATGGCAATATGGGGATGGGACTGGGACGGCTCAGCGCCAGTTTCACGGGATGCTGAGAGCAGTCTGCTCCTTTGCTCACCTCCTGGCATTCCTGTTGTTGGCGTGGCTTTGTTTCTGACACTCGTTTCTCCTTCCAGCCACTCCTCTGGAGCGCTGGCTCCTTCAGCCGAGGCGCTTGGTATCGTGATCAAATGACGCTCTGCTGGTAGAAGCTGGGCCCATGGGAGCCCAGGTGGTAGCCATGCAATGCTGACATCTCTGGGAGTTGTGCTGAAACTTCATCTGCTCTTTGTTGTTCCTAACTGGACTGGAACTTCTTCAGGGGTAGATGTGGTTACTCCTTGTTTCTGTTCTTGAGCATCTTTGACTCAAGTTTTGCAGTGCAAACCAGCACGTAGGGTGGGAATGCTATCCAGGTCTGTTTTATTTGGAACAACAGAGGAGCTCGGGTAATATCACTGACACAGTTGACTGTCCAGCGTGATATGTACTTCTAATCTCAAGGCCATACAACATCTGCATGTCTCCTGTACAGCTCATTCCTGGCTGTCTCTTTGCAGACCTAGTGACTTGCAGGCATTTGAGACCTGATTTTTCCAAAGGTCTGGATATTCACGCTCCTCCTGATAGAGGTGTCTATATTGCCTCAAGCCGAGCATTCAAAATCATCGATAATTTAGAAAAGGTAGGCCTTTTATTTTTATTTTTTACTTTACTTTTATTTTTTATAGTCTTTCTGACTGTAAAGTGGGGATAAAACATTTTGCTTCCTACTTCTGCAGAGGATGTTTCTAGTCTGCTTGTAAGAAGATAAATTCTTTTTAAAACTTCTTGTGATGTACATGTTAGCACTTTGCTGAATTATTCTTTTTACAGAGATACTAATGGCATCCTGCAGTAGCTAAGGAAATAAAGCTATTCTCATCTTAGTGGCCTGCCTATATTAGCAATATTTGTGCTGATGTAACATTGCTAATATATTTATACTGTTACGTATTACTCAAAAGCAGACAGGCCTAATCACTTTTTTGTCTATGCTTTCTTCAGACACTGCTTTTTGGTCTGAAATTTTAGAGAGAGAATTGAATTATGTATGTAGTATTTGAGGGGGAAAAAACCACACCTTTCTGCTGGTTTTGGAATTGAGCAGCACTGAACGCAAATCTTTCTGAAAGTTGTCTTGCAAATTGACTTGGGCAGCTCAAGTCTGGGTATCATAAAACTAACTTTTTTTTTTTTCTTCTGCAGGCACCAAATCTGGACGTTTGAGAATACAGCAAGAGCATATATGCTAGAAATGTTTGTTAAGGTGGCTTCCAATTTCCATGAGCATTCAGTTCAGAAGTCAGTTGGGCCACTGTAGAGTTACAGTTCCTAGTGATGAATATGGTGCAAAGCAACAAGATAGTACTGATTCTGAGACTGTCCTACTCCTCAGTCTCAGGGCTTCCCTGTCCTTCAGTATCTGAAATCCTGGAAAAAGGTTTTCTTCTGGCAGCTACAAGCAGGTGGTTCAGTTTTAGTTTACAGATGTGAAACTCTTGAGTTGGAGGGGTTGGATTTGTGCTCTGGATTTAAAGAAGAGATATTTTGTCAATACAAAGATGTATGTGCTCTTTAGCACTGGTGAAAATCAGTTAGAGATATGGCTGAATTTGTTTACTATTAGAATGTTTGGTCTTAAAAATATTACTGATTTCTGACCATTCTTTTGTCTGTCCATTGTGAAGTTTTATGTCCTGGCATGTTTATGGACTGAAATACAGAGGAGGGTTAAATTTGCCTTGCAGAATCTACTTAAATGCTTTGTATCTTTAGACTGTAGTATTACTTGATCTGTCATACTTAATTGTGCAGTATGATATTCTGTTATACATATTTTCCTTTTTGGGGCCCAATTTTTATTCTCTTTGCACTGCCGTTCAGTTGGAGAACTGATACAGTTTGATGACAGTTGCAGGGCTAGCTTATGCACAAGAAACTGTAAGGAAGATAGAGTTGATCTTCCTCTTCTTTAGGTGATCCCTTCTTTCTGCTATCTCCTTAATCCACTCTCTGGCTGCAGAGTTTGGCCTGTCACAGTAATGGATGGTGCCATGAAGTTAGAGCTCTCCTCTTTGTTCACCTAACTCCAGCAGGTCTCTTGTGATGATGGAAACTTTAATCCACTTATTTCTAACCGTACCACAATTAGATAAGCGGTACAGCTTTTAGCAGGTGGACTTTTAAAATCAGAGGTAAATCTCTAGTAGCTGTGTGACTTGGGCAAATAGTTCATGAGCTATCACCAACTTGCCTGAAAGATTTCCTGCCATTCTTCGTGGGGTGTAGTCATTGGAGAGTCATTTCCAACCTTTTTTTGACTTTTTGGGCTGAACGTGTTGCAAGCGGAAAACGAGACTTCTGGTGGGAAGTGAGTATTATGCAAGCTAGTCAGAAAAGCTGTGCTAGTTAACATGGTGCAGCAGCATCCACATAGGCTGGGGGGGTTGGAAATGGTTGGTTTAAAGCCAAATTATCAGTAGACATCTGTGGCCCAGAAATACTTATAAGGGAGCGTGTATGCAGATTCAGGCAGCTAAATTAGTCTTGATGTAATTAATTATACCAAGCATAAATGTATCCTATTGCATTTTCCCAATCTGCTACATTAGTTGCTCTGTCAATGATCGTTACAAGGTTCTGAGTGCTGCCTGCCACAGTAATGCAAGTTGAATTGAAGACCTTTACTATTTTGTGGGGAACTTGTTTAGCTGTTATTTAAGAGGCAAGTAGAGGGGAGTCCATGTATTCTCATGTGTGTTTTATATTTTAATGCAAATTTATTATTTATGCAAATAATGATTTATTTAGAATTCCCTGCAATAATTTTGCTTTTCCAGGGTGTCAGGGATGTGCAAATAGTTGTTGCACTGATGCTAATCCTCAAGGAAGTGTTTCTTCCTTGTGCTTTACTCCATGCCTTCAAACTCATTGCTACAGATGGCAGATGCCTACTTTATTTTTAGCTGTGTGAGGACAAAATAGAAAAATCCTAGTGACTCCCCGTGATTTGTCATCATGGCTGATCTCCATTAAATTAAACATAGGGATTGGCAGAGGAGCAAAAGCAGCAGGAAGGCTGCTTCTGTTTGTTTTTAAAAAAGCTTGTCTAAAGCACTGAAGGAATACTGTAAAAAATATTCACTACTATGTACAGAGACCCCTGGGAGGAGAAATACTTGCTGAACAGTTCATCCTGTTTGGGATAAGGAAATTGAGGTCTAAATCAGTAAAACAACTTCCCTGGAAGTCAGTTGAAGAGATTAAAAGCAAAGAGTGCCTGGCTTGCAGTCCTGTACTCGGGCCATCAGAC
The DNA here is from genome assembly GCF_964289735.1 of Phaethon aethereus. NCBI lineage: Eukaryota > Metazoa > Chordata > Aves > Phaethontiformes > Phaethontidae > Phaethon > Phaethon aethereus. The sequence continues at coordinate 91,183,163 of NC_138575.1, read as the reverse complement.
CACATGTATGTGTTCAGCGTTTGGGGGACAATGTATATTGTGGTGGCTTGCTCGGCTGAAAATTGTAAGATGGGCTTTTAAGGCGAGAGCATCTTTCCTAACACCCCCCACCCCACCCCAGTAGAGGTCTGTTTTGCTGTGTGTTTGCCCCAGTCAGTTGGAAGAGAAAATCTTGGTGGCTGTAGCTAAAATTCTCCTCCTTCCCCAGTTGCTGTGCGTTGCGCTGTGTAGCAGAGGGTGGCATCTCCATGTTCTGGTGGTGGCTGTGTTTCAGCAGCACTGTGCCTGTGTGAAGTGTTTACTGAAGAGCTTTGGTGCAAGATGTATGTAGGAGTACGTGTTGATAAATTGTATTAACGGCCAACTTTGATAGCTTTGCCTGTGTTGTGTCTGCTAATACATTGTCCTTGTGATTTAGCATTACTACCCAACCACTGTCCCTTTCTAAAGTGAACTTTTTTCTCTATCTGTAACAGGCACATGGAGCTGGAGCTTAAAACTTTTGTGTTCTTTCATATCCAAATGCTATCTTGGATCTGAAGCTGAAACTCTCCTGAGCTTTCAGACAACAGTGCAGGTTGTCTTTGAGAACCTTATGTATAGCTCAGGAATTCCCACCAGCTCTTCAGTTTGAGCCTCTTGCTCTGGATGAGACTGGACTTGCTGTCCCTTTCCCCACACAATTTAGAAGCATGGGAACTGTAGGACCAAAATAGACCATGACCCAATTGGTCAGGCCTGCATTTCCCTCTGCTGCTGGAAAAGCTCAACTTTGCAGTTCTGTCTTCCTCTCACACAAGAACAAGCCAATACTTTCTTTATTCCCAGATCCAGTAGTTGGCTGTGAGTGTTGCTGTATACATCAGAAGAAGCCAAAGAAAATGTTAATGTCTTGCTAACTGGGCGATTCGGTTGTCTTGGTGAGGAGTGCGTTACCAGCCACTTGTAGCTGCTGAGCCTCGAGGATCTTGTGTTGCGAATGGGGTTTTTTTCACTGTTTTTGGAACATAATCTCACTTGTCTTCATTCATAAAATTATTATAGTCATTCATTAAAGTCTTACTAAGCTGTTTGCTTTGACCTCCTGCAGCAGTTGGTTGCACAAGGTAATTATATGGTTATGAGGTATTATTTTATTACTCCAGGAATCGCAGCTTTGTTGTACTTGCCAGGTTCATTAAGAGCGCATAGTGTGTGTATCTTCTTTCCTCCAATTCACAAAGACTTGAACTCATCTGTGTTCTGAAGAGGACCGTATCTCCTGCATATCTCTGGAAATCTCTTCCTCACATCCTCTGAAGTAAAGTCTTTGAGGGGATTTTTAAGGAATGTGTAGGATTTGGCTTGGAAATCCTTCTCCATTTAAAAAAATTGCTTTCTCAATCTCTTGGATAATTTTCTTGGTCTAGAGTATTAAGAACTTCAATCTATGTCCCATCCTTAAAGAGCACGTCTGCAAAATGAGCTGAACTGAGCTTACTGCACTTTAACCTAGAGAAGCTTTTCCCGGAAAACTTTTCTTTCCTGCTCCCATTTTTGTTGGTGGATATTTGAAGTGCTGTGGCAGCTACAAACGGCAAGCACTGCCTTCACCTTGTCTTTAGCTAGAACTTTTATTTTCCCCACTTATCTGTCTGCTTAGCTCTAGCCTTCCTTGCTGAAGATGCCTGAAATGAGTCATACAGTATATATGCCGTTTGTGAAATCCTGCCTCCTTCTTGCTACTTTCACCCTTCGGTTTTGGCACGTCTGTAGAGGACTGATAGATGGAGCCTCGTCGACCAGGGCTGTGCTGTATCAGAAAAGCCTACGCTGACTTTGTCTTGCTGGGTTGGTGTTGTTATTACAGAAGAGGTTCTTGGTTCTTAGTCACTGAGCAAAAATCAGTCGTGCTGGTGCATCACCTGACAGTGGTGATTTACCACCCAGCTCTCGTCCTACTCGCCCGACCCTGGGCTGCGCTTCTACGGCCGGGGTTTCCGTCTCTCTCTGCACCAAATCTCCTTCTTAATCCATCGCTCTGCGTGGCGTGAGGACGTGGAAAATGTGCTGACTTGGGAGACCTCCCTCCTAACCGGTTTTGCTTCCCGGGCCAGGGCTGAGCTCTGGGCCAGGTGGTGGGTGTGTGCCTTTGGAGCCAGCCTGAGTTGAAAGGTTGTGTTGATTTAGCGCTGGGGGAGCTCTGCGCAAGCCAAATATTTAGCTTTCCATCTGATAACCTGTCGGTCGTTTCCTCCCTCGCAACAACCAAATGCTTTTTTATTCCCAAACCAGGTTAGGCCTTCCACAGAAGTTTTGCAGCTTCTCGGCTTTCGGCATGGCAGATGTGAGGGTGCTGACAAGGTGGCCTTGTGACTGCGGCACGGGTGCAGCCATCGCTGGTCCTAGGCTCTCTTCTTGATTTTTTTTGTTTTGTCATTATGTTGGGTGAATTGGTTACCAGCTTTGTGTCTCAGTTTTTCTGGCTGTCAAAATGTTTTTATTTAAATAAATAAATAAAAGGCTCATACTAAAAGGAAGTAAAAATAAGCCATAGTAACTAGGACTCACAGCAGTTCAAAAGAAAACTCGAGTATAAGGTGGATTTGCTGGTAGTTTGCAAGGACATTAGGATTGCTGGATAAATGCAAGTTTGGGATTAGGTTGACCAGCTACAGCAACTTGAAGTGAGGACATTAGTAACCAAGAGACTTTTTTACTTGCTTGTTTCAGTTTCGGAGACTGGTGGGGGTGGGAGGGAGGAAGAGGAGAAAAGAGCTGTTTGTCTGCCAGCTGAAAGTCACGACTGTTAACATTGATATTTAATCCCAAAGGTTAGAGAATCCTACCCTATTTTCATCTTCCCAGCCTTTCAGAAATGGTTTCGTCAGGGGCTAGTAACTGTCTTTTGCCACCTCACAAACAAGGTTTTATAAACAAGCCACTGTCCGGGGCACAGTGAGTTGTTGTCACCTGCAGGGTTGCTTATGGGTGTTGGCCATTAGCATCCTCAGAAGCTGTACTGGTGTTGGCTGTGCTGTGCAGCGGCAGCCCTGGGGACAGAGCCTTTCACTCGGGCCAGGGTGAACCAGCAAGGTCTTAAATGGTCCCTTGCTTTGTGGTCTGGGAGCTCGCACCTCGGAGCTTATCCAGACAGTCCAGTTCCAGGATACGCGTTTCTATTCCAAGGAAAATGACCTAGAAGCCAGTGCTCCTGACAGCAGGGGGACAGGCGGCTGCTGCAGCGGGGGGAGGAATTGCCAGCTACCTGGGTGCGGGAGTGCTCTGGAGATGGGCAGCGCCGCTTGCCATGGCACTGCGTGGCTGCTTCTGGCGCTGCTGCTTCCACGCTCCTTGGCTTGCACTTTCCCTGGGCCATTCCCGGTTCCTTTATCCTTTTGTCCCGCACTTGGTGCTAGCTGTGGTTCAGGGTGCTACCACTAGCACCCAAAGGTGCTGGAAAGGTCGATTGTGTTTTGTCGGCACCGGTAGTTCCCCGTGCTTCGTGTCAGTGCTCTGCAGCCGTGTCGCGGGGGTGGCCTGCCGCGCTCCCCTGCGAGGGAGCGCTGCGCAGTGGCAGGTGTGTTTCCGTGCCTGTGTAACCATAAATCACGAGCACCTCGAATGGAAAGTCTTGCTAGCAACCCAGGCAACGCTGGGAGCTGCTGTGTGGCCGAGGAGGAGGCGGAGGCAGGCAGAGCTCCCTTGCTAACGGCCACAGAGGCAACGTGCTGCTTCACCCCAAGATGTCATGTGCTTACTCGGCAGGAAGAAGGATGCTTAGATCAAGGTGGAGAGTTGCAACAAGAGACCTGTGGTCTTCTCAAACCACACTGCTGCAAGTGTGGCCCTTCAGCTCTTGAGAGTATCTTGAGGTTGTAGGACTTGTGGAGCCAAGGAGAGCCTCTTGAATGTTTTCCAAACTCTGAGAGTTCTCACGCCTCCATGCAGCGAGCTTCCTGAGGGGTTTGGAGGCTCAGTGTTTTCTCCAATTAAAAAATGTTAACGCTATTAAAATAACTGGCTGAGCATCGTAGCATTTCCAGCAAAGAGATGGGGAACCAGGCAGACTTCTCATTCTGATGAGTCACTGTCTCTCCTGATTCGCCTCTTGTAAGAGCTGTTTGGGCAGCTGCTGATGCAGGAACATGATTCTGAGTGATGGTCCCTGGGGAGCAGGACAGGGCTGCATGCTGCTTTACTTCTGAACTGGTGGCTAGTTCATCTGCTTAGCTCTTCATCAGTAAATCCTTGGTCACAGCTGTGGTTTTTGCCTGCCTTGATCCTGCCTCATCAGGATAGCTGGGGAACCTGATGGGGAGGAGGGGTGTTGGTGCAGAGAAATAAAATGTCTGAGTGCTTTCTATAGTCCTAAAAGCATGAACTGGAAATTAGATGGTCTGGTGCCTTATGTTTCTGGATCTTCTTATAACCATGTCACAGCTGAAGGTTTTGTCTCTGTGCTGAAGGAAGAGTGTGGTACCTCTCTAGGATCCAAGAACTGTCCGTACCCATATCTGTTCCCTGTGCACGGACAGGACCACTGTCCACTGTTCTGTCGCTGGTCCCCAGATCCTTCTTGTGTGTTTTTATGATGCCCACATCTGCCTGAGAGAGGAGATCTTGGAAGCCAGGCAGTTTCTGTTCTGGCAATGTTGAGGATGAAGGGGCTACAAGTATGTGACTCATTTAGGAGAGAAATTACAGGTGAACTGGGAAGAACAATGTGGAATCACACTAATGGACTAAAGAATCTTGTCAGGAAAAGCTTTTATCTTCGATTACCCGTTTTTTATGCCTGTGACAAAGTAAGATCATTGATGTGTAACTACATGGGGTAGGGATTCTGCAAACAGAAGAGGGAGCCTGGTAGACTCCTAGTTCACTCTGCAGGCTCTTTATTAATACTTAATATGACTTGGATGCACACAGGAATCTTATCTGTTGGAGTCAAGGGTCATGGACACTTTTTTCTTGTTAGCATATTTTTCACAGTAGAATCATGCCTTTGTTTATTAACTGAAGACTATAAGTCTTCTTCCCATGTCTCCATCCTCAAAAAGAAGGGCTGTTGATTGGTTCAAGGCCAAAAAAAGCAGACTTAGAGTCAAACTGATCTGTAATCTCACTGCTTTGTTTAACTTTATCTAGGGAGCTTCAGTTTTGCGTGTCTAGTTTTACAAAACAAAAGCAAACAAAAAAGGAATGGTTATTAGGCAGATTTTGCTCTAATAGATACCTACCTAATTTGATCAGACTCCAGTGAAGTAAAGTTATTTAAAGCTTGGCTTGAAGAGCTGCCCAGTCTATATGTTCATGGGTTACTGTGAAAGGACTTATTTAAGTGCATTTAAAATATGGTGCACTGACATTAGAGAGGGCTCCTTTCCACAGGCATTCTTTTTTAATGGTAGAAACCTGCATTTTACTGGTTTGCAAAAGCAGAGGGTGGAAGTGCTATTACTCAGTGTCCAAATGCCTATATTGGCAAGCATGTGAAGCATACTAATGGGATAATACTAATGAGAGCTGTTAAATTATTTACATGAATTATTGAATACAGCATAAAATACCTTCCACTGTTAATGCTGCCAATTAGAGCAGCAACTTATGGGTATTGCATCCGTTATCATAAGTAACCTGAAGGTTGAATCAGACCAATTGTTTTAGCTTCCACAATCCCTGTGATAGTTTAATTTGGCTTAAAATGGCTTTCAAAGTTGCTCCTTTTAGAGATTTTTATCTTCTTTTTTTTCCTTCATCTTAGTTCCTTATGTAAAGTGTCCAGGTGCCTTAAGTGAACTCTGCATGGTCTGCTGCTGTCCCTATTCATTTTATGCATGCAGGAGAATTCTCTGCTGTTTATTTCTAATTCCTGAAGTACAAATATTCCCAAACAAAACTAGAACATCCGAGAGAACTTTCTCTGAAAGCTTTAAACTATTGACTAGGAAGGTAAGGAAGGCTTCAATTCTCTGTTGTGTTACAATGAGAGTTTTGAAGTCTGCCAAAATGCATTATTTTTGTCTAACCCCAAATTGTCCAATGTTTGTTCTCTCAACTTTTTTTTTTTTTTTTTTCCTTCCCCTCCAGGATCTCATGTTTACTTTTGTTTTTTTTCAAGTGACCTTCATGTGGGCATGTGGAAAGCATTAATCTTTTGAAATGTCTTGACTTTTGTTGAAATTTTGAGAATTGGTTACTGGAGTGGAGATGAAGCATGGGAAATTTTAATACAAAAGATGATTCTTTAAGGGAGTTTTTTAGAATAGTTCTCCTGCATGCTGTGTTCATGGTGACAGTGGTGTGATTCATTGAGCAAACTTCCTGGCATTTCTGCCAGCTGTGATTTTCTCAGGATTTTAAAGGAGGTGATAACTGAATTATAAATAGATGGGAGGTTCCATCTGTAAATTTCGAAGCTAGATCCAGAGTTTCCCAGAAGGTGGAAGTGCTTTTTTGGACCCTGGGTTAGTTCTGGCTCTGACATTTTGCCTAAAGGGCAGACGATTAGTCTCCAGACGTGCAGACACACCAGAGTCCTTGTAGCGAGATCCTCCTTGCTCACGTGTCTTGATTCTGTACAGCACTTGCACTTGGAATGACTTTCAGATTCACACTCCAATTCAACTCCTCAGTCTCTCGTGTCTGCTAGCCATCAGAAACTTACCTGACTGCCGAAATCCCTGCAGTGTCATGTGGGAGACCAATGAAATAAAAGCAAAATCATATGGGAAGTGATAAAGTCTGTGGCAGAGAATCCATCTTTGTTACTGATATTCTGAGTTGACCAGCGTGTCTCATACTAGTTCATTTTAAGGAACTGATTGATTTAAATGTGTAATTTAAAATAAATAAATATTTACAAGCTTTTTTTTTTTTTGAGGGCTGGGATATGTGATTGCCTATTTGAGCATTTGAAGTACATGCATACACGTGTGTTTTGCTGCACTACTCTGCTAACCAGAACCACTTTTAAATGGACTTTCTACCATCGTGTCAGTCGGGCTTTCTTAGCACAGAAGGGAGCTGAACCATGCAATTAACTTTATGGAGACGATGAAGAAGTTCAGAGCTCTGGCAAAGGGGCTCCAAATTACCTGCCAGCATCAGAGCCTGTCAAGTGATGTGTTGGGTGGTTAAAAGGACCTGTGAAGCCCTTGTGGCTCCGTGCACCAGAACAGGGACAAGGCTCTTCCCAGGCTTGCTTTTGCAACGAGGCACGCAGTCATGCAGTCCCCAGCAGTGGAGATGCTCGGTGGCACTTTCCAGCCGACGGGAAGTGCCAGCAGTCGCTGATGGCTAATTTAAGCAGCTGCTTTTTAAAGACATAGTGTCAGTGGCGTCCATGCTGTGTATGCAGGCAGATGCTGATCTGGTGCCGTTGAAATGTGGTTTAGGCACAGTGGTTTAGGGTGGTGGTGGGTGTCCCACACAGAGCCCTATGAGAGTGGCTTCCTTTTGCATGAACTCATTTGGCTGGGGTGTGAACTAGGCGACCAGCAGTTTGCAGCTTAAGTGATGTTTCTGTCTCTTTTGCAGACCTGAGAGGGCTTCGGGATCGTTGTCTGGGTCTCGGGGCACAGCCTGCTGGAGGCACTGGAAGTGTATTGGTTCCTGGTCATGCCCGGTGGAAGGAGGGGACCCAGCCGGCAGCAGCTAAGCCGTTCAGCTTTGCCTTCTCTCCAGACGCTGGTTGGTGGGAGCTGTGGAAACGGTACCGGTTTGAGAAACAGGTGAGGATGAAGGAAGAGGTGTTGAGACATGTGTGGCTAGGATAGCGCTAAGTTAGCAGCCTTGATCTGCTCTGAACTCTGTGCAGGAGTGCAGCTTCGTGGTTAAAGCAAGGAACTGGGAGATGGGAACCTTGAGCCCTTTGCTGTGCCATCAGGAGATGGCCCATCCAAGGGGGGACGTGCCCTGCATGACAAACTTCTTCCAGCTTCTCTTCCCAGCTCTGTTGTGGCACATGCTTCCCTCTGTGGCCCTTCTCTTGACTTCATGCATTAAAATCAGCCATGTGGGGAGGATTGTGGAAGTGGTCTCTGCCACCCATCGCCACTGACTGTGGTCACAATGGCCAGAGGTAGAAATCACACAGTGCTTGGTTTGTCTTTCCCAGAGCAGTGAGTCGTAGCAGATTATGAGTCCTTGTCTCTGTTGCTCGTTTGCCTGCAATACCACAGGGAGTTAGTGTGACACGTCAGGGCTCAGCTGTGAGTCCCTCTCCTACGTGATAGAAAGTCAGGGCAGGAGGATGCCTATATTCTGTTTTAGCCCTGCTGGCTGCAGATGAAACTAATTCTCACAGTTGGCAAAGCTCATCTCCCTTTTCTGGGGAAGTTGGGGGCTGAAAAAGGAACACAAGGTCACATTTAGATCTCCACATTTGGCACAAAGACTTAAAAGGACCCAGTGTTACTTCCTTCCATACTGAAGTTATTGGACTGGGGAAGCTATTTACTGCCTGTTTAGGCCCTGATACCTCATAAAGTATGAGGTATATACTTGGTATAAGTTCATCCTTAACAGACTAAAGAGATCCAAGCCGTTTAGCTTTGGCTTTTAAAGACTTCTCTGGCTGGGATGGATGGATGGCACAGTCTTAGATTCTTGAGGAATAAGGGACTGTGAGACCATGGAGTCAGTGCCCCAAGGTCTTGGGGGCACTTGCTTATCATCGTTTGATTCAGACACAGCATAGTTTATGTCTGAACTTCCTCCATCAGTTTAGTCTGCCAGAGCTTTTAGTTGTCCTAGCCTCCTCTGAAGCTAGGGAAGAAGGAAGTGTGAGAACAGTTGAGAGGTCACCCTCTAGGAAGTGGCTGAATTCCTCCATTGCATTTTCAGTTACCTCTCTTTTGAAGAGAGGAACTGTGAGCAGAAAGACAATGGGCACTTTGCAATACTGGAGAAGGAGGCTGGGTGCTACTGTAATGCCCTAGTGATGGGTGGAAGGAGCCAACATTAAGCACTCGGTCTGGCACAGAGTCCTCAATGATTTTGGCTTGGAGTTGCTTCCTTACTCTGTACCTCTGTTCCTCCATCTACAAGTTTACTGAAGTTTGCTGGGCATGTCACACCACCTCTGGCAGACCAATCTGTTGTTTAGAGAAAATGCTGGATAAGGGTTTTGTCTGAGCTAAGAAGAAGATGAAGCTCACCACCAGTCCTGCACCAGAAATATCAATGCAAGACTGCTGCCATATCTCCTGTAGCAATGCCCAGTCCCAAATTGACAACCCCAAGCACTCCCTGTCCTGGAAAATGGTAGAGATGATGTAGAATGTTTACCAAGTGAGTGATATATGTCTGCTTCAGGAATGGTAGTGCCATCAGCCTCTCTGCACCTCCGATCACAGCGCTGATTACTCCAGAGCCTGTACGTCACTGCCGGATCCCTGAACTGCCATTGGATGGGAGCCTTCTCTTTGAATTCCTGTTCTTCATCTACCTACTAGTAGCCCTCTTCATTCAGTACATCAACATCTACAAGACTGTCTGGTGGTACCCATACAATCACCCTGCTTCCTGCACCTCACTGGTGAGTTCCTGTGGTGGGTTGGCCTTGGCTAGAGGTGCCCACCAAAGCCACTCTATCACTCTTCCTCCTCAGCTGGACAGGGGAGAGAAAAATATAATGTGAAGCTTTTGGGTCAAGATAAGGACAGGGAGACATCAGTCAGCAATTACCATGACAGGCAAAACAGACTCAACTTGGGGAAAATTAAATTTATTTCCAATCAAAATCAGGGTAGGATAATGAGAACTAAAACCAAATCTTCAAACACCTTCCCCCCACCTGTCCCTTCTTCCTGGGCTCAACTTTGCTCCTGATTTCTCTACCACTTCCCCCCTGAGTGGCGCAGGGGGACAGTGAATGGGGGTTGTGGTCAGTTCATCACACATTGTCTCTGCCTCTCCTTCCTCCTCAAGGAAAGGACTCACACTCTGCCCCTGCTCCAGTGTGGGGTCCCTTCCATGAGAGCTCTCCATGAAATTCTCCAACGTGAGTCCTTCCCACGGGCTGCAGTTCTTCACGAATTGCTCCAGCCTATGTCCCTTCCACGGGGTGCCGTCCTTCAGGAACAGACTGTTCCAGCATGGGTCCTCCGCGGGGTCACAAGTCCTGCTGGCAAACCTGCTCCAGCCTGGGCTCCTTTCTCCATGGGTCCACAGGTCCTGCCAGGTGCCTGCTCCAGTGTAGGCCTCACATGGGGTCACAGTCTCCTTCAGGCATCTACCTGCTCTGGCATGGGGTCCTCCACGGGCTGCAGGTGGGTATCTGCTCCACCGTGGAGCTCCATGGGCTGCAGGGGGACAGCCTGCCTCACTGTGGTCCTCACCATGGTCTTCACCACGGGCTGCAGGGGAATCTTGGCTCCAGCACCTGCAGCACTTCCTCCCCTTCCTTCCTCACTGACCTTGGTGCCTGCAGAGCTATTTTCACATATTCTCACTCCTCTCTCCGGCTGCAAATGCTGCATGCCGTTTTTTTTCCCCTTTTAAATATGTTATCACAGAGGCGCTATCACCTTTGCCAATGGGCTCGGCCTTGGCCACCGGTGGGTCTGTCTTGGAGCCAGCTGGCGCTGACTCTGTCAGACACAGGGAAAGCTTCTAGCAGCTTCTTGGAGAAGCCGCCTCTGCAACCCCCACCGCTACCAAAAGCTTGTCATGCAAACCGAATACAGTTCCCCAGCAAATGCCATCACTTGTGCTTTTTCATTACACAGCTTCTTTTCATGTTTCTTCAGTCAGTCACCAAGCGTTTGACATTAAGAGGGTGAAGGGGAGTTCACATGCACCCCCATCAACCAGGGCCATGTCATCCCCCATTTTACAGGGGAGAAAACACATGGTATGTGAGAGGTGCCAGCAGGACTCCTTCAGTGGAAATTCCTTGCAGATACTTGCATGGCCTAGCTAGCCCCTAGGGTTTGAAATAGAGCTGAGACTCCAGGAGCCTGCTCTCTCCTGCTGTGGGTCCCCCTTCCGAGTGGAAACAACAGAGCCTGGGAGAAGGGAGATGATGCAAGTTTTCATTAGGATCTTGCAGCAGGTCAGCAGCAGAGTAGTTGGGGAGGGGGTCAGATCCTCAGCTTATGTAAACCTTCCAGTCTCCTTGGTTCCAGCCTTCTTCCTGGCCCAATAAGCTGCATAACGTGGCAGTGACCTGTGCCTGAGTCGGCAAACCTCGCCTGAATGAAGCTCGCCTCCGAAGCGGACAAGGACACAGTTTATATTGTGTCCTTACTGCTTGGCAGCATGGGGTGCTTCCTTAGTTAACTACACCGACAAGTGGTGCTGGTGTTCCTGTTACCCCCTGTTTGTTTGACATTCAGCTATGCCATGCTTGGGCATGGCTTGTGTTGGAAAAAAAAGCATTCTGGCTCAGGCTCCCCACCTGAAAGGATTTAATGGTCATATCTATGTTACCATTAGAAGTCAAGCATTCTTGTTTGCCCAAAATGTCCCTGAGGTCCCAGACAGCAGGATTTGGAGTCTGCTAACCATTCTAGCCAGAACACATTTGATGGCTTCACTGAAAAATTGTAAGGGGTCCAAAAGCTATATCTAACTTGATACAGTCAGAATCAACATTAACTTCTAATACAGATCTGTGGCCCATGAAGATGCCATTTCTCAGATCAATTTGATTATTGGGGAGCACTAGTCACTAACAGCCCATTTCTGAGACCAAGTGAGCTGGTGTGCAAGACTCTGGACTCCAGTTTGGCTGCCCTTGCTCTGGTTGCTCAGTAGCTTTTCCCAGGAGAACTTGCAAGCCCATTCTCCACAGTAGGATCCTGGTCCTATATCTCTTTGACCCTGACAATACCTGCCTGGAGGGTGGCTTGTAGATTTGTTTTGGTTTGTTTTCAGTGGAAATCTCTCCAGGGGAAGGAGCCTCCATGTGGGGAAGATCTTCTGGAGACACCCCTGTGTTACTCCCTTCTCCCTCATCCCTAACAGACTTGAGGAATGCTTTACATGATGTCCAAATGCTCCCAGCAACCAGCGTTCCAGTCCCACCCCAGTGGGTGGTTTCAGAGTCCCTTCCCCTGGTGAAGACGTTTTCTTTTTCCTCCTTCAGAATTTTCACCTCATTGACTACCACCTGGCGGCGTTCATCACAGTGATGCTGGCGCGGAGGCTGGTGTGGGCCCTCATCTCTGAGGTAACATTCCCACTGTTCCCTCTCCTGCCTGTAGTACCGACGGGAGAGTGTGACCATCTATTCTCAGTCACGCCTGAGAAAGTTCTGTGAGTTGGATAGCTGGAGGGGTTCTTCCCCTAGAAGAAGTCTGGGTGTGAAGGACTAAGATTTTCTGGGTGCCCTGCCTTGAGCCCATTCATGTCCTACAGTATTGGGTACCTCTGTTGCTTCTGCAGCTAGGGGGAGATGAAACTGTCCCACTTGCTTCTGTATCCTTGCAGGTGCAATACAGTACCTCGCTATCTCCTGCCAGAGAAGTGGCTGAGAGGATTGCATGTCAGGTAGCAGAAAGATGAATAGGGAGGTTAGCCAAGACTGGAAGAATGAACAGAAGATTAGAGGGGAAAGGTCAGGAGGAGGTTGTCTGAGTACACTAAAATAAAATAAGAATAGCTGGTAGAACTGCCTTTCCAGTACTGATTATTTAGTCACTCTGAGGCTCTGGTTGTGTCACCTCAGATTTTGAGACCCTCCCTGTGTTTGTGAGAGCAGAACCGGGCCAAATATATGTTTGAGAAAGGTCATTTTGAGAAAAGTGGAAGTTCTGTCCACTGAAACTGTTAATACAACTCCAGACTAAGCAATAAATAAATAATTAATAATAATAAAATAATAATAATAACAGTTATGTCCTGTTGAATAGGTGAATGGAGAAGATGGCATCTCAGAAGTTCTCTTTTCATCTCTGATTCCCACCATTTCATTTATGTTCCCATCCTCTGTAAAACCTCCCATAGATTGAAATTTCTGCATTGAAACCTTCCATGCAAGTTCTTGCACATCCCATCTGTTGGCTCTAATCCCTAAGAATCTTTTTGTAGTTCGGTTTGCCTTCTCCCCTCTGGAGAATGGAACAAGCTGCTTTGCTGTCCTTTTGAAGGTGGTGCCTCCTCACTAGACTGCAGCCTATACAGCCAGTAGAGATGAGTGGTGGAAATTTAGTTTTGGGATTGCCAAGGTATGCCGTCTTCTCTTCCCTCAGCTGAGAACTGTGACATTGAAGTTCTTTAGGAACATGAATGCTGAGACCTGATTCTTCTAAAGGAAAGAGCAAGAGGAAATGTGTTTCAGGCTATCCTGGACGGGATATCAGAGCAATAAGGGTCTTGAGCAAAAATATTTCCTTCTTTACAGCTCTGATTTTTAAAAGGTCCTATTTTAGTCATGCCCTACAACTTGTGCTTATTTGAATATTTTGGATTCTACCAAACATGAATAAAATCAAAGGTGTTAACCTTCGTAAGAGAGTCAGTCTCCTACTTCTGGGAAGAAGAGGGAAGCCATTCCTCTTACAGTGCCTCCTGGCACCGCTCTACCTGCTCCTCCTCCACAGGCACTCCCAGGTTCATGTTCTAGCACTAGTGTTACAGGGCTGCTGAGTGTTTCTTCTGCATTTGCAGGCCTCTCAGGTGGGTGCGACATCAGTGATTCACTACATGGTGCGCCTGGTGCTGCTCACCCTTTGTGGATGGGTGCTCTGCTGGACTTTGGTCAACCTTTTCCGCAGCCATTCTGTTCTCAACCTTCTCTTCCTGGGCTACCCGTGAGTGATACCACCTTGTACCTTCAAGGCAGAGGGAACATAGCTGCTTGAGGGTGGCAGGAGCCACCACAGGAAGCAGAGATGTTGTCTGTAATCTGTCTCCTCATCTTATGATTAAAGGGGAAGTATCCCTGGAAACATTCAAGGTCAGGTTGGACGGGGCTCTGAGCAACCTGATGTAGCTGAAGATGTCCCTGCTCATTGCAGGGAGGTTGGACTAGATGACCTTTAAAGGTCCCTTCCAACCCAAACTATTCTACGATTCTAACTAGGAATGCCCAGGGGATGATTCAAGGGGGTGGCACAGAGCTGATGAAGCCAAGTGCCTCAGTGTGCTGTTTGCATGAGCAGCCTTTACTGCAGCTGAAGACTGAGCCATTGGTTCCACAAATAGGATTTAAAGAAGCTTCTCGGCACAGTTGTGGAAGCTGCAGCCTCTAGCCTTTTATGGGGAGAAGAGTTGGCCACTAACTTCTAGAGTGAGGCTTCCTGTGTGGTGTCCCTTTCATAAGGCCAACATCTGTTGAGAAGGTGCCCCCTGCTTCCTCTTGGGGTGGCTGTCATTTCAGCCCTTTTTTTTCTTTCTTCCTTTCCCTCCAGGTTTGGTGTCTATGTTCCTCTGTGCTGCTTCCACCAGGACAGCAGAGCACAGCCCTTACCTGCGGACTGTGGTTACTTGGTACAGGACCAGATGGTGGACGATGGGTCTTCAGCTGTCAGCAGCCTGGTCAAACCCAAAGATTTCCTCTCGCTTCTGTGGGAATCCCTGAGAGAACAGTTCAATAATCCTACGTCTATCCCCACCCACAGCTGCCCCCTCTCCCCAGATCTCATCCGCAATGAGGTGGAGTGCCTAAAAGCAGATTTCAACCGCAGGATTAAGGAAGTTCTCTTCAACTCTCTCTTCAGTGCCTACTACGTGGCATTCCTGCCACTGTGTTTTGTGAAGGTAGCTCTTGTCTGGCTCTCTCTGTGCCCCTGCCCGCCGTTTCCTTCTGAATGTTGTGTGAATTGCTGCCAGGCCAGATTCCTGGTTAATTCCCCTTTTCTCTGTCTCCCCTTTGGCAGCCCGGATAGCGGAGCATGGCTGCATCCGGAGTGCACTAGTACTGCTCCTGGTTGGCGGATAGGTATTGCCATAAATGTGATGCACCTCTAGTCCCATCACCCCACTTACTAACTCCCCTTCTCCCACCCCCTGTCCTAGGCAGATGGATAGCTGTGTTCTTCCTAGAAAAGGGAACCTGTTGCTACCTGTCTCAGATCCAACATCCTGGCTTTTGAGTGCTTGGATCAGAGGCTTTGGTGTTCAGCCTGTTAGAAAACAGAGACAACTAGGATACTTGGCAAGCTAAATCAAAGAACCTCTTGTCAATGTGGGGGTTGTATTTTTTTGAATCTGTCTTTTTTTTTTTTTTTTCCCTTCTAACTTGAACAAGCTCTGGTTGGTGTAGTGAACTGGGCAAGGCTCCACAATCCATGTAGCAGTCTTGGTGCCATTGGTGCTCCTGGGGCAATTCTGTGGCAAGCAAACCCTCTTGCTATCTGCTGCCGGAGGAGGAGATGCACCAGCTGCAGCATCATCCCCCTGCCCTTTCTCCTTCAGGTCAAGGAGAAGGGAGTCTTGAGTGTTTCCCAAGTTGTAGCCCTCCGAAACCACCAGTCCAAAAGCGCATGCCTGTAATGTGTGGTGTGGGTCTGCTGGATGCACACGCAGTATGTCCCTTGTCATTCCCTCCTCTGTTTTGTGATGGTGGTGCCAAGTTCTTGCCTGGTCTCTTTGCAGAGCACCCAGTACTACGACATGCGCTGGTCCTGTGAGCACCTCATCATGGTGTGGATCAATGCCTTTGTCATGCTCACCACTCAGCTGCTGCCTCCCAAGTACTGTGACCTGCTCCACAGATCAGCTGCCCACCTTGGCAAGTGGCAGAAACTAGAACATGGTTCCTACAGCAATGCTCCACAGCATATGTGAGTGTGGGGATGGGGAAGGGTTGGCATGCCCAGTAAGGGGCCAAGAAGACATTCTAGTAGATAAGGAAGTATCAGCAGTGCTTATCTACTGAGGAAGCTTCCCCATTCACCACAGTGCCAGGGGTCAGAGCTGCTGGTCTGTTTCCTAGAAACACAAACATCTGCTCAAGAGAGCTGCCTGAGCTCCTCTGGTCACTGCTGGTTCCTTCCCAGAAAAATAACACTTGGCCACTGAAGAAATAGTTTGTGCAGGGGCAGAGGGTGGCCCCCTCCAGTGGGGGGTCACCAGTGGGATAGGTTCTTGCACTGGGAGCCATTTCTCGCATTACTCGTGTCCGAGTCCTGGTGAGCTTGTGATCACCTCCCTGTGCTTTTATGTAGTCCATGCCTGTGAACCCACATTCAGGGAGTTGGGACCATCCTCCTGCTGGCTTTCCCTCAATGGCCAACGTTCTGTCATTCTGTCCCTACAGCTGGTCAGAAAACACAATATGGCCACAAGGAGTTCTGGTGCGACGTAGCCGATGCCTGTACAAAGCAGTTGGGCCTTACAACGTAGCAGTGCCTTCAGATGTGTCCCATGCCCGCTTTTATGCAAGTATCTCTTCTCTTGCTTGATGTGTTACGGGTGTGGGTGGCTCAAACCTAGCTGCAGCAGAGCGGCTTGTGCTGAACGCAGTTCAGTGCTCTGCAACAGCCGGTTGCTGCTAAACAAATACTGGTTTGCAGTGGAGGGGCTTTCCCGTTGCTGTACTACAGTGATCTCTGGGCAAAGATGGAAGCCACAGCTGCCTTGGTGCTTTCTCATCATGGTGATGCAGTTCTCCCATCAGGCAGCGGCATATCCTTAAGAGGGTTCTAGTTAACATCTTCCAGCAAAATGGGAAAGTACATCAGCTGGCCAATAGGTTATTTCACCTGTCCTCCCCTTCTGAAGCAAAACGACACTTCTGCACGCCTTGTTTCTTATGATGCTTTCCCTAAGTAGCGGCCAGCAGTGTACAGTAGCTAGTAGCTCTAGCTAGCAGCTAGCGTACAAACACTTCTTCTGCCCAGGACAGTGGTCGCTAGCATTATGTGCATACCCCTTCCCACTCTAACACCGTAACAAATTACAGGAATCTGTCCTTCTTACCTGTTTCCCTGCAGTTCCTGTTTCACCGTCCGTTACGGCTGCTCAACCTGCTGATTCTCATCGAAGGCAGCGTGGTCTGCTACCAGCTCTACTCACTGCTGCGCTCAGAGAAGTGGAACCATACCCTCTCCATGGCCCTCATCCTTTTCTGCAATTATTATGTCTTATTTAAGCTCCTCCGGGACCGGATAGTATTAGGCAGGGCATACTCCTATCCACTTAACAACTATGGACTCAAGGCACACTAGGCCGGCCAAATGTGTACCCCTTCTCTTTCCCTTCCCACAGGTCAGGGAGGGAACCTCAGAAAAAAAAAAAAATATTTTCATACAGTTCTATTTTTTTTCTTGCAGTGTTTATAAATATTTAAAATATTTTATATTTTGTATACTATTGTTTCTGTGGGGTGGGAAGGGAACCAGTGGCAATTAAATGTCGCTTTATAAACAAGGTGTTATTTTATATATATAAAAAAAAAAAATCGATGTGTATATAACGTATATCTATACCCATACATATATCTATGTGAAGCAACAGGATTGTGTGTGTGGTCACTGTGTCTGCTTTGCTCACACAATTGCCTTGCTATTGCCTACTGTGGGCATAGAACTGCTGTTAATTAGGAACTGGTCTGCTGTAGAACTTGGATAAGCTAACAGCAGGGGAAGAAAGGGAACATGGGGGGGGCCTTTCACCAGAATGAGTAAAGTTTATCTTAGTAACCTCAGTACCACAGAAGTCTTGCACTAGAAATGTGCACTGATGCGATACCAGTTTAGGGAAAGGGAGGAAGCAGTGTGCAGAAAGGCAGACTAAGTTACTGTCAGTCAGTAAAAGCTCTCAGTTCTTTCTTCTTCCCACTGTTAGCAGGATGCAAGTATTCTTTTAAAAAAAAAAAAAAAATCAAACTCTTTACTTTAGCTCCTCTCTCTTCTAGCTACCTGGGCTCCCTCGATCTGCCCAGAGAATGAACTAAATGTTGAAATTATAATTTTAGGGTAGTGTATCATTTAGGAAGGGATTTGAAATAAATAGCTTCATCTAGCAGGATGGTTATTGAATATTTTAAACATCCATCTCTAATCTATTGAATAATAATAGCATGAAATTAGGGAATATTCAGCCATTTCCTTCAAGCAGTAATGTTCCTGGCAGAAATTTATTCTTGTCAAACATTTATCAACTCCCTTATTGCTATACAATGCATTTCAGCAGTGTTTCACTCTAAGGTATGTTGGTAGTGTTTAATAACTTACCATTAATAATAGAGGAAATACTTTTCTTTTAAGCTGCTCTTCATAAAGCTGAACTATACTAGAATCTAGTGAGGAAAAATAGTTGTGGCAGTATCATGTAGAAGAATTAAGATAAAAGACACTATCAACCATATAATTAATTTAACTGTGGATGCTGGTGAGAGCTGATGGTAGGAGTTGATGCTTTAACTCGGGTAATTAAGGAGGAGCTGGCAATGCAATGTTCTTCCATTCAGATGCCATCTGATTTAACTTTAGCCATTAGTAAAGTGCTGTCTCTGTTTAAAGAGCAGATATGTATGAGGAAAAAAACCCAACACAAAAACAAACCGTACCAAGTTTGGGAGAAACTGCAACTACTTTCTGTTCCTTCTTTCCTTCCAAGCTAACTAAGAATATGGTGATCTGCTCTGCTTCTGGCTGTAGGGCAGCTTCTCCAGCAGCCTGATCATAAACCCAGGATACTTGGAGATGCCTCCGAGTATTAACCCCAAGCTACTTCGAAATAAACCTAAATGCTCAGCTGTGGTTACTCCTAGGCCTTATCTTAGATGTGGGTCTTGTGGTGCTGGCAGAACACAAGTACTTTAAGCAACAGTACTGTGTTTCACTGAGAGCCTCTTCTTGTATGAGTATAGCCTCTAGCACTTCCTCCTGTGATGTCATGCTTTATGTAGCATATCCTTATCTTTAATCCATGTCTTAATTCTACCTTGATTACTTCAGAAAGTACATTTTGAGTAAGTTGGGGTTGGCTGCTTATGTAGAGCAGGCTCTTTGCTGTGCATGGCTATGTGCAATACCTTTCTTGCCCCCAGCTTCAACCCTTGGAATAGGTCAGTAGTGTTTCCTACTTTCAGTACCACATGAATTTCATCTGTTTATAATAGCTGGTGTGCACCCCTTTCCTTAAGTGGTATTTCCCAGCATTACTACAGGTAGCTGCTTCTATTTGCACACCAAAATGATAGTAGGCTTATGTTTAAGCAACCAGTGGGAGAAAAGAGGCTCTCCAAAGCTTAGCTTGGGAAATAGAGATGTTCACCAACAATGCAAAAGAAAGCCTGAACCAGGCCCTTCAGTGACAGAGTTCATGAGGGTTTGTGCTCTGCTTTTTCCTCCCCTTGCTTTTAAGGCTGAAGGTAGCTAAGACTGCTCATGCAGTGAGCACACCCATACTTTGTGCAGCAGTTAGACTGACCTTACACTGTTTGCAGCATAAGGAACAGAAGCACAGCAACAGTTCCATAGCTATAGGCTTTCTATTTTGCTCTGAGGGACTAAGGGGCTACCTAATTCCAGGTGTGTTAAGATCCTCCTCATGTCAAGGGAGCTATGTGTTATTTCTTAAGGAAAGCTGCCTCCCCCTCAAAGCAGTACCTTTGTCATATCCTGGAGCTGGAGGAGTTCTGTGAGAATATTTAAGGTCTGGGATTGTACCTTTCTGTGCACAGTAGTATGAACTGCCTGCATGCAGTCGCGTAGATGCAGTTGTCTTCCGTCTTTACACAGGACCCCGACATGGGAAGAAGTTGCAGAAGATAGTTGCAGCTTCCCCTTTTGGTGAGGAACTAGTATAAACTGGACCATCCAACAACAGGGAGCAGAAATGATGTCTGCTCAGCATCAGTGCCTCTTAGATCAGTGTTCCTCCCCATTCCTCAAGTGGGTCTGCAATTAAGCCTTATGCAGATGAACATTGAAAACAAGTCCACTCTAGTACTTGGTCAGGTCAGACTAGGGAAAAAAAAAAAAAAGACAACATATTCCTCATCTTGGTCACGCCGTCATGCAAGGATGTCATAATAAATGGATGGTTTTTTTGTCTGGTAACGAAACTGCTCTAGTTTCAGGCCAATCCTCAGAAGCACAGCTTCATCCCACCATTTTGCCATGACCTGGGAGAAGATGAGAAAGGCAGAGAGAAAGGAGGAGGGGAAAAAAAAAAAAGTAGCATCATCACACACAAATGCTCTTGAAAGCCCCGTAAAGCATAACTAAATTTTTTCCCCCTCAACAGCACCAAAAGGACACATGCTTCTCCCTTTTACCACAGTAAGTATAGCTTCATTGCATTTGGGATAAAGGAAGCTGTGTGGCTTGTAATTAGAAGACGTGGACCTTTCATTTACATGAGACCCATTTCAAGAGGGAGAAGAAGAAGAAAGGACTTAAAGCTAGAGAACTGAGAAATAAGGAAAAGAGAAGAAAGAGTAGTGACAAATAGTGGGTACTGATGCAAGTAGACAGGAAGGCAGAGAAATCAATCTCCCAGATACCTGAAGAGTCCCTCTGTCATTCACTCTGAAGCAAGTCTCTTCAGTCACAAGTTAAAGTTTTATTACCAGAACCTGCGAACTCCTTAAGTGTGCTGTGTGGAACAGCAGGAACCTGGTTATAGTGGTTCAGGACAAAGCCAGCTGTGGATTTTGTGACCCAGCATTCACAAAGAGCCAATACTCACCTGGAAGCTGATAGGAAGCCCAGCAGTAGAATATCCAATGGGGACCACAAGGCCTGGAATCCCGGTGAAGTTACCAAGCTGCATGAACCTGGGGGAAAAGCTGTTGTCGACATTCCTGCCTTGGGACAGCAGCAGTGTCATCCTTTTTTGGGGACAGGCAGCTAGGTTCAATCTCTCCTGCTCTACAGCCTGAGCTCCTTCAGTTAGTGCAGCTAGTCTCCAACTGTTCCCAAACTTTTGCTTCCGTAGCGCAAGCAGCATTCTTACCTCATAGACCGGACTGTGAGGGACAAATCGCTGCTCCCAGTCAAGAGGTCAGATTCATAGATTCTTGGGGCAGTGGAAGCAACAGCTGTGGAGGAATCACAGAATGATTGAGATTGAAAGGGACTTCGGGAGGTCATCTTGTCTAACCCTCTGTCTCAAGGACAGTCAGCTAGAGCAGGTTGCCCAGGACCATGTCTAAATGGCTTCTGAATGTCCCCAGGGATAGAGATTCCACAGCCTCCCTGGGCAACCTGATCCAGTGCTTAAAGAGCAAAAGAAGAGTCAGGCAGTAGGCAATCTTCAAGGAACAGCTCAGTTCATTAAAGCCACATGTTTGACATATATCACTGATGCAAACTCACGCTCCTGGAACGCAATCAAGTCACTAGGATTTATGAATTAAGCATTCAGTTTCTATTTAAAGCAAGAACATATCTTCATATATAAGTAGATGTCCAGTCCCTCCGGTGTAGATGTGCTGGCTCTGCAGTTCCTGTGTCAAGTACCAAGGAGTTTCTCACTGCCGTGGATATAGGCAGTAGGTCTAGAAATACACAGCAGTCTTTCTAACCAGGCTGCATTTTCTTCTAAAGGCTTGAGGCACAGCGAAGTCTTTGCACAAAAGTCATGCTCTTAAAATTGGGAAGGGATAGTTAATGGAGTGACTGTTCTTAAAAGGCACCACAGAGCTGGTGGGGGAGCAGCTCTTGGGCCATGGCTGCCAATACCTGGTGTAAGGATGCAGTTCACAGTAGTGAAGATCTCTCGCAAAAATCTCATGCTCCTAGTTCTCTGTCGATTTGCCTGCAAGCAGAGAGACTAGTGTCTGACTGGGCTTTCTTGGCTCATGAGGATCATGTTCGATGATGACAGACTCTGCCCATCAGAGCCTATGCCTTTGCAAAAGACTACACCATTCCTGCAGTTTGGAATCAACATGCAGGACACCAGTCCACATGGCATGTCCTCTATGGTCCCCCACTATTCAGCATGCTTTCATAGCAGAGGGTAAGTACAGTTGGGTGATTATCTTTCCATGTGTATGAGGAGGTTAAGAGAATCCCCTGCCCCACCTCTACAATTTCACTAGGTGCCTCCCTTCAGCCTTCACCACAGTATGTTCCTTACCGTAATATAATCCAGAGCTGTGAACTGGGAAGCCAAGGCCAGGTTAGCCCGAGTGTCCAAATTCTAAAAGAGAAAAGGATCATGGCTCTACTTGCAAGACACTGAATGTGACAGCCCAGGAGTTCTCTTTCAGGTCTGCTTGCCTGTATCAGTAGTCACCCAATAGGTGGTTTGTCATAGAAAAAGCAGGAGAGCCTCAGGTTTCTCACTGACATGACACTTGTTCTGTATCAGCCAGGACAAGTACTGCCACTGATCCAAGCTGCTGCTACTTACCATTTCCTGGAAATGTTTATTGAAGTCTGGTTGCAAGAAGTCCCTCATCTCACTGAGAATGCAGATGACATGTGCTACTCGCATTTCCTCCATCTCTGGAAGAGACACTTCAACCACACTGGCTCCCAAACTCTGCAGGTGCTCCACAGCTGCGTTACAGAACAGGTAAAGCACAGACAGCATCCTTGAGTTCACCAAACTTCATAGGAGGACTGCAATTCCCCACCCCCTTGAGAAATTAGAGACCCCGTAGGCCATTGCAAGGCAAGCACCTTCGGTGCACCATGTGGCATGGAGACTGCTGCAGCTGCTTCTTGTAGGTAAAAGCTTTCAGCCTAACTAGATCTCAGTACTCCATCAGGGCAGGGGAAGGGGCTTACAAGCAGGTTCCTAACTTACTACATTTCGGGCAAGTTCATGTCCTCCCTCTAGCCCCCCAGTTAACACAAAGAGTAAAGGTGGACTGACAATGCTTCCTGAGTGCTTGACATGACCAATATTCTACCAGCATGAAGTGATTATTTAGCATCACGAGATTCCCATTCAAAACCTCTTGTGAACTGTGATGGTAGAGAAACCTGGGGGATACTCAAGAGACCGGGTCAACAGTACAGGTTCACTAAATCCCAATGCACTTTAGCAAGGTCAGACACTAAGACTTTGGGAAAAGTGAATCTTCTACAGTCTAAAAAGAGCCCCCTTCTTTCTTTGACCCCTACTTCTTCATAAATACCCAAGCTTGCCTATTTCACTGGCTTACGGTGCTTCTCTCCTAAAAAAATTCTACACATGTAGAAGCATGTCTATGGAAATGAGGAGGCTGAAGAAAATCCAGGCAAACAAAGCCTGAATATTGTGAACTATCTCAGCTCCAGTGCACAGGAGGACAACTATACCAGGCATTGTAGAGGTTTTCTCCCCCACTCCCAAGTGCTCGCCAAGGTCAATTTTGCTTAGTCTAAAGTCTGACAAAGCCACGCTAAAGGCACAATTTGGCTGATTTCAAGGAAATACCAGAGGACTGGATACATCAGAGATCTAGCCCTGTCTGTCCTACTGAACAATTATGTTGTGAAACAAGTCCCTCCCTTAAAAGTCTTTTACCATTAAAGCTTGCAGAGTAAATATTACTGAGCACAGATCTGTCTTTATACAGCACACTGGACTGCATTCTTCCATTGTAAACTGACAAGCCTAGAACTGCTGAGCTTTTTAACCCTCAGCAGTCAGGAGGGCTTGGCTAATACAAAGCTGCTGCTGTTTGTCCAGACAGACATCTTTAAGCATCTGTCTTCAACGACTTCAGGCAAGATCTTTTTAATGCTTACAGAAGAGGAACACCAAGTGATACCATGACATCAGGCAGAATAAGAGACTCTTCCTCTTTACCTTTCTCACAGATGGACAGGACTTCAGCATCACATGCCTAGAGAAGAAGAGGAAAGAATTAAGTAAACTTTCATAACTGCCTTCCTCTCCTTGGTGAGCACACTCACCAGGACTTAGGTCCTCATGGAGCTTTCCATGTTCCTGTCCCTAATGGTAGTGAAACAAAGCCCTTCAGGACTGCCTTAGGCCACCTGCTCCAAGAGAACAGCTTGCAGGTCACACCCCTATGGAAAAGGAAGGGTTGTCTTTTCCAGGAGAGGATATTCCTCCTCTGCACTGGGGCAGAGACAGAGAGAGTCCTTGTTTTCCTCCAGGGAAGAAATTCTGAGCACATTTGTGGGGTTACATTACAATTGGCAAGCAGTACTAGCTTGCAAGCCCAGTTTCTACACTGGAATGATGAAATACCACTCAGCAGCTACAGCACTGTCCCCAAATGGATACACTAATTTTCCTCATTTGTTTTTAAACTAACTGCCTTTTGTAATCAGTTCAGAAGCATTGCTTCCAATAGAAACAGCAGTATGAGGAAGCATACGGCCATCAATTGTACAGTTGTTACCCTTTCCTCATGCCTCCAACTGGCTCTTACTCAAAAGGCTGCCTTGGCCGGGGGGGGGGGGGGGGGCGCGGGGGGAGGTGTGTGAAATCTATCGCTGTTGATGTTTTCACCCAGGCTATATTCTCTTCCAATTATAGGACTAAATATGAGAAGCTCTAATTATGACAGGCAAGAGAACAGTGAATGTACTGAATTCCTTCAAAATCTCATTTTGCAAAGCTTCAGAGAGAGATGGGTAGAACAAGCACCTTAAAAAATGTCCAGTCCACTCCCAGTTTTAAGCCTTTCAGGTCAGGAGCACACATACCAGACAGGGTTGCTTTGGGCTGTTTTAGTCCTGCAGGGAACAAACAAGAGTTCCTCATTTTATCTAGGATGTCTCTAGGGAGGCAGAGCACCTGTGATCAGGGAGGAAGAAGGCTCACCTACCATATGGATAGAGCGGATCTGGCTCAGCAAGGATGCTGTAAACAATGGCTGCATCTGCCACCGAGGTACAGATAGGGCCTGTAAAAGAGAGATCAGTTATAAACATGTGACAAGGGGTAAACAGTACCTTCCTCCCAAGGACTTGTGTAAGCACAGATTGCCTCCCCTGTGAGAACACCACACAGCAAGGTCCCTGAAGTGGAGCACAAGTCCTCTTACCTACACTGACTGTGGAGTAGGAGAGTGGCAAGCTGCCATGAGAACTGATGCGCCCAAAGGTACCTAGAGAAAAAGAAATGGGCAGTTAGCTAAGTATCAGCAGTTGCTGATAAGATCTGACCTAGCTGGCTCTGGTGCACCCAGTCAGTAAGCAACACACCCCTGTCAGCCACTTCTATGTCTGCCATTTCAGAGCCCAGTCACCCATCTTTCAGTACCCTGGTGAAACAGATGCATTCAAAAAATAGTGAAACTGTTTCCCCCCCATAAGAAATTACTTAGTTGAGGGGAAATATGTGCAGGAACATTTTGAAATACATGCATTTAAATATGCAGAAGCAGCATCTACAGTAAGGAGGATGGTGAGGCAGGAGTGGGATTATCAACAGCAGGAGATACCACCCCCTGGGAGATCCCACCCACTTCACTGGTGAGACTTCATGTCTAACACCAGTTGTCTTCTTCAAGTACTTGTATCACCTTTCTGATCAGTTACATTTTTGTAATTATCATTATCTTCCTCAGACAAATCAAGATTAATCAAGTTGATCACATGTGAAGGATGGAAAAACAGAGTAATGCCTAAGTATCTCCTCTCAGATGAAGCAGGTGAGATCTTTTGGCATGACAAACCATTCCCAAAAGCCGGCATTTCTTCCAAGCGACAATCCTGCCTCACCTCTTTCCATGCTGTAGACACTGCCCTGTGCATTTCTTACGTCCTCTGCACATTCCCCTTGATTACATTAATTCTTACTGAAAAAACTGCATTGCTACTTCTTGTAACACTGAGATAAGAGGGAATGGCTACATCCTGCTTTCATACAAGCCTATTACCAGGTTTAACTTACCAGATACAAATCTGAGCAGCATCAGCCTCTCCATATAATTGGGATGATGGGAAACCATCGTGAGTGGAGATGCTTTTCACCAGCTCACTACAGATACCCAACTATGTTGAGAACACTTCCCAGCAGAGAAGAAAGATTGAAGAAAGACAAGTGGGTAGAAAGAGAAGCAGCATGCATATTTTGTTTAGCATTTGACTCAAATAAGTTAGGTGGTTTTGAACATCTGTTCAATAGCCAGTACTGAGAATACTTCCACTATGCTAGTCCAACCCACATGACTCTGAGGGTTTCTCTGGTTGAGTTTTGCTTGACAGGAAATGGACTGTACCGGACTTGTTTGTGGCATTCTACCTGATACTGCAAACAAGACACACACACCTCTACAATTAAAGGGTTCTACCTTTCAGCCCCACCACACCACAGAACGAAGCAGGAATCCTCACAGAGCCGCCTCCATCTGTGCCAATAGCCACCGGGCAGAGACCTACAAAAAAACCGACACGTTGGCCTGTGATCAGAGAGACATCATGTTGCCTTGTCCATTCTAGAAGCAGCTGTAGCCAAGGTAGCACATAGAGTGCTTTATTCATCTAAGAGTTCCCTTCAGCTTATAAACCCCCTCATAAAAACTAAATGCCTGCGGTACTTTGGCTCAGGACCTTCCTCCCACCACCCCTGAACTCCATTTTAGGACTACCTACCTGCTGCTACAGCTGCTGCTGACCCACTGGAGCTCCCACCTGTGAAGTGGTTAGGCTTGTAGGGATTCCTAGGGATCTTGTGGTACCTGAGGCAGACAAATAGTGTTGAATCTTTTCCTAAGGAAGACCACGTGCACTACAGGGCAGGAAAAGATCCAGAAACACAGCTCAGGGATTCCAATCTCTTAGTAAAGAGATACCATTTCATCCCAGATAGTGCTATAACTCTAGAAAACAAGATGCAAAAAAGACTTCTGCCTCAGAGTCCAAATTCTTGTTACCGTAAGCAGCCTATCCAAAAGAGATAGACTCAAAGCAAGAGGAAGGATTCTGCTCCAGTTCTTCTGTCTGTGACAGCACTGTGCCATTACTGCATGCCACAGTGCCTTATGCAATTCCAAAAGGTGGAGCAGCTGGTGGCCAGCAATTCTTACAGGTGAAGAAGTCAGCATCCCCAGCTCTGCCCTTTATCCCAGAGCAGCAACACCGAAAGTCTCCAGCTTGACCACAGTCCCCAGACATCAAAGAGACCTGCCAGGCGGCAGGGTATCCATCCAATCTCGCACAGCGAGGAAATGCCCTGGCACGCTGCTGCAGCTGAGGGGGAGCCCCAGTTCCATCCAGCTGCACGTGCACGAAGCATGGCTCTGCACATGGCTTATCAAGGCTGTGAGGACCACCGGTCTGGAATAGCAGTTCTCAGCTTGGCTATAGCTGAAGAATTCACAACAGCAAAGCAAATTCCAGTGAACCTGTTTTAGCTAGGAAATAAAAACACTATGTTCTCCTGAGATGACTGTACCTTTTCTCACTGTTCTGGGCCTTCAGCCATTACTGTGACTGTGCATTAGATTACTATTTATTTGTTTTCTGTCACCGCTTTTGTCTACCAGTCATCCAGTAAACATTCACACCTCCAGGCCTGACAAACTAAGTTCCTTACTCAGCAGACACCACTTGGATCCTCTCCTTCCTTTGGTTTCAGGAGCCTTCAAGGCTTCCACGGCTACTCTGACTCTCAAAACTACAATGCTGGGGTTTCATACACCCAGGGTTCTCTCTGCACAGGGTGCTTCTGTCAGTTTTATTCTCACATGCTTTCTGTACCCTTCCCTGTCAGTTCTGGACAGACTTTTAGGTCTTTCTAGACTGGGGGGAAGAGAGAGGAAAAGGGATTTTTACCTATTAGGGTTGCATCCAGTTGTTCCAGTCCCTAATTCATGCATGTTTGAGACCCCAATAATGATAGCCCCAGCCTCTCGCAGCTTCTTGGCCACAGTAGCATCTTCTGTTTCAGGCTCTGTCCCAAGATAGATTGTTCCCACTCGGTGATGGTAAGGTACCTTAGCAAGAAGACACTTTATTATTCATCCTAAAACCTGGCAAGGTTGGCAGGCACATGTGCATGCTTCACATGCATACTTCAACTCCACAACAGATCCCAGACATTAGGACCCAGAGAGGTAAGGGCTAGGAAGCTTCACACTTCAACTTGTCCTGTGTTGGTTTCTGTTAGGAGGGACACTTAACCCTTCAATATTTGCTCTTTCTCCCATGCAGAGGAGTCCTTTTCATACCATGATACAGAAGAGCAGAAACATGTAGATGGCCAAAACGTCTGTCTCCCTGCAGCAACGCAGCCCACAGGCTGCAGAACATTCGCCTTGGCCCCACAAGCACACAGGAGGTATATCTTCCATTTTTGTATGGACAGAGCTGCAGCATTTCAGATCTGCAGTGCTTTGAAGCAAGGCACCAAGATTAGGCGAATGCCAAAATACCATTTTCAGGGTATGCTAAGTACTCTTCACTTCCATGCAGCAATGGAAGAATCTGTATATAAACAGGACTCCCATCCTATGGGTAGGTCTCTGCAGAGCCTACAACGGCTTGATGGCCTGCCAGGAGTATTTAATGGTAACTGTTCTTAGGCCACAGGCAAAACTCCTTGTGAGTAAGGATTTTCAAAGTAACTTGCGTATTTCTGACACAAGTACGTTCTTTAAGGTACGGAGGGGAGGATGCTTTGCCAGTGGAGCAGAGTCAGTGTCTGAGAAATACAGACAGTTACACCCACCACTACAGATGCTTTTATACATTCTCATTTCATCATAAGAGGGACTGTTTCCCACCCTTTACTTCCCATGGATTAAAGAGATTGGTACAAGATATGGAACACATCTGATGTACCCAAGATCTGTCTTGACCTAGCAAAACTTGTTAATCCTACTCATTACAAACCCACATACTACCCTTTATTACAAACATATTCTCAGGCTTCTGCTGAGGAGTTGGCCTTCAAACCTTGTCGCACTGAGTTGTCCAGGTTGACCACTTACAGCACGAACCGACAGCTAGATAAGGAAACTCACCACTTTGAACTCTTCTTTCAGACACACTGGGATGCCATCCAGATAAGAGAGGGTACATTTATTCCTGTAACGAGCAGTGGAGGCCTCAGCCATCTGCACAGAGGAAAAAAAAACCCCACATATACATTTATATATACTTAGTTGAACTGAAGGTCATTACCAGTACCAGAACAGATACCAAAAAATGGTGCTCTCAGGCTGCTACTAATCCACCCTGTAAAAGTTTCTTTCTTTTTCCACCATACGCTAATGGGAAACTACTACTTGGAAGATCTATGCTATGGATACCACATAAGCACAGAAGTCCCATTTCAAACATAGTTGTCCAGCAGGAAACAGATTGGTTTAACACTACTTCTCTTTGCAGGAAGGAAAGCAAACTTGTTTGTAGTCCTCTGCACAAGAAGGGAGGAAAAACATACACATTTTTCTGTTCAATGTATCAGCTGAAGAGCCTCTGCCCCTTCTAATGGATGCTACTGCTCTTGGTGTGGCAGAGGCTCCTTTCCTACCAGAGGCAGACATTACCAGCATTATTTGCTCCTGGTCCCATTGCACTATCGCTCTGAGTGGGGGTGTGGATTTGTCGCAGTCCTCCAGCATGGCAATGATGTTCTTTGCTACCTGAGATGGCGTCAGCTTCCCACTCCTACAGGACAGAAGTTAGGACCTTGTTACAAGACACCCCACACCATACCCACGCCCAGGGTTTGTCTCTCATGTAGCAAGATGGCAGCTGTCAACAGCTGTAAGCAAGAACTAGGCAAGAATCTGCGTGTGGTGATAATTTCAACACAGTTGACACCATCAGGACAGGAGACTCCCTTAAAAAAAGAATTTGCCTACACAGCATGCCCCCAACCCTTACAGTGGGGGCAGGAGCTAGGAGAGTTACCCAGATATTCCTGAACCACCAGATAAACAGGGAAGGACAGCTGACAGCTTCATAGGGAGTCCTCAAGCTCCTGAAAGCCTGAAGCTATGTAACTCCCAGTATCATGAGCTAAGACCAAGAGGCCAGCCCCCTTTATACAGCCCTCACTTTACAGAGAAGAGGCTCCCAGCAGTACTGTCATAACCCACCTCTAACAAACAGGCCTTCCCTCCCCCCTGGCCAAAGGCTATGTTACACCAAAAACACATCTATCTTTGGCTGACACAAAAGCCTTGGAGTCAGGAGGCACCTATAACACCAGACTGCAGCGTCAGCCTTTTGCTCCAAGGCCACAGTCTACTGGCAGAGGTGGCCCTGGAGGAACAGGTGCCAGGAGTCCAAGAGGATTTATCTGAGTGCTCCACATCTGGCACATGTCCTAGATCCAATCAGGAGTTACCGAGCAGTCAACAGCTCACAGAACCTCGGAGTCAGGGACGTCCTTCCAGCTGTTCCCAAGCTGGAGACATTTACTGGGTGAAAGTAATCAAACTGCTTGCAGGAGCACAAGCAGCTGGGGAACCCAGGGATACTTCAGAGGCCCAAAATATGTGCAACTCGCATTATCCGGATGAACCTTCCTCCCCTTCTCACTCACATGTTTGGGCAAACAAGGTGTGTAGAAATCTCTCCGACAGAAGACTGACAATAAGCCAAGGAAAACAGCATTTAAATATCCTTGCAGGGCTTGTAAAAGTTGTGCCAGCTCCCCCAGTTGGCTTTCCTTCATTATTCTATTAGAGGGAAAGGATTGCAAAGCATGACACTAAACAGTGGTACCTCAAGGACAATCCTAACAAAGAGATGCCTGAGAGCTTGTGGAACAGCAGCTCACAGCAGGGGAACAGGCGAGACAGGTTGTTCCCAGAGCACAATTTCACCTACCTGTAGCAGTCCAGGTAGTCTTTGATCCCTTTGAAGTTAAACCCATTGCTAGCAGAATCAGATCTGGAAAGAAAGGATTAAAGGGGCAACTGTGAACCATCAAAGCCACCTCTGTTTAGACCTGCAGACTTCAGTATCAATGCGGGTTGGGCATCACTCACTTCAGTAAACATGCTAATCACCATTTGGACCAGTAGCCTACATGTATCACACTCTGTCAGACTCCTTGCACACATGCAAGACACCAGGTACACTGAGGGTGCCACAGAAATAAGAAGTCAGTCTTGCTGTCATGTTCCAGTTGCTTCATATTTCAACTGCAATACAGCAGTCACTAAACTGTTCAAAATTTATTCCAGGTTTACCTTTGCTACTCACCACGGGAGCATTACACAGTTGCTAGAATATACTGATAAAACTACTCCCAGGCTCTCTGTCCCAAGTTCGATACAAATAGCCAGCAGCACATACAACATGGGGTGCAGGAGGGCGAAGAGAGATTATGCAGCACACACAAGGATTCACAACAGCAAACTGCTTAAAAACTAAATCAATGGCTCTAGCACATAAAATATAGTCCATTTCTCATCACAACGGGATGAACATTAAGATCATCTGAAGTGCTAGGTACAATTACTACTCCTGTGATGTCTCCATATCATCACCCAAACCAGAAGCCACATCCTGAAATAGGACAGCATATGACATCGTAATGTGCTATGCAGGGAAGAGGCAAGCCTCCAGTAACCTGCCCTGTAACACTCAACATATCACTGGTGGAGCTGGGGACACAAGAACCAGAAGGTTGCACTCACCCTGACCAATGCCTGCAGGATATACATCCCTTCCTCTAAAGTGAAGGAGCTGAAAGTTTTTCATTGCTCTAGCTTAAGAACTCAAGCAGGGAGCAAGCATAGCCTTGCTAAAAGCAGAGATACATACAGAGAACCCACTCTCTGAGACACTGATCAAGACATTTTCAGTAACTACTGGATAGGCCCACAACTAAGAACAAAACCAGATGGAGAGAGCATTCATAGCAGCCCAGCTGTTCGCAACTCAGCATCAGACCTCAGTGAGACAAGCGAGCCTGAGTAACATTTCACCTGGAATCTAACATGATTTAATCAAGTACAGGCTGCAATCAAGAAACTGAACAGGCTTTTAAGCAAGCAACCTAATTAAGAAAGCTTAATTTCTTCTGGATTGTTTTCTTTATACCCTGTGTTCCTCCTCTCCTCCAAGCAACCCCTGTGTTCTCTTTGAGATCCCTTACAGGCAAGAAAGAGCTCACCTGCAAACTCACTTAAACAGATGTATGTGCTGACTAGCCAACCACTAAGTGTATCTGCTCTAATAGTGCAACCACTGCCCTGGCAAGGGCTGAATTTGGTCTCTCCCCAGTAAGTAGACTTCCTGAACCTTGTAGAAACTTCACATTGCTTCTAACTACTGGTGATGCCTAAGTTACAAAAGGAAAGACGACTGACAGCACAATTTGTTTTGTCAAGTAGCTGGGCATGGAAAAATATTTTAATCCAAATTACTGACAACAGCTTCCCACTTAGATAATAATACTGCCAACACACGTGTTTTTCCACTCCATTCTTACACAATACATACTGACCCAGCATCTATCAGCTGCTCGATAATATCTGAAGTGCTTTTAGCCTCAGACTTTTCTTCCATAACCTCCGCAGCCACCTCTGGGATAAACGTGGGATCTTCGTGAATGTCAAGCGAGCGCATGAGCGAGAAGTTGTTCAGCCTGAGAGAAAGACAGAGAGAGTCACTGCTGGAGTTTGCAAGCTCTATCATGACTAATTTTTCAGATTGTTCAGAGGAACCTTACCCCAGAACATTTTGTCTTAGCAGTATGCTCTCACAGCAGGGAGTTGCAACAGTTACAAGATAATCTCTCTCACACCTTTCCTAAAGGCAGCATCAAATCTATTCTGTGTGCTTAACAAAGCCTCCTACCTCTTGACATAAGGCCAGCCAGCCTCCGTAAACCCAAGCTGGGAAAGGACTGCTGAAAGTTTTTGATTCACTTTAGACATAGCACCCACAGACCAGTAAAGACGGGAATGGTGAGGAAAAGAAAAGGAGAAAGTAGTATAAACCATACATTCAAGCACTAATCCTGTTAAAACAAACACTTCTTCAGACTCTTCCACGACCTGCTTCAACATAGTTTGCTTGCAACCAAATACAACAGGGACTGCAGCGTGAGCCCAGGGCTTGGAACTCGTAATGAAGCAAAGAAATCAAGACCCTGTCATAGATGTCAAGGAATGATCTGCTGTATAACAGCAGTGACACTTGCCTGGGTTTGATTCACTCAAAAAGCCCATAACCCAAGTAAAAATTCCTTGGTACCAATTGTGCTTAATACATTTCTCAGTGTCCTGGGATCTGCACAGATGACTCATCAAATGACGAGCAAACTATGCGAGCCAAGTGTGAGCTTAAGGTTCCTGATACCTCTCACCTGAGTGGCTCTTAGTACACTTGAAAGCACAGTTCCTAAACAAAAACATAAATGAGAGAGAAGGAGAAAAGGCTGACGTAAAATGGTGAATGTCTTTAAAAAGAACATACTAAAAACACTGAACTGAAAAAACTCTGAATGTCTGGCCTCATTTCCCCACTACTGCTATTAT
The DNA here is from genome assembly GCF_964289735.1 of Phaethon aethereus. Lineage (NCBI taxonomy): Eukaryota > Metazoa > Chordata > Aves > Phaethontiformes > Phaethontidae > Phaethon > Phaethon aethereus. Next base: position 91,149,913 of record NC_138575.1, on the reverse strand, counting down.
TTTACCACTACTGGTTATAAACACAGCAGGTTTGCACATCCACAATCTTTGAAAGAAAGGCTGCTCTTTAGCAAGAGCACAGAAAGACAAAGAGGCAAGCTGGTGAATTCAGTTTCTATGCACATGCCTGACTGTGAGAAACAGTTAATCCCTTCTGACAGAGAACCACTCAAACCAGAGAAATAAAAAAAAAAGAAAATCTAGTAAACACCTTCGATAAAATATTCTCACTTGCTCTTCATTAAAGCTATACAGCTTCTCTCTTAGAAATGGTCACTTCAGATAACCTGTAAGTGGTGTTTAATGCAAGCACCTTAGAAAAAAGCCAAAAACTTGGATGGGGAAAAAACTCCCCACTCTTACCTCATTAAGAACGGCAGTAAGCAGATCTGTCCGAAAGCCTATAAGTAAGCAGAAACATTGGTTTGCAGTAACTTTGACCGGAACATCGTTCTCACTAGACAAGGAATGCTGAATGTGCTTACAATTGCTGCAGTTTCAGAGCACCCTAGAGAGCATGCAATGCTATGTGGTAAAAAACCAGCACAAACATTTGTATTGCAGGCCACAAACTCAGCCTGAAATGCTTCCTGCTCCCCCCTTATATTTATATAATAGTAAGGGTTGTATTCTTCTGGCTTTACTGCAGAAACATGTATTTGTTCTCTCCCTGACTCTGCCTGGAAAGTCTGCAGCTGCAGGCTGCAACACTGTTAAGAGGCACCCATATAGCTCCCATCCATTACTTTCTTCATGTTCCACAGATTATGCAAACATTGAATAAAGTAGAAGCTTTTTTTTTTTTTTATCCCACTGTTAGGATCTTTCCTGTCACTCAGCCAGCTCCTGCAGTAAACTGAGCGAACTTGGAAATGCATGAGAAATCTGAAGACTCCATGATAGCAGGCAGCTGAAAATACTCTTTGAATACCTTGGTTCCCAGCATAGCAATATCAGCGGTCCCGAAGAGACCAGCCTTGCTCTAGCCTGTCTTAACAGCTCAGCAATCGACTTCAAAAACCTGTTAAGGGATGTACAAATACAGTACAAGTCTGAAGCAAGGCCCATACTCCTAGATCCATGAGGTGATATGTTGCCTCACATATTATGTAAGAATTAGTCTCTTTTTGACAACCCTAATCTACATCTAAATCTAAGACATGACAATCCTGTAGGACATTGAGAACCTCGGGCCCTCCCCCCTCCAAGGGGGATGTGTCAGGAAAGGAAAACAAGCCCAGGGCCACACACCAGAGGTGGCCACAAAACAAAGGATAAAAAGGTATTCTGGTTGTTATATCCTGGAAGAAAGCCACTTGCAAGGTATTCTCATAAATAAAGCCACAGCCCATTGCTAGCTTTCACTCCAGGCCCAACCAGCTGCCAGGCTCTCTAACAGGTCATGCTGCCAAGATGAGACTTTTGTGCCTGACCTTGAGACTGGCTCAAAAGGAACGCCCAAGCAGCAGCAACAAAATCCACCTGCGTTTGGGCGGGCGATGCCGCAAGGCACTCACTGCCGAGGGGACACAGGCTTTTCTACCCCCTGCACCCTGCCATACCACAGTCAGGCCCCCTCCACACCGGCCTCGGCAGGAATCAACCTGCAGGCTCAAAGGCAGGCCAAAGCCCACCCGAGGAAGAGCATTGGGGGGGGCAGCTGCCTTCAGCACCTTCCTGAAAACCCCACTCAGGGGGCTGCAGGACCCGAATCCCTTCGCGTCCGAGGAAAGCTTGGAGGCAGCTGTGTTCTGTGTTTGATGTTGGCTTCGGGCTCTCCACGCCCGAAGACACTCACGACACCCTCACCCAGAGGCCAGCTCTCTCTCACTCTCTCCCCACAGCATCCCACCTGGGGACCGGGAGAACCCAAAAGCACAGGCTAAACGCGAAAGCACACAGAGACCCACAGCCCCCCTGCAATTTCCCAACAAAGGTGGGTTTACCTTCCCACCGAGGCCCCCTCCCTCCGAAACCCCCATCAGTTTTGGCCTCATTGGTTGCTTTCCCCGAGCAACCTCGGGTTTTATTGTCTTGTTTACTCCCGCCGGGGCGAGCCTGCTCCTCGCCCCCCACTCACCGTGTTGGCCACATGGACGAAGAGGCGCAGCCCGGAGCCGCACAGCCGCGGGGCCCACTGCGGAGAGGAGGCGAGTGATGAGCGCCGGGCCCCGCTCCCCGCCGCCCCCCGCCCGCCCGCTCCCTCCCCGGCGCTCACAGGGTCCCGCGGCGGGCTGCGGCCCCGCGCCTCGGCTCGGCCCGGCTCCCGACGGCGCAGCGCTGCCCCGGCGCTGCCCGTGTGCCGCCGCACGCAGCACAGGTAGACGGCGGCGACGGGCAGCAGCGAGAGCAGCAGCAGCAGCAGCACCATGACAGTCCTTCCACAGAGCCCGGCGGCGGCACCCAGTCCTCCTGCTGCCGGGGCGGTGCTCGGGCCTCGCCCCGCCTGCGAGCCGGCCTTGCCCCCGCACCGAGGGCGCCTGCGCCCCACCCGGAGTTGGGGGGAGCGGCGGGAGCCGCGCCTGACAGACCGGGGTGAGCTGGGCCTCTCCGCCACCCCCCATGTCCCGCTTCTTCCAGGCGCTTCGCCGCGCCGCCACCGCCCGGGCGGGGGCTCTGGGCGTGGAGGAGGCGGACATTTACCGGTGGGGCCTGACAGGTCAGCAAGCCGCCGCCGGTAGCCGGCCAGGCCCCGGGCTGCCAGGGGGGAAGGGGCGGTGAGGGAGCGGTAACGCGCGTTGGGGGGTTGGTTTGAGGGGGTGGCGGGAGGCGGTGGAGCGGCCCTGCGGCTGCCTGGTGCCGTGCAGCGGTAAGCGTCTGTGCTCTGTGGTAACAACCGCCAGGCCTGAAATAAAGGAAGGTGTAAATAAAGGTGGCTCCCGGGCCTGCAAAAGTGAGCCACAGCTGCTGCGGAGGATGGTGTTGCTGCCGCGCTCGCCGCTCCATGCAGACCTTCCCCGCCTGCTTCGGTCGGGCTCTTCCGGGGCTCGGCTGCCTGAGCCCTGCTTTTCCCGCCCCCGGTGTCTCGGCCTCGGGCAGCTCAGCGCTGCGTGAGCGGGTCAGCAGGGCAACGTTCATCGGCCTCCCAAGTGGGTCGGTGTTGAGCGTGAATGGTTTAAAGCGCTGCCTGAAGGGTGGACATTGAAGGGGAGCGCCTGGGCTGTCCAGCCTGCTTACAGGTTTCCCCCGAGCTGCGGGGAGCCCGTATTTCAATCCCGGTGCTAGGCCGGGTTTCTGTTTTACTGTGGGCGGCTCAACATGTGCGTTTCCCCGCGGAGGAGAGGGCAGCCATGGCGCAAGGTTATGAACAACGCGCAGCGCTTGAGCCCAGGTACCAGGAAAGATCTTGAGAGCTCCTACTTGGCTTGTTTTGTGTTTTCGCTATACTATGCCTCATAATAAGGATTGCAATGGGTGCTAGTAACTACAGTGACCTACTTGGGGTCTGTCCTAGCTTAAGCATAGGAAAGCTGGAAAACATCTTGTTGAGAAATTATTATTATACAGTAGTAGAGTGTTGCAGACATTTTCGGTAGCCTGAAGAGTGTCCCTGCATGTAGTACTTACATATTTAAAAAAGTGGCTGGAGCTGAAAATCAAGCCATCTTTTAGGAGTGCAAAGTAGCAGCTTAATTATCAGATTAGGTCCCTGGTACAGGCTATTGTAATGACTCGGGGCATTTTTGTGTGTACAAGTTCCTGAATATGTCTTAATTTAATGGGTTTGCTGTATCACTGGTGTTTCTGCTCTTTGGCAGCGTAAACTAGTTTTGCTGACAACTGTTGTGCTTTTCCTGCAAGGCAGTTGTTTGGATGGCCTGGTGGTGCAGGACCCGTTTCTGGTGGTTTCAAGGTCTAACTGTGTATAGAGTGCATTGGATGACTGTGTAAACATTCCAAATTGCTTCTATTCCCAGGCATTAAGCTTCGTCCCTATCAAATAGAAGGTGTAAACTGGCTGGTGCAATGCTACGAAGTCCAGCGTGGCTGTATCCTGGGTGATGAGATGGGTCTTGGGAAGACTTGTCAGGTGTGTTTCTTCTTCTGGAAAGTGATCTTTGCCTAATTTATCCCAATGTTTCTGCGGAATGAAAAGAAAATCACCCTAATGATTGGTCAGTTTAGCAGCCCCACCCTGAAGCCCATACTCAAAAGAGAGAATTCATTGTTTCTTTTATTCCTTAATCACTTAAAACCTCTGTTAGGTCCTGAGTGACACTCCAAAAGGTTTCAGAGTTTTGTAAAAAGATGAGTGGTCATTTTACACAGACATCTGAATGTGTAGTTCATAGTGCGCAGATTTGAAGGGACAATACACAGCCAGTACAGAGAGGATGATGTTTTGATGTACCTGCAGGAAGATGATTTCTGGGTTTGTCAACATGTGGATTAAATTTACAGGCGTAAATTTTTCAGTGGTGCTTTTTTTTTTTTGTTAAGTTTTTAAATGGGTTTCAGTTTTGTTGGAAAATGAATGTGCTTTGGTTCAGCTGGTGGTATTCAATGGGTGTTAAATAACAAACTGGTCGTTTTTGAAAGCGATGTAGATCATCTTTTTTGTGACTGTGGAGAAAGGCCTTTGGAAAGGGGCTCCAGATATCAAGGTCACGTTTTGGGACCTAACCTTTTTTGTCATTGATGGTGGATCTCACCTGACATTAGCTCTGCTTTGTGCTAGAGAACCTGCGGGAACCAGCTGGAAAGCTTAAAAGGTAGACTATTTGTGCAGGTTTGGGCTATTTGATTTAACCCTTTATTATTAAAAAAAAAATTTTCCTTGCCTTCTAGACGATTTCTCTACTTCTTTATTTGACAAAAAAATTAACGAACAGAGAGAGATTTCTGATACTTTGTCCTTTGTCCATTCTGAACAACTGGAAGGAGGAACTGGAGAGGTAAGTTTCAACAGTTGTCTGGCTCAGTCCAACCGTTTTTGTCCTTTCAAAAGGAAAAAAAAAAAGTAAAAAGGGAAGCTACTGAAACTACAAATCAATGCAAACGCCACTTGCACTTAATGTGTAGTCTTTACAATGCTGTGGTATACATGAGTTCATCCAACTTACAGTATTGTCTGACTTTCAGTACAAATGGCCCACTAGCTCCTCGCTTTTTATTATTTTGTAACCTTCCATGCTCAGACTCTCTTAGGCAGAATCTGCTGAAGACAGCCAGGATTCTGTGTGATGAAAGGTAAGACCCAAGTTGAATAGTATCTTTCTTGGCATGCTCATACATGCATGCAAAATACATTACATCTGTGCATGCAGCCTGTCTTCACTGGGGTGCAGTGAATGTGCTGATGGCACATTTGCTGTGCCTGGAATATATATATTTTTAAGCTGGAGCCCAAACATTTCTTTTAAGAGGGAGGCCAGAAAGTTAAAGATTAGGACAGAAGACTCTCTGTGTTGCTGTAGGGCAGTGCTGTCTCTTGGCATCTGAAGGTTACGTCCTGAAGTGAGCTGGCCTGATTTGGATAGACTTGCAGTTGGAATAGTTGGGGGAAAGTGCATCCCTTCATAGATCAGGAGGGACAGTAGGCAAATATCAGTGGTGGGATTAAATGAGGAAGAATTTTGTTGTCCCAACTCTTCCTCCATGGAACTGTTTTTATCTGCTTTTTGACTAAGAGGATAGATTTTTGAGGCCCTGACTTGGACCTGTTTGCTGCAGACATTGTTTGCCTTTATTTTAGCATGATTTAGGCCAATTCATTGGTCCCAACCCGGCAAACCGTATTCATTCACCTGCTTCTCATGAGCTTTTTCTGTTCAGAATGGCAGATGGGCCATGAGACTGGTTTTCAATCATCTGCCTTGGACTTTGAGCCTAGGAAAACACAGTTTATTTGGGAGTTGTTCAAACCAGAACCAGCAGCTGAGGTGCCAACCTGAGAGGCAAATTAATCAGGAAGGGGTTAGATTCAGAAGCTGAGATCCAGCCACATCTCACAGTAGGACAGGGTGTTTGGGTAGGAGGTTCTCATTATCTGTGCAGTAGCTATGTTTGGTAATGGGCTCCAGGGTCATAAACACATGAAAGACACAGCTTGGCTCACTGTTTTTTTCCCTCTACCTTTCTCTTGACAATAGATTTGCTCCAGGTCTTTCCTTTGTGACGTACATAGGCAGCAAGGAGGAACGACCCAAACTGCAGCAGAACCTGAAAGAGCAGTCTCACTTCCGTGCGCTTTTGACAACATATGAGGTACACGATGTCTTTGTCACTTGAAGGGAGGGCTCAAGTTTTTCCTCTCCTTTTCCATTCCCCTGTACCACCCAGCTCATGCCATGTTCTCTGTATTCACCTCTGACCTGCCTCAATGACCTTCTACTCTGTAACCCATTCACCAGCTGCTAAGTTGCTGCAGTTCTGGTGTTAAGATAATCTACTTTAACCCCAGTTTTACCGCATAGCTATATCACACCTTGAGTAAAGAAAACAGACACGTCTATGCTTAACTAACGCTAAATGGTGCTGCACTGTCTTTGTGTTGTGCCTTACAGACCTTTAACATTTATTATAAGTGTATACATGTGATGCTTACTAAGATTCTACTAATCAGGCAATGCAAGAACACTTAGAATGAGTCTGCCTTTTTTGTACCCTCTTCAGCATGTCCTCCTCAGACACAAAACTCTCATTTCTGGACTGCAAAATGGTGAGGTTCCTGTTACAATTGAATCTGATCAGAGCTCTCCTGAGAAAGTCCTGACCTGCTGTAAATGGAAACAACCAGAACAGGGTTGCTTCCTTGGTCACTACTTTGGATTTTGCATGATCTGGTGCTTAGTTTTCTGGAGTGGGGAAAAAGCCCTTATTTTTCTCTTATGAGTCTATCCCGCTGAGGTGTTACTTCATATCAGCACTTTGATTTTATTTTAACATTCTCTTAACAAACACATCAACTTGAAGTTAGATGATTATCTCTTACAGCTCCCCCCAACTCTGATCTCCCTTTGCCCTTGCCCTTTTGCTTTCCCTCTCCAAGTATTTTACTGTCTCTTCTTTCTGGGAGCTGTGTGATCTGTGCTGACCACTCTGAACCTGAATCTTTTTCCACGTTGCACAAGCGAGAGTGGGTAGCAGTGATAACCCTTGTCCTTTATGTCATAAATGGAGGTGCTCATACTGAAGCAAGTCCAAGAAAGCGATCAACTGTGTTGAGATATTCACTTAGCTAGGATTTGTCTTGTCTCTGTTGCTTTTGATGATAAAATTCTGTGTTAAGGATTTCTTGTGAGTGACCTGATTTCTTTTCCTCTGAATCTGAAGTTGGGCAAGCAATGTCTACACTTTAGGATACTGTCAGGTCATTGTAATATTTTAGATTAATCCACTGAAGCATAGGTTTGGTTAGAGTGAAAAAGATTGTGGTGCTGAAGGCACATAGTATTTCTTACTGAGTGAGAAAGATACGAAAAACTTTACAGGGGTGAAGAGCATTTATGGTGTGTGTAAATTTCCATTAATTCTTTGAGGTTCTACTGCTGGTGTTTTGCCAGGCAAGAGTTAAAATGTAGGATCACAACAGCTTGTGGTTACAATAGTTGTCATGTTACTTTCTTTGGGTAACAGGTCGCTTCATTCCACTCCCCTCCATTCCACCATAGTTTGCAAGTAGACAAAAAGATATTCTGTGTCTTAAAGGTTCATTTCTTTTCATTGCAGATATGTCTGAAAGACGCAGCATTTCTAAAATTGTGAGTCTGGTTTTAATTTTTTCACATTTAATTCTGCATGTCTGTCAGCGATTTCTTAAGTGTATGTTTGTTTGCATGTGAGATCCCATGCTTGTTTCACAAGAGCCAAGGATGTTGTTCGCTTGTGATTAGAGCATTGCCTTTACCAACTTTAAGTGAAGAATCCTTAATGTCAGCTACGATGTACATGAACTTTTTCCAAGTTTTCAAGCCACTTAACTCAAAATATTATGTTAAATAGTGGCTTATTTGAGTACATTAAATATCAGTCTGGAAGGTTGATATTTAGAACAGAGGAGATCTTAAAAAGTTTCAGATTAGGAAGGTATTAGATGCAAAATTTGATGAAATTGACCTGCATTGTACTATGGTGATCATGTGCTAATACCATATCCTGAAGCTTATTGCTTTCTGCCACCAGTCAGGATTGTGGAGACTTTATGGAGCATTATGCTTTCTAGCAAGACTGATTATACAGCTGAAGTTCAGCCTGTAGGAGGTATTGTCACGGCCATGCAGGATTTTACAGAAGCCTATGGTTGAAATGGGGAGGAATTTTCATGTTTTTTAATAATAGCATCAATGCCTTGCAATAGTGCTAAGTGCTGTGACAGATGTTGGGGGCAACCAGATATCATGAATCACTCAGGATCTTTGTAGGAGCAGAAACCCAGTGGCCCCTACTGACACAATTTTGGATCTCCCAGAACTAGGCAAGCCCACTGTGGGTACCCTGTTGTCTTTCTGCAAAGCACCTGTCCTTGGCCACTGGTGGAAGCACAAGGTTGTACTGGATGAATGCATCATGGTAGAAGCCAGGCCTTATGAAAAGTAGTTATGGCCCTACTGTCCTTACAGTGTCATATCATGACCTGCACTGCTGCATATGGTTCTGTTTATTTTGCAACTTAGGCCTGGGATGTAGTACCCAAGGAGAGCAAGTAACTAGCCCTAGTATCACAGAAATGTCTCCTCCTGTGCAATTTCCTACTTCTAAGGCTAGCACATAACCTCAAAGCCATGTCACTCAAGGGCTTTTTTGCCCTCTATTATTTCTTCTGAAAAAAGTGGCTGCTAGTAATTTGTAACTTGTCCTGTGTAGGAGCACTTGGAGCACTTTGTAAAGGTGAGTCAGAGTTATCGGACGTCTTACCACCGCCATTCCTTACAAGCAGCATAACAACTCACATGAGCTGAGCAAGAGCCGTGTTCTAATGTAATGTGGAGAGATTCAGTTGCTGAGCTTGTAGAGTAAGAATAATGACATTTCACTGTCCTGGCAGTGGCGAGCCACTCTTAAATAGCAAAGAGGGGAATCACAGGACACAGAAGAGGTGTGGGTAGAATATAGGTCCCTGTGATTCCAGCCCTTGTATTTCACTGGGAAGAGAAGCGTGTGGGTAAGAAAAGCTGGAGGGTCATGCTTTCCCTTCCCTGCCTAACCATCAGCCAGACTTGAGTATGTGGAATTCACTCTGTGATGTGGGAGTTGAAACCCTAATGGTAAGCAGGCAAAAACACTGAGGGTTGAAAAAATCTGGAGTTTGTATTAAGCCTAGTGGATCTACTAGGTCACCAGTGATTCTGCAGCCTACTTGATGAGACACTGCATACAGCTGTATCAAGCCCAGAACAAGCTGAAGCTGCTGTTTTGGGTGATTAGCAAAAGGCTTGTAATCACTCTGCCATCACTACCTGATCATAGTTTTGCACAAGTGCAAAGGCCTAGTTTCATGTCTCTTTTTTTCCAAATTGTAGACCTCCTTGACTAACTTGTGCTTATGTCATTTTCCCCATAGAAATGGAGGTGGAAGAGAGAAGCAACAAATTCAAGTGAATTTACTTAGTTTTGATTTCAGAAAAACCCATCCAGGCTGTAGTTGAGAAACTGCATTAGCTCTTGAAAACCAGTACTTGTGAATTCCTCCCACCCTGCTTGTGATGTTTGCTTGTGGTTCATGGAGTAGGACCATCTCAAGTTCAGCCAAGCAGAATCACCAGTTATTTCAGTCTTTTTGTACTGACAAGAACAAATTCTGTGCCCCTAACTGAAAATGCTGTTTTTTCAGCTTTAACTGGGCTGCCTTGGTTGTAGATGAAGCTCACAGACTGAAAAATCAAAGTTCTCTGCTTTACAAGACACTTTCTGAGGTAAAATAACTCATCCATCTTTTAGTGTCTAAAGCTTTTTTTCTCTTCAGTGTAGCATACAGATTTTCTATTCCCCTGAGGTTTTTTTGTTATTTATTAAGCTCTGGGCCACAACCAGTTTCCATCAGAGTTGGTGAACGTATTCCCATATTTAGTGGCAGACAAAGGCCTATCTTGTTGGCTTTGCATGGAGGTGGGCAGTATTTGGAGCTTATCTCGATCTGATTCATGTTTGGGCTTGACGTGTTGGAGCAATTTGAGAGACCGAAAAATGTAAAGCAGCCAGACATAGGGCTGAACCACAGCTGTGCCTCTGAAGAGGTAGAAGTCTGGCTGACCTAAGACAATATAAAGCGACAAAGAGGCTATCTCCAGCTCTGGAAGGGTGAAAGAACCCTTGCCTAATTCATGGGACCTCGAGTCATGAACTATTGACTTCCATTGTCCCACTTAATGGAGCCACCCTTTTTTATTGAAATAAATAGGATTGTTCCAGCTTTCAAAGCACCCTGCCAGAATACAGTGAATGCCTGAGTGAAGGCTACACTTCTTGTCATGGCAGTGAAACATGGGCATTAGATCTGGGCTGGCATCAGCAACAATGAATTACAGAACCTTGAAAAACAATTTTTTTATTAAATTCCTGAAAGTCTTATATCGTCTGAACATGTTGTTCATGATGTCTGTATTTCAGGAGCTTTGGTTGTAGTGACAGAGAAATAGGTATGATTTACATTAGCTCTCTTTCTAATGTATTTTCTATTACCAAACTTGAGAGAAGACTTGTATTTTTTCAAAGGTAACCATATTCCCCAAGTCTCTTTACAGGGATTCCTGTAAGCAACTTGGACCAGATAATGTTGCTGTGTTTGTCAGTTAGCCAGCAAATAGAAATGGAACGTAGTCTTTTGCACTTCATTTCACGGCCCTATTCCAAGCGCATTTTGCAGTCATTTGTCATTTCCTAACACTGAGTATGCAGTATTGGACTGTAGAGTGCATGGATCTGAGAATTTTAACGGTGTCAGTTTTGCACTTCGTTCTTATTTTGCTTACACTGTCGTCTTTGCATTGGTACCATCCTAGTCAGTTTGGTGGAGCTGTTTGACTGTTACACCATACCTTATGTTGGATGGTTTTGGCAGACATTTGCAGCGTTCTGTGGGCAGCTCTGTGCCACCTGTTATCTTTAAGTTAAGCTTAAGAGTGGTGAGGGTGGAGTTGTATATTAGTAACTTTTCATTCCAGATAGTTTCTCCTAATAATTTTGTTAATTTTCAGTTCTCAGTAGGTTTCAGCCTGCTACTCTCAGGCACTCCAATCCAGAACAGCCTCCAGGAACTGTACTCCTTACTCAGCCTTATTGAGCCTGACATCTTTCCCAGGGAACAAGTGAAAGAGTTTGTTAAGTATTACCAAAAGATTGAAAAGGAGAGTGAGCCTGGTCAGTAATAAGCAATGTTGTATGTGAATCAGAACAAGCTGTTATCTTGACTAGGAAGCAGACATGTGTCCCCTTTACTTGCTCATTTTTAATGCTGATTAGCTTTAAAACAAAGCCCCTAGAAGTAATGATTACTTACCTTAATGTAGCTCTTGTGTATTTAAAGTATGCAGCTATGTTTTGGTTTCTCTGTTTGTAAAATTGGGCTTGTCTCATTTCACTAATAGATGTAAAGTTCCTTATAAGTTTATTTTGAATGTATAGTTGTGAAAATACTGTATAAATTCCTTACATTTAATGCAGTAATCTCCTCTTTTTTTTCCCCTGCCTCTGCTTAGCCAAAGAATTGCACAATCTTCTGCAGCCATTTTTGCTTCGAAGAGTCAAGTCTGAGGTGGCTGCAGAGCTGCCAAAGAAGGTGGAAGTGGTTCTGTATCATGGCATGTCAGCTCTGCAAAGGAAGTACTACAAGGCCATTTTGACAAAACATCTAGGTAACTGAGGGATTTGAACTCTATCAGCTAATTTCAAAAATGAAAATTAATTCCTTTTGTAAATCCATGCTCTGTTGCAATGAAAGAGAAGGTCCTTCGGGCTGCAGAATACACATAGAATGAACATGCCAAATTCAGTGCTTTGGGCTGCTTGATTTGTGATTTTAGCTTGTGCTTAGGTAAGAGACATATGAATCTAGAGCTGAGCTTTTGCAGAGCTGGGGAGGGTCAGCTTCAGGATTCTGCTTTGGACCATCCTGTAATTAAAAATACTTACCATCAGGTAAGCCTGCTCCTATCCCATGGTTTTGTATTCAGACAAAAGGGTGGTACAGGAAATTTTGGATCTGTGGTTCTCTACAAATTTTCCAGTAGTAGTACATACAGCAAATTTAAATGTGCTGGATGTAGGTATGAGTTTCTCAGGAAACCATAGGGCCATATAGACAATGCAGCCACAGACTTACCATAATAGCTCACTCCTTGTCACTTCACATACAAACTAACTGTAACAAAGCATCCTGAGATATGAGAGAGAAAGTATTTGCTTCTCTCTGAATTCTTCCATCTATGCATACCACATCATATGGCTTATGTGTTGTAGGGAAAGTAAAACTGGGGGGATGGAGACCCTTTGTTCTTCTAGACTTAATGCCTGTGCATCAAGGAGCCAATGACACTTGTGCATCACCAGTCAGGCTGAACCTTGTTCTTCTAAAGTCAGCATATGTGCACGTATCTTCTTTTTCTGCTCACAAATGTGCAACCCTTCTTAACTTCGTGGTTGCCCAGTAGGTCTTGACTCTGCTGTATTACATCAGGGCCTTTTTCTAAAGGTTTGTTCAAAAAATATGAGGGAAATTTTGTTTGGTCCATAAAAATAGATGTATTAGTCTTGAAATGGAAATTACAAATGCAGATGTGATATGCAGAGAGAGATACTCCACTGCTGAAGCACTGCATAGCAGCACTTGGTGTGCAGACATTCCTAGTCACACCCACTGGTGGAGTGTGGGCTTTTCTGCTCAGTTGCTTTTCTGTGCTCTTTGTTCCAGACGCATTTGAAAGTGAAACAGGAAGGAAGGTTACACTTCAGAATGTCTTAATTCAGCTTCGGAAGTGTGTTGCTCACCCATATCTTTTCAATGGTAAGAAGACACTCCTCTCTCTTGAAATAGAAAGAAATAAGTTTCTTGATTTACACAATGGTTTTCTACTATTGCTTGGCAGTGTAATGCTTAGAAGCAGCAAGTAATAAGCAATGTCATACTTGACAGAACCAGCTGTTAGTTTGTGACTAGTTCCAACATGTGACAGCTCATCAATAATGAGGAATAAAGTAGGGGACTGCGTGAAGTATGAGTTTCTTACTGCAGCTCTCAGCTTGTTTTCTCATCAATGCATCTACTGTCACCTAAACAATGAAACCACAATGCTTTGTGAACTACTTGAGGGTGTTCTTTAGAGACAAAGATCATCACTTCTCAAGCAAGCATCATGGGGGTCTGCCTGGTGATCGTTGGCAGTGCAGACACACTGAGGTTGGCCATTGAGTTGTTACTTGCATAGTACTAAGTCTGCTTCTAAAACTCCCTTCTGTTCCAGGTGTTGAGCCAGAACCCTTTGAGATTGGAGATCATATTGTTGAAGCCAGTGGCAAGCTGTGTTTGTTGGATAAACTCCTTTCATTCTTGTATGCTGGGTATGTCATGTTGGGGTGAGAAAGATAGGGTGGGGTTGACATAGGGAGAAGAGGTAAACTGGGAAGGCAAACTAGCTTATTCAGCCATAGATTGAGCAGATATTCATCATAATGCAAGCACATATTTATTGGAGGTTACTGACTACCTGAAAGAAGTAATGTCAGTATAAGGAGCTGCATTAGAGATAGCAGAGGAATCTCAAAGATCTTTGTAGCTTCCCTTTAAACATTTCTTAAAACACTTCACTAACTCTCTCGCATATTATCATATTTGCTATATTTGGGAACCTGGGAGAATAACCATCTGACATGGTATTCAGCATATCTGGTTTGACTGTGGGTTTTCTAAGAGTAGCTTCCAGTGCATCAGTTGAGTTCCTTTGTGCTACCATGCCTGTGTTAGCCCAGAAGGCAGAATGCCCAGTAAATGTGAAAAAGAAATTTGACTGGACCAAACCCCACAAATAAGCAGAAACTTCAGCTTTGGGAATGGCATTCAGAATTCCTGGTGGTGGGCTCTAGTGACTTCAGAATCTGGAACCCAAGAACCTTGGATATTTACCTCCAGCTCTCAGATGGGAGACAAATCAAACTGTGGTTTGCATTCTTGTGCAGTCTGTGAAGCAGTGCCTCCTGCATGACACAAATTCTAGCTTCTTTCTTAATTGGGCTGCAGTTTCCCTTCAACTACTTCCGAAGGACAGAGCTTCAACAGACCTTGGGAAGTTCTGATGTGATTGTGGAGGTCTTTGCTTTTCTGCTGTATAGCACCTTGTGAGTGGGTGCCTCTCCCTTGAATGTTTTTGCCACAGGACTAGCCCTGTGCAAATTCTGGACTTGAAAATGCCTATGTTCTGCTCTACAGTGAAGTCTGATTTAAAAAGATGACTGAGGGCTAGAGCTGTGAGGGAGGAGAGTAGATTTCTCACTTATACAGGCAGAATTTAATCTTTGAGAGTCATTTGCTGGAGGAGGAAATGCTCTACTGTCACCAAGATGCTGATATTACATTTTCCCAGCATTTAAGATACTTTGTAGCATGCGATTTGAGAGCAGTCTGGTGTGGCAGGTTATGCGGTGAGTAAGACCTTGTGATGCTAGGTTGAAGCTGAGGATCCTTTTAGACAGGCTTCTTTGGATCCTCACCAGTCTGCATCTGCCCAGCAGCAGAGCTGTGCCACAGCCTTGTGACTCCACACTCTAGACACGGTAACCGATGATGGCAGATGAGGCTGACTGGTTGCATCTGGATGTCGGGCTGAAGATGTGGTGAGAGAATGAGCCATGACTCTGTGAAGCTTAGTGCACAGAGGTGATGAGGCCTTGCTATGTAACAGTGACTAGTTAAGCTATTTTAACGCCTCTACCACTCTGAAATGCTGTCATGGCATGTCGAGGATCATGGTGTTTCGCGTTCTTCTTCCAGTGGCCACCGTGTCTTGCTCTTTTCTCAGATGACTCAACTGCTTGATATCCTGCAAGACTACATGGACTATAGAGGTATGTTCTGCACACTTTGGCAGCAGAGGGCTTATCCTAATGATCTCTGCCATATACTGTTCCTCTGATTTTGGTTGATCTGCCTGGGATGGAGGAGGGACCGTGATGGGTATTTATTGCTGCTTAGTAGATAGAAACCATATTGTTGCAGTGGCGCTATGAGTTGGAGGGTCTTGAGTTCAGTTCTTTGCTGTGCTACCACCTGCTTGAAATGAACTGGGCACTGGCACTTCCAGAACAACTGGAAAATGTTGTTCTTCAAAGTAGTTTCAGCTTTGGTTCTGCAATAAAATGGAGCGAACAGATGGCAGGGTAGCAATGTTTCATTATGTACCTGAGTCCTGAAGTAATTGCACTGAAGGCAACAGGCTTGCTCTACATTCAGTTTGTCCAGCACAAAATGTAAATCAGGCCACATTCCAGGAAATTAATTTTTGATTAAAAGAGTTGTTGGCAGTGGGGCCCCAACATGTCTGCGAGGGCAGGTTGGATCAGACCATTTTTAGCAAGGTTAGCAAAGTGTTCTTGGGACATTCTCTTTTGTTTCAATCCACATGGCTCCATGCCTACTTAGGATTTCCCATGAAAGAGGCTTTTGTTTGGTGTTTATGGTTTTGGACAACTAATAACACAGGATAAAGCCAAACGTAGTGCCATATCCCATACTGCTTGCTCACAGGAAAGCACACATTGAAGGCTATGGGAGTTTGCATAAGGGGGATCCAATGGTTGTTGGCCTGTTCTGTGGGGCCAACAGCCAGCACAGCATAATCTGAAATGGGACTGTGCTAACACTCTTTTACTTTGGCTCTAAATTTTCCTGTTGTGTTTCTAAGCAGTAAATTAAATGCCAAGAGTCTCTGCTTTCAGACTCAGCTAAATTACCCTTTGCCGACAGTCAATCTGGAAGTCAGGGTTACTGCTTCAGTTTATACGAGGTTTAACTGGGAAAGAATGAAGGAGTTGAAAGCAATAAAACGAGAGTCAAGGCAGGAGGATTTGGCATAAAAAGATTCAGTACAGTAGTGAGACAATAGAGAATGAGATAAGAGGGTGAGAGCATAGACAAAATTTCAGAAACATATATGTTGCTTGTTTGAAAAGGCTACAGCTACGAGCGGCTGGATGGTTCTGTTAGGGGTGAAGAGAGACACCTTGCCATTAAGAACTTTGGTCAACAGCCCATCTTTATCTTCCTGCTGAGCACCAGAGCAGGTAAGTAAGGAAAGGAGAGACAAACAACCCATCTTGTTTCTGCACTCTTCTTTTGCTCTCTCTGGTAAGGTATCAGGGAGTTTTGAATCCTGCAGAGCCTGTTCGTGTGGGGGATTTTTGAGGGAGACAAGACGCATCCTGAACTTGGGTCTCTCAACTAGGACATCTGGTTTCTGTGCTTTCCTTTCGGCATCTGATGCCAAGATACTTTTCATATTGCAGCCACTTGAGTTACTTTTTTATTCCAAGTCCCATAATGCCTGTCCTTATGCCAGGTTGATCTTAAGGAATCTCACTAGCATTTTATTTCTGCAAGTACTATTTAGGTGGGAACAGACTTCCTTTAGGTAAGCTGGTGGAATTGCTTCTCAAGTTTGCTGAACATGGACATGCTCTCTAGCTGGCAGACAGACTCAAATGAGAGCCTTTTACCACCCTGCAGGCTGCAAAGAACACCATGGGACTGCCATCTGTGCTTCTTCCCCTCTTTGGTCCTCAGGGAGATCTGTGTCTTCCACACGGTTTCAAGTTTCCCTGTCTCTCTATTCAAGCAAGTGCAGAGGCAGGCTTCTGCTTGTCTCCAGAGGAGGGATCCTCACTGCTTGATCTCAAGCATCAAACTTGAACTAAGTTTTCCTTTGGGCTTCTGGTCAGACTTTCCTGGATGAGCCCGGCTCCAATGATACTGCAGTGCATTGAGGGGCGTAGATAGACTGAAGGAATAAGTGTGTCTCTCACCACAGTGCCTGAAGTCTCCCTGCCCATGTCAGCTGGACTTAAGAGTTGGGTTTTTACTGCACCTTGCTATGTCTGGCCAAAGCATCTTGTATTCAGCTGGGAATGGGTGTGCTAACAGTATTTCCATCATTGTTATGGACAGAGATTTTCAGGTGCATGACTGTCTCTGCTTGCAGGGATCTTCTGATTACTGTGAAGAGGTGCTTGGCATGAGCTGGAAGAAATGTAAGGCAGCAGGCTCCTCCCTCTAACTACAGTATGTAGTCACAATAGTGGGTATAAAAAAATATATAATGACTGTATTTTTCTTTTCATTCCATGAGAGCCCAAACTCTAACTTCAAAAATTTTTAAGTCATATAAATACCTAGGCTCTGGTTATTGTGTAGTTGGACCTGGTATTTTCCACTGTTTCAGCAGTATATTTACTTGTTGCTTCTGTGCTGCACCTAAGTCATGAGTTGGGCAGTCCCTTGTAGCCTCAGTGAAGCCAGTCCTGGCTGGGTTAATCTGCCTGCCAGCTGAGGAATATGTCTGTGTTCATCAGTCTTGACAACCAGTCCCCTTTGCATTGGTTCACTTTCACCCTATCTTTTTTGACTACATTGCACAGTACAGCTTGGTTTTGGGCTGTTGCAGAAAGCTGGATATTGGAAATGCAAGGTTTACTCATCTTTGTAGATCCTTATGAGACTCACATTTGGGGTTGAGAGATGGATTGAATTAGATACAGTTGATCAGATCTGACAGAACTTTGCATAGCATAAATTCTCCAGCTTCTCCTTTATTTCTGCTGGTGATGTATTTTGTGAACTTCTTTGTTTGTAGGTGGAGTTGGCATGAACCTGACAGCAGCAGATACAGTTATTTTTACTGATAGCGATTTTAACCCGCAAAATGACTTGCAAGCAATAGCAAGAGCTCACCGGATTGGGCAGCACAAGTGAGAAATCTTGCTTCTTCTGGTTTGGTTGCTGACTCTTTTGGTCTCTCAGTATTGCTTTCCCTATCCATAGGCAATGGAAGGTTGAAGTACAACAGACTGAAGATCAAAGGAGGAGAGCAGAGATGATTTTATGTCTTTGTTTTTCTGTTGCAGCCTCATGCAGTCTTGTCCTCGTCATGTGTCTAGGGTGGGAGCTTTCTAAGTTTGTAGTAGGAGGGGGAATCTGGAGGTTTGCCTGTACTTTTGCAGTGAACATTTCTCCTGTGTCAAGAAGCAATTGTATCAGCATTACATTTCTGCTGATTATTTTTGTTGATTTTGTTCTTGCTGCCTTTTCCCTACCAAAGGAGTAGGTGAGGGGATAGTGCTCCATGCAAGGAAACAGCTTCAGTGCACCTCAAAAAAGAAAAATAACAAGAATTTTCTTAAACTTTTCAAGGCCTGTAAAAATTATCCGCTTGGTCGGGCGAGATACAGTTGAAGAAATAATCTACCGAAGAGCTGCTTCTAAGCTGCGGCTGACAAATGCCATTGTAGAAGGGGGTCAGTTTGCTCTGGGAGCGCCCAAGCCTCAGGGAGCAGCAGAGTTACAGGTAAAATAGAGCTATATCCTCAATTTGACTCCAGTAAGGTCTTCAGAAATGTCTCAGAGTGTTTCTATATTTATGTCTGATGTGAACCTAGCCAAACATTGATGTTTTGGGGGCGATGTGCATTGACACGACAGCTTTTGCATGTCTTAGGAATGAAAATGACATCCCAGGTCCAGACAAGATCTGATGTTTGAATACAGTTTTTACAATTTTGAAGTGCATCCATTGTTGAAAAAGGGTGTGTTTTCTTGAAGAAAAGGGGAAGGCAGAACCTCTCCTTGTTTTATTGTTTATTTTTCATTATAGTAGATCTAAAGTGGAAGCTGACTCATTGTTTCTAGAACTTATCTGTCTCTGGTGCTTTTCTCTCACAGAGAGAGCTGATGATAAGTACTTAGTCAGCTTTTGATTGCTAGTCTGAAACTCAGTCAACCTTCTGTTCACCACTTGGCAAATATAGTGTCTCAGGAGTCAGGGCAAGATTTATAATTCTGACCTGAAAGCTGAGGTTTGTGCTAAGAACTTGGGTTGAAAACCTCAAGCAAGTGACATCTAGGGGAATATATCCCCTGTGTGCAGCTAAAACTGGGAGGGGTTTCGAATCAGTGTTGGTGTATCCTTTCCCCTGCTGCCTCCCCTCCCTGCCCTGTCAGCATGTATCTCAGCAATTATAGTTTCCATGGGAGAAGTGGAACTGAGCCCATAGGAAATTCCATGCTGCTATTTTTCTCCCCATGGATTTTTGTGGTATTTAAGCTTTTGTTTTAAAGGAGTTTGGGGCAAAAACAAGCCTGGTCTTTCTGGCTATGAAGAAAGCTGCTTGAATGCAGTCAGCACAATGCTGTTTTGTCATTTAGCCATGAAGAAAAATGAGTGTTCAAGTCTGGATGAGTTATGTTTGAGGGAGATACGTTGTAGGGGCCAGTCCTATCAGGTATTGGGAGAACTAAGCACGTTAAAGCATAACTATTTTGACAGGTAACATTGAGGCTTAGATTTCTCCACTTGTACATCCTTTGCCTTTAAGCCCGAGAAGCTTGAGACACTGGAATTGACATGGAATTAGGAGATAATTAATACTGAACTTCCCTTCTCTTTGTTAAAGCTGAGTGAAATCTTGAAATTCGGCTTGGATAAATTGCTCTCCTCTGAGGGGAGTACTATACAGGATGTGGAGCTCGAAAACATCCTTGGAGAGACAAAAGAAGGGAAGTGGGTGATGGACCTTGTGCTGCCACACGAAGGGAGTGAAGAGGAGGATACAGAGAGTAAGTTAAGAATCTAAATACCTATGAAACACATGACACTCGGGTGCTGGTAGAGAAGGGCTCGCAGCCAGGGTGGCAATTTTCAGGTAGCAAGAAGAAAAGTGGACTTGTAATTAAGTGACTTGGATTTTGTTTGTGACCTATCCACAGACTTTATTTCTGAGCCTTTATTGGTCTTTTTCTTCTTTTCATGTCCTTATTTGCCTATTTGCAAGATAGTGGTAACAATACTTGACCAATTTTGGTGGCTGGGGGGCTGAATTCCTTCATGTGCTTCAAATATTTTGAAACCTCAGATGAAATTCGTGAGAAAAGGGGAAATATTCAAATTGCAGCTGCTGTTTTCCCCACATAGAACCATTAAGATAGATCTGCAGTTTTTGAGATATACCAGTGGCTTAAGGAAAGGCTGTATTGCAGGTGTTTTGTATTTATCTCCAAACACAAAAATCACAAGTTGAAATGACATTAAAAAAATTGCCAAATGTGAGATAAGAAATGCAGAGTCATGGAGTCTAAACAACTAGAACAAACCTACTCTGTCTTGAGTACTCTGTCTTCCAGTCGAAATGTCACACGATTGTGGTTAGTTTTTCATAGCTCCATACTATATAAGAATAAATTCTCAGGATACTTCACCTCTTTTAATGTCATAGTGAGAAAGACTGACTTTCTGTTTTGAGTACACAGTAGCACTTAAATATGTATCTCTAACTGAAGCAGAAATATGGCCCTGTAGGTTAGGTATTGTCTGTCCTGTAGCAGTTGCTGGCAACTAGTAATTATTTGCTGAGACTTAGCAGAGAGTGGTATTTTCTGTTGGTAACTTAAAGAGGAGCAGTGGTAGCACACTGTGTAATAGTTATCGGGAAGATAGCTCACCTGATGAGCAGTGACTCTGGGTTGCCAGAGTTCTGTGCTTTTTTTTTTTTTTTTTGCTTGGGAGCTCAAAAGAAGTGTGCTGTATATTTAAAAGAGTTGCCTGTAACTAGGTAGCACAGCTAAATGACTTTGCTACTGGCAGAGATGGAATGACCAAAGAGAAAAGTGATGGGGCCACAACTTAAAATAGTTAATTGACCAAAATAGGAAAAAAGGTTCTTTGCCGGTATAAATGATTTAAATGAAAAGCTTTTGCCTGAGGAAGCAAATCTTGATTCTGTTGTTTCTACATGATGCTGACACTGGTCATACAAAAAAATTATGAGAGTGAACGTCTTTTTCTGCTGAGGGTAGAACAGTGTTGCAGAGAAGCCAAATTTCTTCTGATGTCACTCTACACTTTAGGCGTTAGTGGCTTTCAGTTCCTTTTTACACCTTTTAATTATTTCTTAAAGATCACATGTACGTGTATGAAGGCAAAGATTATTCAAAAGAACCCAGCAGAGAAGACAAAAAAGCATTTGATCAGCTTTTGGATCTTCAGAAAGCCTTGACTGAAGAGACCAGTAAGGAAGGGAGAGCTCTCCGGAACAAAGCAAGTGTAAGACAAATGACATGAAAAGGCACATGATGCTCTTTCATTTGCTTGTCGAAAATGAGGCTGACAGTTTTCTCTCTTTACCTACAGCTTGCAGAAGGCATGTTAAAATATTTGGATGTCAGTGTAGTAAAGTTGGCTCTTAAATCTGAGGGCTTGACAATTCGTCAGTTCTGATAACAAATCAGAGATATGATGTGCAGGGCGCTAATATAAACAAAACCACATGCTATGTGACAATTGGGATCTGATGATTTAAGACCTGTGAACAAGTAGACAAATGGAAAAGGGAGTGTAGATTAAGGTGGGCACCAGACATGGCTTTAAGATGAGCACTTTGTTTCCATGATACTTCTTTCTTTCTCTAGGCCCTTCTCACAGGCCTTCGGGAACAGTCAACCAGGAGGAAGCACTTGTTGACTGTAGAGGAGCTGGAGGCTAGGAGGAAGAAGCGCCAAGAAGCAGCAGCAAAGAGAGCAAGGCTCATGGAGGAAAAGAAGGCGGCAAAAGCAGAGGCAGAACACAAGAAAAAGTATGGTTTGTACTGCGTCTGCTACTTATAAGCTGATGTCTGTTAAACTATACTCTAGAAACGTGTGTCTGACTAATGAAAAGAAGTTGTGCTCTGTATCCACTCTGGGAGGTGGGGCTGGGCTTGAGGGGAGAAGAAGATGACAAAATGGCTGCAGGTCACCCTCACTGAGAGGGCTAGCTTCACACATCAGGATGTTTCTCTGTGTGTGCTCAAACTGCATAACGTAGGGATGTGAAGGTGGAAAAATGCCTTTGAACCCCTAGCAAGGGTTCTTTTCCCCTGAATACTCTGCCTGACTTCACATCTAATTTAATTCATAGAGAGTGGCCTGAATAAAAATGCCGTATCTGAAGGTACAGTGAGCTTTTGGGAGAAGCTTTCTGAAGTGTCACAGTTGGCCCCTATGTATTGGTCTGACATCTGTGACTCTCTGGCATGTGTCTTAACTTTCTCCTCCTTGTTTCCTAGATGTTCTTCTGTTCCATCACTCTAAGTAGCTCCTTGCCCTTTGTCCTATGCTTGGTTTTTCCGTGCCTGCAATTGGCTTATCACACTGGCATGTGGTGCTTTGTATCACAGATAACAACTGTGGTAAACTTTGTTCTGGCCTAAAATAGGGGAGAGGAGCAGAGGAAATGCAGGTCTGGGTCTCCTGTGTTTCACTGCAATGATTTAAAACCAGATGTGTACCTCTCATCTTTGATTTTCTGATTTTCTTCTCATGTTTTGTTTCAGGATGGCCTGGTGGGAGGCAAATCATTACACATCTACCTGCCTTCCTTCAGAGGAAAGTGACTCTGAGGAGGAGTTTGAGGAGGATGAGGCTGGGCTGAATGTGGATTTAGATTACGAAGCTGCAGACCTGAACTGTATCAAGTACGTCATGGGAGATGTCACCCACCCCAAAGCAGAAGAGGAGGATGCTATCATCGTCCACTGCCTAGGTGGGACTTACGACAACAGGAATGTTGTTGGGTGAGGTGGACAAGGGGGCTGAATTGTCCCTACTAGCTCAATGGTTTCTAATTCCCACACAGACTGAAATAACTTGGATTTGAGTTTGACTTAATCTTCAGTGATGCAGAGGCAATACAAACTCTACTTCACCATGTATAACCCACACAAGTACTAGCAAGGTGTGCACGGGTCTTTTCATCCCCTCTCTGGGTTTATGGGCAAGCCTCTTGAAAGGTGCCTGTATGGCTTGAAATTTTATGTCTGTGGCCAAGTGGGGACAGTTTCTCCTTAAGAGCAGGGCCTTTTGTTCATCCATTGGAAGCTCAGGGATTGAACTGAGATATTGAAAATCATCTCCTTTATACACTCAGCAGAGACAGACAGGCACTTCCAGAGGCTGAGGTCAAAGTTTCTCTCTCAGTGCTTGTCTTAACACTGACAGTACAGAGGCTCTAGGCTAGTCTCCTAATTTAAGGAGCTCTGTTAAGATACTAAAGCTGAGGGAGAGAAATTTACATTATAGTTCCTCCTGATTCAGTGTTGGAGCTGCTCTCTGACCAAGGCTATAGTAGAACATTATAATCTGCTTTGGATTATGTTAAACTCAGTACAAAAACTTATGTTTAAAGTGGAAATACCAAGTAAGAGTGAAAGCCTGCAAATAACAAACACCTAGTTGTGGAAAGCCCAAGGCACAAATCTGGGGACATACTAGGTGCATGCTCTATGCACCTATATGCATATACTTGGGGATACCAAGAGGTTTATATGCTCAGTGCTATGGCTAGTGCTTGTTTGAGCATCCTCAGAGGACAGTAAGAAGGAATTCTTCCTGCAGACTTTTTCAGGGAACTGTGACAAGTTTGTTTTTCTCACAGCCTGAGTTTTATTCTCTAGGATGGTCCTTTGAGTACTGGTTGACTTCAGTTCATGTGTGGTTCCTATGTCTGTTTTTGATAGTAATACGTTGCGTTTGTACAGAGTAGGTCCCTTTCCTGCAGGGGTGGTCTTCAACCTCACTTTCTAAAAGGATTCTAACTTGTCATTTCATTCTAGATGACTCCGGCCGCTGGGGAAGGGGTGGTTTATTTACAGCTCTGGAGGCTCGTTCTGATCAGCCAAGGAAAATATATGAGATGGCAGGAATGATGAAAGGTAAGAGATTAAAACATGACCTTAGGCCAAGGTACTTGAAAGAGCTTAAATCCCACTGATGTTGCAGGAGTGAGGTGCCTGGATACCTTGAGACTCATGTGTTTTCCTCTTTCTCTAGGTATATGCATCCCTATCTCTGAAAGTAGTAACACAGCAGGTGCTTTGACTTGACTTGTTTGGAGTGTGAGAACTCTGCATAGGGGTTGGTCATTCCCATCCATGCTGCAAATCATAAAAGAAAAAAGAAAAAAACTGAACTTGTTCATTACCCACAGGATGTTTTTCACTATATAAGACAGAGCCCTGCATCTTCTGTCAAAGCGCTTTTAAGAAGGATGTAAGCCACCTCAGGCAGTACTCAGTTGAGCCTTTGGTTTCCTTCAAGCACTAATCTTCTCCTGAGCATGTATTAGCAGTTTTGAGCTACCTGCAGCTGCTGAGGAATGCACACCTTGCTCTAAGGTGGACCTGTTATTTTTTGTAATTTCCTAGGAGATGCTTTCTTCTTGTTCCAGTGTTTCTCTTTCCATTTGTGATCTTTAACTGGTCAGGGGGTGTAGGTGGGGGAGTGTGTGTCTTGGAAGGGTGATGTCTGTCTTGCTTCCCTGGGCAAAGGGACTGACTGACAAAACCATCATGAGGCAATAAAGACAGTTAAGGAGAAAAACGCGAATGTGACAGTGAAATCATTGCTGCATTGACTCACCATTGACTCTTCAGGACTGATTTCTTTGTTATTGTTCTGTTCTTGTTTTCTGGACAGACCTAAAGTTAGGAGGAACCCTGCTATTCCCCATTGATGATAAACAATCCAGGAAAAAAGGACAAGACTTGGTGAGAATGAGAAACTCCTTGTATTGCTCTTGTCCACATGCTTTTGACGCTGTGTGACATGAACATTACATCTTTTTCCAATAATAATGGCACTGAATACTGAACATACATAAGTTGCAGTTAAACATTAGAGAAAAGGAGATCTTTTTCTCATTTAATATAGCTGATAGTAGTGCAGTTTTCCTGCAGCTATCACTGTGTCTCTTAGTGCTGTATATAGACTACACTTCATTTTTTTTTTTGTATGTTTTCTCCTTAGTTGGCCTTGATTGTAGCTCAGCACCGGGATCGGTCAAACAACTTGTCTGGCATTAAGCTGTCTGCTTTGGAAAAGGGCCTGAAGAAGATTTATTTAGCTGCCAAGAAACGGAATGGTAAGTGTTTGTGCAGTAGAACAGTGAATCCTTATACGTGTGATGCTCCTAAAGATGATAACCAATTTCCACCTCTCCTGTACGTTTTTTCTGAAGTGAAGTAAGAGTGAGATACATACATACATGGAAGATATGTTGTTTTCTAAAGTATTTCTTCTGTTCTTGTTGGGTAGCTTGAAATCTTTGTCTAGATTGCTTTCTATACATGTATCTTGTCCTAAAGAGTGTACGCTCCCTATTCCCTCCTTCTCAGCAACAGTGCATCTTCCACGTATCGGGTATGCAACAAAAGGTTTCAACTGGTACGGCACCGAGCGGCTCATCCGAAAATATTTGGCAACACGGGGTATCCCCACTCTTATGTATCCTTTTGGAGTATGTTTTATTTGGTTCACAATATAATATTGACATGATTCCCTAAATATCTTGGCAGATGCAAAGCAAGGAAACAGGGCAAGGCACAGATGCCACAGTCCAGCTAAAAACTTGGGCTTATCTGATTTTGCTGTCATCCAGGTACTCATTCCACAGTGAGGACTTACCATCTTAGGTGATAATGGCAGATCAGTGTGATTCAGTATGCTTGTCAGAATTTGTTGGAAGTAGATGCTGGTCTTCTGTTGACAGCCATCAACTTACCTGTATATGCCAACTCTGTGGGGGAGATGACTGGAATTTCAGAATAACGGAAGTGACTCAGTAGCAAAAGCGAGGATGTGAAAAAAAAAAACATTACAATGTTCCATGCAAGTGATAACTTGCTTCCTTGGCTGAACATGGTGTAGTTGGTGTGTGTTAGGACAGGCTCTTGTAACAGAACAGCTCATTGCTTTCACCTTCCAGGAAAGGAAACGGAGGTTTACAAGGAGGCTGTGTTTTGTCACTTCTCCAGAAAGGCATGCATTTGCTACACTGCCACTGTCGGCAATTCTGTGAAACTGAAAACCAGAAACAAAGACAATAGTATTCAGAGCATTCTGCCTCCTGCCTTGGTAAATCTTTTAGTGGACATGTTGTTTGGTATTCCTTGACACTTGACAGCATTTCCTTGACACTTTTTATTAGATACTACTTCCCTAGGAATAAAGGCTCTTCCTCTGCTTCACAACTGTATTCATCTTCAATGACAGTCTCAAAGCCATGAAGATGCAGTAATTTCACTGAGAAACGTGCACAAAAAGTCAAGGATCTTTTCAACATCACGCAGACCATCTGTATGAATCCACTTCAGAAACATGGCTTACGCAGACATTATTCGCCCTTGTATCTCTCAGCCTTTATTGGCCGGAACATTTACATACTGTCAGTGGCTCTGGAGAGGAATAGGAGTGCTTCAAAGTTCAAAGAGTCTTTGGATACGGATGTTGGCTCAATCCCAGATCTGTTTTGGAAATGGAAAATTAAACTTTCACTGGTGGTCAGTTGTTATCCCTTACATTAAGTTGGAATACAGTATTGTTTGGACATACGTTTTTTTCCCCCTTCAAATTTCATCCCTTGTCTCACTATACTTCTTTTCAGTCAGCTTTTTAGTGGTTACCTGGGGATCTGTGTACATGCCCACATAGACGTCTCAGTGGAAAGGAAGCTGTCTGTATTAATAACACCACGTGACTACCACATAGTATATGTTTATATTGTTCCAGTGCCCTAGAAGTCCATTTGACTTGCATTTGTTCAAATATAAAATTTACCCACATAATCACATGCTTACAATCTAGCAAAATCCTGACCAGTATTCTTGGCAAAGGTGTGCAAGGCTGCTAAAATTTGAGACTGGCTTTATAAGTGACACCTCCCATAACTCCTTTTTCATTACACAGTTCTTTGTTGCAGCTGTTAGGCAAAACCAGTTCCTTACTGCTGTCTAAAAAGCTGTGTGAAAGGTTCCATGACCCTTTGATTCACTTTAAGGAAATATTAATGCAGAATTTTTGATGTTGGTTTTACTCTATTGCAACAGAACCTTCCTTTTTTTTGCATTGTTGGCACTGTTGGCTTTAGCCTATTTTTTAGCTGGTTTTTTTTTTTAGTAGAACCAGGTGAAAGTAGCTCTCCTAATAAGTGTTTTGACCAAAGAGACTGTGAGGTGCCAAACTTAATTAAATTTAAAGTTCAGCTTCCAATAGGAAATCACCCCACAAGCAGTGGAAAGTATGTCTTTAAATATCTAATTGCCAACACACATTTCACTGGCTGCATTTTTAACACTCCTGTAGCACTGTCTGGTTACTTAGTAATTTCAGGCCCGATTCTGACGTGGCTTATCACGCAGACTGGTGTGCTCCATGCTAGAAGAAGTTTTCCTGAGTTGGGCATTCTGTCATTCACTCTTGGCTCTACCAGAAAACCCCAAGTGATTCATTATCTCCTTTGACCCTGCTGAAGCTTAGGTAAGTTAGTGGTGCATAGCACCTCTGTGCGTAAGTCCCTTCTTGCAGCGGCTCACAGGAACAATCCCTATGTATTTGGCAAAGGGCTTGCAGGATCAGTCTGACTCTAAAGATTTTTTTGGGGGTGAAAGGCAGTGAGTAGTTGTACATTCCCTTGTTTTCCCCGTCGTGCAAACTGGCACTCTTCCAGCAGGCCGGCTGGTGGCACTGTTAACCAGCGGCAGCAGCACATGTTGCTCTTCGGCCTCCTTTCAGAGAGCAGGGCAGTGATCTCCAGCCTGGAAGAATGCTCCCTCTTTGCCAGGGTTAAAACACCAATTATGCTTTTCTCTTTGCCAGCTTGACTGAACGCATAGTTTCAGACTCAAGACTCTGTTCCTCCACCTATTCTTTTCCTGTGTATTTATTGCCCTTCCTTAAAAGGTTTCATTCCCAAGGGTTCCAGTGTGTGCAGTCTTGTTCCTCAGCTTCACGTGCTCCTGTGGCCAAATCCCAGACCACCTACGAGTTCTCTGGCTGCCATGCTGTTACACATGGACAGGATTTGTCTTGTGGCAGAGTCCCCCAGCATAGGTTGAAGTACTGTATATACCACCGCTATGCCCAGGTATCCCTATTTGGGGTCTCATGCTTTCCTTTGTTTCTACGAGAAGGTGAGGCTCTGCCTCTGTCCTGTGGCCCCCCACCCTGCTATAACTCTGACTAGAGTTACAAAGACGAGGAGGGCATGACTACCTGCCTGCTAGTGTCCCTTACCCTCTAAGAGAAGGTCCACAGGGGGCTGCAAGGTTCCTGGCACACGCAGAGGAAAGGTTATGGTATGCAATAGATTCTAGCCCTCTAACTTAGGGGCAAGTCAGGCAAAAGATGTTCTCTTTTTTCCCCCTCTAGTCCTCTTGGCCTGTACAGATGAAATCTACCTTATTTTTTCCCTTTTAAATTTACTTATGAAATGCTTCTGGCGTGTGGGGTTTTTGTTTTTTGGGGGTTTTTTTCTTTTTTAAACAATAATATTTAATATCCTTTAAATCTGCTGAACTCAATGAAAAGTCTTACCTCTGACTTCTTTGAAATGGAAGTAAAATTTCAACTGAATCTTTAACTGGGTTTTGCAGAATTTCAGCCAAGTGAAGTTTTTCTAGTGTTTGCTACCCACCACGATTTCTCTTTATTTGGGGAGAAATCATGTATTTTGGATGATTAATTTCATAAAGTGCTCAGTAGCTTTTATGCAAGTTGCTATGCAAAATAAATGTGTCACACTGTTTCTTCAGCTGTGCAGTACTAGCACAAAGCGTTTTCCTTTTCTAAATAGCAACCACCCCAAAAGGGAAGGAAGGTGTTCTTTTGTAGTCATGTCCCTCTGGCCTCTCTCTTCCTCTAAACATGATGTTCTGCAGTATAAGAGATGAAATGTGGCTCCTTGTGTGTATCTGTCATTACACATTTACTTTAGATGCATGTTGCTAGATTGAGGTCAGCGGCACAGAGCAAGATCATGCACAGTTCGGGTTGGCTACACCAAGCAGTTTCATCAGGTAGGACTGATGAAGTGGCATCCAGTCTCAGTGAAAAACGTTCCTCTCCACCCCATGCTGGGTGCTCCAGCTGATGCCATATAAGAATGAGCAGTAATTCAGAATGATGTTTATACATGTGTCGGCTCAGCTCATGCTTATGTTTCTTCCTTGACAAGGCACTGTCTCTGATTCTCAAAGCAGTGTGCAGACAAATTCTGTCTTTTGTGAGGACTCTCTATGGCCTGTAACTTAAAAAATAATCTTTTCGTTCTACTCGGGAAACAGTAAAAAAATTGAGAAACCAATCAGATTTTATGGACTTGTATAGATATGTGATTTTGTCACTGAATTTTGTCACAGACAAAAATTCTCCAGATAACGTCACTGTATGTTGCGGAAGGTGAAGTCTAGATTTTGGGAGAAGAAAGAGGAAGACTGGTTTCCAAGGTGATAGGGAAAATCTACAGCAAATTCAACCTCAGTATCTTAACAAAAATATTGTATGTATGTGTCTCCAAACAAGGCAGAATCTGGCCCACAAAAATGATCATTAGTAGAAAAATACAAGGATAAGTAGATGGTTTTATATAAAAATAAGTGAATCTAATGGTCCTGGAGGAAAAAAAAAAAGCAAACCTTTGAGCAAAGAGATGACTTAAAAGTGTTACCTATATGTCAAATTGTGTGAAAACTCCCACAACTTTACAATCCTAGAAGAGAGAGCGTAGACCTTTATTTAGCTAATTTGATTGGATAGCAGGTTGGTCATGCACTGTGATCAGGAAATCAAAATGTAAGACAAGAGTGATTCAAAACACTAAGGGATTTGCTATAAGAAGGGATAATGCCCACATTCCAGAAAGTACCTCTTCTAGTACATCCAAGATCACTTCTGTTCCACAGATGTGACTGAAAATCCATCTCTCCCTGGTCTTCTGTCCAACTTGTGCTTTTCAGAGTGAAAAATACAAGCCTGAGGAATGCAGTAGCAGGATTATTAGAATTTCAGATGAGTATTTCCTCTAAAAAAGCAGGTGTGTCTATCATTTTGAATTCCTTGCATTAATGAGTTTGGTGTGTGTTTTCCATGCTGGACTCCACCATCCGTCCATCTTGGCCTCGGTCAGATGGTATTGCATTTGTGGGAAGACACTTAGAACCTTCTGAAAGTACGATGAGGACAAAAATTTTCTGGATCCTCATGTTTCAACCAGAAAAAGAATGTTCCTGCTTGCACTTCCTAGCATTTTCTTGAGTATTTCTTCCAAGTTACGGATAGAAATAGTCCTCTCAAGGAACTACATGAAGTGAG
The DNA here is from genome assembly GCF_964289735.1 of Phaethon aethereus. Lineage (NCBI taxonomy): Eukaryota > Metazoa > Chordata > Aves > Phaethontiformes > Phaethontidae > Phaethon > Phaethon aethereus. The sequence goes on along the minus strand of NC_138575.1, from coordinate 91,119,600 downwards.
AATGTCAGTCATCTTTCTACTGGAAAAACAAGCCAAAGGAGTGTTAAGGGAAGCCAGAAGCTGCTTCTTGTAAGATCTGAAAAAGTCTCAGGTTTTACTGCCTTGAGCAGAAAAGAATTATTTTATTAACTTATTTATTGAAGTAAGTGTAGGGCATCTACTAGCCTTCCTCTCCTACTTCCAGTGAACTTGAGGTTGTAGCATCAGCATTCACATGATAAGGTGAGGTTTTTTTCCAAATAGGAGAAAAGAGACAAATTAGGAGCAAATCAAAGGAATTTATGATCACATGCAAGTCTGCTGCAGAAAGGGATGAATAATCTGAGATCATATCACTTTTCTGTGTGCCACATCATTAAACACGATGACTTTGGGCCTGGCTTCATATGGATGTCTTGCTTCTTCATCAGTCTATCTGCGTGTGCATCTAAGAGCATGCCATAAAGTAGTGCCAGTCCAGCTACTTGATGACTTGCAGGTTCTTTCTAAAACATGCCCTGGCCACTATTCCAGCAGGAGTAGGAAAAGATCAAAACAGAAGCAAACTGAACAGTGAAGGTGTCTTGCATTACATGTAGACAGAGCACTCTCTGGACCAGAGAGAGTCTTTGTTTGACATGGACGTACTGGAGTTCGAGTCCAGCATAGGTCCACTAAAATGCTCCACTAATTGGAGCATCTGACGTACCAGGAGAGGCTGGGGGAGCAGTGGTTTTTAGCTTTGAGAAAGAGAGGTTTCAGAGTGGAATCAATGTGTGTAAATGTGTATCGATGTGTATAAATACCTGATGGAATGAAAAAAAAGGAGGCAGACTCTTCTCAGTGGTGTCCAGTGAAAGGAAAAGAGGGAACTGGCACAAACTGAAATAAATTAAATTCTGTTTAAACGTGAGGAAAAAAACATTTTTACTGTGAGCATGTTCAGACACGGGAACAGCTTGTGGAGGGAGGTGCTCAAAACACAACTTGGCACAGCCGTAAACAACCTGCTCTAGTTGACTTTGTTCTGAGTAGGGAGACTGGACTAGATCATCTCCAGCAGTCCATTCCAACTCAAATGATTCTCCTGTGAAGCTGTAACATCTGTTCTGGGTAATCTAAAAAACCCCTCTGATCTTACCTACCTACACTATACTCAGTAGTGTACAGGAGCATAGCACTTTACACATTTCTGAGCTATGATGCTGCCACACAAGGAGCTCAACTCATGCGAAACATTTCCTTGTGTCTCAGTGGTCTAAATAGACGATGAGAGAGTGGTTTAAACAGTGTCTTGGCACCTGCCCCTGAGCCCATCTTCAGTGTATGCCTCCTTTGCCAATGCTCTGTGTAACAACTGGACATAGCTGGGTGCAAGTTGGCCTCACTGCTGGGACCAGCAGGTATCTACACCAGCTAGGCCTGGGCAGGGCTGAGGTTTTGTATACATCCCCGGCTTAGATCTCTTAGCAATGTCTTCCTCTGTGAGGTACTGCAACAAGGCCTGCTGCTCTAGGCCATGAAACTTGTGTTTAGAAATCCTTCAAATCTCCTTGAGCAGCTGCTGGGGCAGCATAGTAGGAGAAGAAATACAGACTTAGCTGAGGAGTTTCTTGGTTGCTTTCAAAGAAGTCCAGTTAAAGACCTTTGAAGAAGTCCCCTTGCCCTCGCTGAAGTTCTTTCCCCTGAGCTTCTGTAGCCTTTCAGGCAGGGCACCATCTCTCCTTGTCCTCTTCCCCGCTCAGCACAGGTCAAACCTTGCTCCTTGCACCGAGTCTCTCCCCTGTGCCAGATGCATGGCCTGCATAAACTCTCGCCTGTTGCCTTCCATCACGTTTCCCCCCACCTCTGAGCGGGGAGGAAGAAAGCCCCATTCAATAGGTGAGCCATGACGAGCCCTTTGCAGGCAGCGAGGGTGAGAGGCAGGTTTTCAGCAAGTTGTCAGACGCTTTCCATGGCAGGGCCATTGCCTGGAATGCAGCAGAGTACTGAGGCCTTGGGCAAGTTTAGACACGTGTTGATGCATAATACAAGATGGAGCCTATCACTTGATATCGGCCTCTTCCAGTCAGTCGCGGGGCTGGGTAAGCATGTACACCATGCAAAACAAGAGGTAATTCCCAAAACAGAGTTATATGGAAATGTTTCTTCTACTTCCTGGTTGTCTGTTCCATCGTAAAGTCATTCCACGTTGTACGGATGTTGAGTAGGGGGCAAGCACCACAAATAAAATGGTGACATTGTTTCAGAAAAAAGTGAAAGGGGAAATAGGAGGGGAGAAATAAAAGATGCAATCTCCAGAAAAATCCACAACGGTGCAACACTGAAACTATCTCATAGGAGTAACTTCGGTATCTCCTGCATTTGTTCCCTTTGTAGACTGGATTGTTCTTACGTTGTTCAAAACACAGGACTGGAATCCAGGAGGTCTAGATTTTCTTCATGGATTCCCAGCTGCTGGTTCATTGCACAGCCTGAAGACTTAAGCATTTTCAAAGGGTAAGACAACCCAAAGGTGAAATAAATGAATAAAGGAGCAACATTTGAACATAGAAGAGGTGACTTGCACTGCATGCAGAACTCAGCCTTGTTTCCTTCCCAGCTGCCCAGAGCAAGTGGCACAAGGAATTTGGTGCCCAAGCTTTGGGCAAGCCTGCTAGAGGCTTCAGGCAAACCAGGCCCTTCTCTCTGGGCAGGCAGGAGGTCCTCCTCCATTGCAGACCTCTTGTGACCAGCGGCAAAGTGCACTGCAGCTGTGGGCTATGGTTGGAGGAACAGACCAAGCGGTCCCGAAGGCTACAGTGCCCAGCAATACATTTGGCCTTGGAGAGAAACACAAGAAGATGTTTGTCCTGGACGGGTGAGCTCAAAGGGACTGCTCTTTCTGTTGGAGGAGAGCGTGATGGTGTAAGAACAGGTGAGGGACAAGGCTGGGTGGAGGAGAGCTGTAGAGCCAGAGGGCTCAACCTTGGAGGGCCTGTGGGGTCGAGGAGGTGGGCACCCGGGAGCGGGGAGGGGGGGGCAGTAAGTAAGTCCCGGAAAGAGGGGCAGCGGCAGGAGATGCAAGGGTGCGTGGGTACGAGCCGAGATGCGAAGCTGCAGGGAGGGGCTCGGGGGGCGAAATCGGGCCGCGAAGGGGCAAGCGGCGGGTTCAGCTGGGCCAGGGGCTGGCTGGGAGGTGCCAGGGTCCGCGTCTTACGGGCGGGCAGCGCCGGGCTGCCGGCGTGCCGGGGAGCAGGGGCGGGGTCCCGGCGCCGGGGTCCCGGCGGGAGCGAGGGGAGGGAGGCCTCGCCCCGGGGGCGGTGGCTCCGGCGGGCCGGGGGCGGGGCAGCTGCCGGCGGGGGAGGGCCGGGGGTGCGGGGCGGTGCCGGGCACAGGAAGCGGAAAGCGGCGGCAGCAGCGACGGCGGCCGCCGCCGGGGGAAGGTGGCGGGGCACGGCGGCGAGTCGGTGCCGGTGAGCGGCATGGGGCGGCCGCGGGAGGGAGGTGAGTCTGCCTATCGGTCTGTCTGCCTGCCTCTCTCTGTTTGTTTGTTTGCCTGCCTGTCTGTGTGTGTGGGGGGCGGTGGCGGCGCTGCCGCCCTCCACCACGCCCTCCCGCCGCCTGACCCCGCTGCCGCTCTGTCCCGGGGTGCCCGGGCCGGGGCGGCGGGAGCAGCGGTGGGGCATCCTCCTCCGCTCCCGCGCCGGTGATGAGGGGTCGGCCGTCGTGTCCGTCCCGCCCCCCCACCGCCCTCAGCCGGGGGTCTGAGAGCCTGAGGGGGCTTTTGGTGGTGCTGGCTGCGGGGGAAGCCCCCTGTGTCCCCGCTCCCCTTGCTCGGCGTTTTCCGGGGCCGCTGAGGGCCGGTTCCCGTGGCTGGGCGGGCGGGGGCGGCTGCCGGGCGGCCTCGGCGCTGCCCTCGCCCGCGGTGGGGCTGCTGGGGCAGCGGGTCCCGGCTCCGATGCCGCGGGCAGGAGAGATCTCAACTCCCCGGGGTGAAAAAACAAGGGGGTGACTGCCGAGGGGAGGCAGGACACAGTCGCGCTTCTCTGCTGGGAAGCTGGTTTGGTCGCTGAAGCGATGCCCGAAGTCATGGGCTTGCAGGACCGAAGGGTTGTTTCCGTTCAGCGAGGTAGGGCGAGGGGAAGCTCACATGGCCGGAGGCAACCCTGCGCCAGCGAAAGGAGGGTTGTCTTCTGCGCCTTGGCAGCGCCGGCCGGGGCGCGTACCCGGGTGTTCCGGGGTCAGAGAGCGAAGCTTCAGCCTTGGCTCTGCGGGGCCAGCAGCGGCAGGCTTCGGAGAGCCGCCCTGGAACAGCGGCGTGTTGTGTACTGGGGGTTTGATCGGGGCCCGTAGACTTCTCTTCCTTTTTAAACTCAAATAGCTGTTTTCATATTTAGCAGACTGCCGAGGTTGTATAGTAACTCTCTTGTGCCAAGGGCTGAATTCTTTGACTGCGGGGTCTATGAAAGCATAGGTGACTTGATGGCAGGGGTTTTGGGCTGGGGAGGCAGATCTAACAATTCTATCACTGTTTGAAGCCGGGTTGGGGATTGGCCTTGGGTTTGTCGATAATGGCTTGCCCACGAGATCTTTGCAGCTATAAAGAGTTAAGAAATTAACTCACGCTGCCTGGAAGAGCAAGTTAAGATATTGCAGAATATTCTGTGATATCGTGGGGTTTTTGTGTTCAAAAAATGTGTGAATGTGTCATTTTGGGACATGGTTTAGTGGGCATGGTGTTGGATTGATGGTTGGGCTCCGATGATCTTAAAGGTCTTTTCCAACCTTAATGATTCTATCATTGCCCATGAGCCCATCACTGGGGCATCCTGTCTTTGACGAGAAGAGTTGTGGAGAAGGGGGCTTCAGGAATGCCTTGCAATCTTTGAAGAGCTTCATTCTGACCATGCTTGGTGCTTTTCCTCCACTGAGGGTTTGGCTATATAGCTGGTTGCAACTGTGCAACCAGTGCTGGCTCTGTGATAATTTCACTTGTTAATTTTGAAAAATAAATGGTGAATAGAGTCTTACAGAAAGCCTCCCTTAGGAATGCTCCCTATGAGCTGAAATTTTGGGAGGATTCCAGCCTGTGTTGGAACAACCCAGGCAAGTATCTAACTGCCCATGGTCAGTGGCCAGCAGCTCCCTGTGGCTACTGCTGGCCTTTTGGTTTTGGTGAGTAGTGGCAGTGTTCTTGGTAGCCCTTATCTTATGGATATGTGTACCTTGGGAGGGCTTGCTGTCACTGGAAGGCCAGGATACTGTACTAGGAAAATGCTACCAAGATGACTGCAGTTGTCCTAGCAAAACTGCATGTTGTGCTGTTGTGGTAGCCTGCCTTCCTTCCACCCCCACCTCTGACAACCAAAGCGAAGAATGGCATCAGAAATGTGGCTTTGCCGCTGTAGGGCATGTTGTGCTGTGTAGGGACCTGAGAGGCAGACCCGAGTAGAGAACTGTGATGTCTGTTTCTGCTGGTGGGAAACAGTAATTCACAAGCAGTGACATGCTGCACTGTATCTGGTACCATCGCTGGGGAAGATGAACCCTTGTGAAAACTATCTTAGGACTACTTTTAATTTCTCATTAGCCTTTACTTCGGAATTATCTAATTTGGGTCCAATTAAAAAACAGTGGTTATTTCCGCAGGGGTCAACACTCTTGCCCTTTCTCCTTGCAAGGTCGGAATGGCATTGGCTTTTACAGGGTTGAGCAGGAGGAAGGAGATAGAGGGAGACTCCATACTGTGGAGTCCCACTGTGTTGTGTACTGGGGATTTGATCAGGGTCTGTAGACTTCTTTTTCTTTTTAAATTAAAATAGAAAATGCAGAAAGACATGCAGTATCCTAAAGGAGGGGGTGCACTTTCAGTAGAGTAGCCTTTTGTAGTTTATAGTCTTTAATGCTATCTCAGTATCTAACTGCTGCGGCTAAAAGTAAACTTTGAAAATAAGGTACAGGTACTGCCTGCTTGGATAGGCAGAGTCTGAAAGGTCTTTCAAGAGTATTTCCCCTTTTTGTTTCAGTAAGGTTGTAGGACTTTCAATATCAGTATGGAAAAGTGTGTTCCTGTGCACAGCCCCAGGTGCTCTAGTATCATGAGGGTGAGGCCACAATACTTTCTACCATGTTGTGTGGCTCTGGGGTTCAGAGGTGCACTTGAAGGTCTAGCAACACGGGAGAGACGCATGAGCAAGGAAGCACAGGCTTTCACCAGTCTGACAGGATGGTAGCTGAGGTACAATTTGCATGATAGACTGGAATGCTGGTTGTGCTTCAAAAACTTGGACGGCGCAGGCTTTTGGAGTGGGCGAAGAACATCCTCCTGGGAGGTACTTCACTGATGGGTCCCACACAGAGAACTTCCCAACTTCCAGCTGTGTAACAGGGAGGCAAGAGGCTGGGGCTTACCTCTTGGAAACACTGCTTGCTTGGGTGGTGGTTTTGGCTGGGCATTTCTGTTGTCAACTTAAACAGCCTTGCTATGTTTTCAGACCTGTGGTGTTGCGTGTTCTGATTAAACATGCAGGTAGATTGCTTCAATAAACCAAAGTGACTTTTCATTTTGAAATATCTATGTCATGGAGTAATGGTTTTCAGCCGAGGGGCTGGAAATTCCCGGGGGTCTGAAATCTTTCTAAGAAGCCTCTGAGAAGCCAAAAAAAAGGAAAACCTATTGCTAGAGAGCTTGTTTGCTGACGACTAAACATTTTTTAAGGATGAGGGACTTGCAAATCAAGAGCCACTGCCATAGAGTAAAAGCCCTGGTTTATATCTATATTGAAGGCCAAAATTAACCTTATTTGATTACATGCAAAAATAAATAGAAAGCTTTTGGAAAAACTTTGTTTCCAAAAGCTTGTTGGCCGTTAAAACCGAAAGCCGTGGCTCTGCAAGTGGATTAGCACGGGTGAACTTTGGTGCTTACAGATCAGATTGCTGGATTGGGGCCTCCTCAGGAGATTCAAAAGCAAAAGGTTCCTGTGGCATTGCTCATAGGTCTTACTATATATGCAGTTGAACATAGCAAGTTATGTAACTTCTTATTTTTCTGAAATGAATAATAGGAGTACGTTGCAGCCATACCATACAGCCAAGTTAATGCCAGAGTTGGAAGGCTTCCTCACTGCCTAGCCATCTTTTAATTATTTTTTACTCTGGAACCCTAGCGCTATCCCATAGCTTAGCTCTTGGGGTTTTGTGTGCTTAATTTGTAAAGCTCTTCGTTTTGCTAAATGAAGAAAAAAGTTTTCTCAGTGTGATAGCTCGTGGGCATCCATTACAATACAGACAGCTGGTGCTGTTTAACAAGTGAGGCCGACAGCGTGCGGAGCTGAATGTGCGCACATCCTTGCGGACACTTGTGGCTGCTTGTGCTCCAGATGGCAGTTCCAAATATATGTAACTTCATGAACCAACTGGTAAATCAACTCTAATTGATTGCAAGCTTTAAATGGGGTAAGATTGAAACTATATAGACAAGGATTTCAAAGCTGAGCAGCTTTGGAGTGATTTGCCTCATTCATAGGGGAAAATCCATCAGGAAAGCACGGGATGTAAAAGAGCATTCTTGTTTGCATTTGCCCTCTTTGATTTAAAGATGTAACTTGCTCTTTTAAATTTCCCTTGGGCTGGGAGCCAAACTGTGCTCCCTTGAAGATGATCACAAAGCGAACTTCACTGGAAATGGGACTGGGCTCCCAGCATGGAAAATCACGATTCAAAAGAACTCTTTTCTAGAGATTTATGAGCGTATGAAAAGAGGGAGTTACAATGAGTTTGTAGCTGCGTAGAAACTATAATTACAACGATCTCTGCAGTACTTGGGGGTAACTACATTTCTCGGCTGTCATTTGGGATGCAGCCATCCTTCTTGCCAGAATAGGGTCCCAAAATTTCATTTGGGGCATCCTTAGCATTGTTTCCCATCTAGTATTTACTTGCTGATGACAGAAGGATGCTAAGGGGAAGGCAAAGTGAGAGTGCTGGCCCTACTGGGAGCCAAGTGCTGGGTGTGCCGTCACACCGTGCATTGGTTCGAGAGAGGAGGCACTCCCGTCTTGCATCTAGCTGTCTGCTTGTGTTGCTATTCACTCGGGTGTTGATTTTGCTGTTTGGGGCTGTGCTGTGAACTAGGTCACGGAAAGGATCTAAGACAAAAGCATGGCGAGTGAGAGAAAAGGGATTTTTTTTTGTTTTGTTTTCCAGTGGTGCTGTTTGCTCGCTGAGAATTGTGTTGACACAACCAAGAGTAGTGAACCGTGGTGTGGAGGTGGAAGCTACTTACACCAGCTTCAATGTAATGTCAATGCCAAAATACAGTGCAACTGTACCCTTGGGCCAAAGGCATGCAAACAGAGCATGCCTTCAGTGGCGTCCTGCGAGATGTAATGATCTTTTGTGAAGCTGTTTCAATTGGTTAAATTGGACTCTCAATTCACACTTGTTTGTGGAGGGATGAGGCCCCAGATGATGGGGCTGCTGCTTCACGCAGCACAGTTGTCTTTGCCCAGAGGAATAGGGTAAGAATCATCATTAATAGTGGTTTAGTAATGGAGGTGTTTAAAGACTGTGCTTAGTTTGGATATGGTTATAATATGTAGGATACACATAACAGCTTGTCTTCTCTAGCTTTGCTCAGGCTCTAGAGGTGGGCACTATTGGGGTGGTGGCTAATCCAGGGTTGACTTCTGTCTATGCCACTGAAAGACCTCCAACCCAGAGATGGTTTAGTATGTTATTTGTCTTTTGGTCCCCTTCCTACCTCTCCCCCAGTAGTTCCAGAAGCTTTTCTGGGGTAAGGCTGGTCCCCTTCCTGCTGTAAAATAGACCAGGAGATAGGTAGCCGGCTTGGCTGGGCTATGAGGAATGTGTGTTTGCACTGTGCTCCTGCCTCCTTGGTTTCTTCATCTCATCCTGCTCCATCTGGGAGTGGTGTCTAGCTAGCAGCCCAGGCTATCCTTTGTTGGCCAAATCTAGGAAGTCTTGTTGAAGATCAGCCTCAGCTGGGCACCAAAGCTGATGGTCTTCCACTTTTTCCAGTTGAAGTTGGGTAGAAGTATTTTATTCCCAGCAGCCCTGTAACCACCTTGGCAGGAAGATCTGTTTAGCCACCAGTGTATCCTGCAGAGTCCTCAAGCTTATCATTTGGCTTTTGACAACAATCCAGGAGGCTTAACGTTTTTTGGAGCCCTTCTTATTGACTTTTCATAGAGCTGTGTCAAAACCGTTGCTCTTGTTTACACAGAAAATGAAAGTTGGCGTGATCCAGCCTGCCCTGATGTTCCTTGTGCTGGTCTTCCCATGAGTCTGCTTTCTGTTCCTGGTGCCCAGCACTGCCTTGCCTCACCACCATCAGATGGGCACCGCTTGCTTGCAGTTCCTGTCTAGGCAGCCCGTGCATTTCCACAGCAGCTTCTACCTGCTCAAATGTTCTCCAACATCTCTAGGGAAGTGTGACCCTGTGCTGCTGGGGATGATAGGGAGCAGAAGAGGGACTTTGCTCCCAGTCCCTGTCTCAGCTCTGGTCCTTCTATCTGGGAGTTGAGGGGGGAAAAAATTCTGTTATGTGGTTAGAGGGGAGGGCTGGGAGTCAATAATTTCCTAGAAGCCTAAGAAAAATGTGTAACCCTTACTGATGTATGCCAACAGCTCTCCTTGCTTTCCCTGTTCCTGTAATGTGGTGGTGTTTTTGTGAAGACAGTGGTTGTTCTCAAAAGGACTCTAGTAACATCACTAACAGTCAGTGGTTTAAGCCTATAATACTTGTTATCACATTTTGTACAACTGAGAGTGTTTCTGTTTCATAATGCTTAATGTTTGCAAGGTCCTATGTAGCTGTCTCCTCTAATTGGTATCATAGTGCTTTTTGAAGGCAAGGGGGTGGTGGCTTCACCCTCATTTACTGGGGAAGGACAGACACAGAGGAAGGATTTTTCCAAGGTAGCCTAGCAGAATGGAGGTAAAAATCAGGTTTAATGAGTCCCAGCCTATTGCTGGAGCCATAAGCTGCAGGCTGTGTGCAAGTCTGTGGAGTTAACAAGTGCTAACATCGTGTGTCCCAGGCTGGGGGATTTTTATTCCTGCTACAGCAATGAAGCTGCGCTGTGCCTTGGCTTTATGTTTTGCTGTGTTTAAATCCATCCTTATTCCTCCCTTCCCAAAACCAGGCCTTATGTTCCTGTCCTTATTTGTCCTTCCTAGCTTCTCTGCTGCCTTTAAGGAGTTTTCTTGAGCACGGTATGGCCTTAGAGTCTGGAAATTCGTATACACAAAAGGTCCCTCCCAGCCTTCTCCTTTCCAGGAGCCGTGGCAAGCCCAAGTGTTGTGCAAATACCTGCAGCTCCTGATGCAGTGGGACCGCTGCTTTAAGTTGTTGCAGATTGCACTGCTAGCCAAGGAACCCTGTGGGGAAGTGGCTTCGTTCTTTGGCACAGCTTGCATGTGGTAGAGCTCTCTGCTCACTTACGGGCTTTTCTGGAGGTGTTAGCGGAGGAATCTTATGGCTGGGAAGAACGGTTGGCCAAGTGTAAAGCCCAGCTTCTGTTGTTGTCCCTCTGTGTTTGGGGAGGGAGAGGGTGGAAAGCAGTGGTTTATTGCTAACAGCTTTGAAAGCTGCTGTGAGCAGAAAATAATGGAGGGATCTAATTTAATTTTAAAGCGGTCTTTTGCCTTCTCGGAAAGTACAGCGTGGCTGTGGCCCTCCCTTCCACCAGCGCTGGCTGGAGGCACCTGGGCAGGAGGCACGTGCAAGTGCTCCTTCGTGCCAGATGCTGGGCTGTGCTGAGGTACCTCCATCTGTAGCTGCAGTCCCTCTGTCTGTATCTCTTCACCGCTTGCATGCGTTTTCCCAAATGGGTGACTAACTCTTCTCCTTTCCATTTCTCTTCTCGCCTAATGCAGGATGTGGGTTTGGAAAGCGGGTTGGCGTCTACCCTTCTTCCCTACGGGGTTCAGGGTTTTTGACATGTCACTGTTGGGAATTTTTCTGATGCCATCCTGCGCCTGTTCCAAAAAACATGACCCTCTTCTGCCCTTTACGGATGGGACCTAAGCTTCTGTTCCAAATGGAAGTACGTTGTAAGAAGTGTTGGCCCATATAAGCTAGATGTGATCTCTAATCAGCTCTCCCTGGTGTTATTAGTATGTGTATATATAGATATAATTTTCAATAAAATTCAATTCTTCAAGGCCAAAATTAGCTTCTGGAAGGCAAAGGTTACAGAGAAAGGGAGGTGCTTGCTCCTAGTGCCATTGACTGTGTAGTAACTAATGCTTGTAAAAAGGCACACCTTGCAGTTGTGAAAACAAAACAGGTTCAGACATGGTGGCCTGATCCTCTCCTGCATTTCTCCTAGGAGAGTCACCCTCATCCCCCATGCCTTCCCCTTTATGCAGGCTATAATGCTGTCGTTCCGGATCTGGGGGTATTTGGGCTGTGTGTTACACAGGTGAAGAGATGGGGGTGTGGAAGTCGAGCCCAGTACTCTTTCTGGGGGTGAATTTCTGTGTCTAGGTTGCCAAGCCTTCTCCAAGTCACTGCCTTTTCCAGGGGACTTACGCTGTTTCTTCTGGATTTTTAGTTGAATAGGCTAGGCTTTGCAAAACAAGAAATATATGCATTTGCAGAGCTTTAAATAAGCTTGGTAACTTATTTCTCTCGACTGGAAAGAGATGCTGGCCAGGATGAGCTTGCAAATTGGGCACAGTATGATGAGTGGTGATGTGTGGCCAGGGTGAGGGAATTGCCACAGCAGGAATGCTGTTTTGCTTTTCTAAGAGTGCACTTCCATGCCCATTTGTCTTTCCTTAGGTAGATCGTGAGGAGCCGAGCACCCTCCCTCCCCTCCCCTCTGATTGGATTCCTTGTAAATGAAGCTCACTCGCTCCCTGAGGACCAGACCTCACTGATGACTGGGAAGCAAAGAGTACCCAAGAAAGCACTTTTACCACGGACTCCACCTCAGGAGCACCAGGAACTCATCTTCTAAGTAAAATCTGTGCCCCTTCCGTGGAGACCCGATGTCTGCTGCAATGGATACAGAATCAACATATTCGGGATACTCTCACTACTCAGGTCACTCCAAAAAAGCCCACAGACAAGGGTAAGGGAATGTTTATTTTTAATTACTTGCTGCTCTAAGCTAGGACATGCCCCATGGAAAAAAACCTGTAAGCCAGGATGAAACTGGTGGGGCCACAGCTCTGGAGGACATACATGTGGAGAGTCCTCATGAGGAGGACTCTCCAGTGAGGAGACTGGAAGCAATAATGCTGCTAATTTAATGATATGCACTCTGGAGCCATGTATGGCCAGAAAGATTGAGAAAGCGCCAGCTGAAGGAAAAGATCGCTTTGCTTTTACAGGGTGAGGGATGAGTAGAGTCTGGGGAGAAGATGTGTCAGACTTCCTAAACTGATAATTGCCAATTGTTTTCTCTTCTGATGCCATTTCTTTATTGTGTAACAGTAAGGTTTTCTGTCTCTCCCCGCTGTCCTTCTGGCTGCTCTGTTGCTGGTGTGTTGGGTTTTTTAATAGCATTTGAGAGGTACTTGAGACCACAAGAAGTCCTTTATCAGCATTGATTGGATTAGAAGTCAGGCTTTCCTGAATTTGAATAGCAAGTCCTCTCTGTTGTGGTAGTTCAGCAGCCTCAAAATCCATCTTGCTCTAAAACTTCTGATTACTTGGAAACACTAGCCTTTTTTTTGTTATCTGCATCATCATTAGTTTTACATGCAAAATGTGTGCTAGGTACAGGCTTTGCAACTCAGAATTGAGCTGGTCCGGAATAACTTTGCATTTCAGAAGCAATTATCCTGTGTGGTTGTAAAAGGAATTCTTCCATGAAATGAAGTCTCTTTGCTTGCAGTCCAGTTATTAAAGTAAAACATCTCTTGTTTTCCTTTTCTCGTTTCTTTAATACCCCCACCCCCAAATATGGATTGCCTTTTGAAACTTAGAATGCACTGTGGAAAGATGCCTTCAAAGTTCCCAAAACAACATACAAAATCCTAGAGCCTCTTACTGTGAACAGGAAAAAGTCTCATCCTATGAAACCTTTGGGCTTTGGTAATTCCAAGAAAGATGCAATGGAGAGAGCAGAGCTGGGACGCTGGATGCTCCTGAGCACAGTGAGGGTCTCTGGTGCAAAGGCTACTTTCCTGTCCAGGTAGGAAGGGGGAGGAAAATATTGGTGAGCAGGTTGGTGGGGCTTAACTCATCTTGAGACATTCTCAGATGAGAAGCCATGATGTCTACAAGGGCACTCTGAAAGTTAGTACTACTGTGGTACCCTTGATGTTCTTGCTGTCTTTGTAAGAGTTTATCAGGGGGTTATTAACCGGTAGAAATAGACTTCACCAATTGTCCTACAGTGTTAAGGTTCTAGTTGACAAGACTCTGTTGCAGGAACGAAAGCTGTCTTGATTAATTCCTTGTGTCCCTGTGAGGCACTTGATTGCAGGTGGAGAGCTGCGTAGACCGGTTAATCCCAAATGGAGTTGCCAGTTTTTTGGAGAATGCAAGCTTCGTTTTCATGTACAGGACTGGCAGAAGCTGTTTTAAGAGAAGCCGAAATGGTGGGGATGTGCCCCTGTCCCCTTTGCTCCCCTCTTCCATTACTGAGAGAGTTGACTGTCCCAGCCACCAGGCTGTAGGCTGTTCTGGGCAAGGTCCCCTTCTACCTCTTCCAAAGCTTGTTTTGTCACCGATTGAGTCAATATTGATCAAGAGATGGGCAATGGCCATGGGAGACGGCCCTATTGCTTAGCGCACCTGCTGCAGGTAGAGGTGTAGCAGATTCCAGGCCCTGCTCCAGAAACTATCTGGTAATGTTTTTCTCCTCTTGCTCTGTTTGGAAAAGGAGTCGGGACAGGCACAAATCACCACGAAGCAAAGATGGCAGTCGGTCTGAGAAGTCCGTCACTATCCAGACACCTCCTGCAGAGCCGCTGCTTGGGAACGATGCCTCTCGGGCGGAGGAGGGCCAGGTAAGGAGGAAGTGAAAGCAAACATGTAGTGTGGTTTCTTCTATGACTTGCCAACACGTGAGTAGAAAAAGTGTTGCTCATGTGCTGTTAGGAAAGAATCACGACTATAGGCACCCTTTATTCATGCGTAAAGCAGTTTTGTCTTTTTCCAAGAACATTATTTTCAGCAGCACCAGTGCTGATGTGACTACTCCTGGGGCACTAATTTGCCTCTGTCACCAGAGTGTCATCTGCCAAGCTCTGTAGAAACATCTTGTTTCCATCATCTCAGTGTGCATTATTCAGGTCAGCCCTTTCACCTGTACGTGTGCTTCTGTTTTTAAGGAGGATTTGCTCTGGGTAATCATGTAAAGCACATTAGGACCAGGATCCCAGTAGGGAAAGGGGACAAGAAATGTGGAACTAATGTGAAATAGCTGGGAAGGAGGGTGAACTCAGAGAAGGCTAATATATTAATACTGGGTTAAACAAAGAATGGAATAAAGCTGGCTTTAGATTGCACATAGGATGGATCCAGTACTCTCTGTGCTCTAGCAGTTGATGTGAAGGTGCATATTCATTTTTGAAGAATGGCTGATGCTGCAAGACATAGAATGCAGGGTATTTCCGTGCCTCCTGGGCTGGATTTGGGGTGTGTTAATCTTTGGCTGTGGGGCTCCACTTTTGCCCTTTCAAAAAATAATTGATACCCAGTTTCCACTCAAAGTGTGTATTGTAACGTAGTACTTGTAACGGTATTCGTGTAGCTACAGGTAGGCTCACTTCATGTGCTGCCATTTGGTATTTTGTAATCAGATGTTAGTTTTCATGAGTCTCAGATATTACTTCGAATAGGTCTAAAGGTGCTGGTGCATTCTTAAGGCATTACTTTCATGCAGACCTCCTCAATGTGAATTAAAGTCAAAGCAAAATAAGTTGATGTATGAGCAAGACTTTTCTTCTAGGGAGCAGCGTGCCCTGGGTTGGGTCCAACAACTTTGTACCACTGGAGCTCTAGACTCCTATTTCCATATAACTGCACAATTTTTTGTTTGTGCCACTTACAAGTGGAAAGAACTGTTACAGGGGGTGGACTGGTACTAGGGTTGCCTGTTGTCTTCCAGGCTGTAGCCTTAAGCTGCTGTGGTGTTTCTGTCCCTTCTCTCTTCTGTAAAGTTTCTCAGTCCATCAAATGGAGGAAACTATGCAGAGCTATTTCTTGCATAAATATAAAATAGTTGAAATGCTTAGATTGCTTTACTGGAGACACCGACAAAGAGGGAAATGTGATAGGATTATGCTGCCTTTCAGGACATACTACAATGCAGATATCTCTTCTGGGGCCTCTGCTTTGGTGAGAAATGACTCAAAAACCCCCTCATATTAATTCAAGATGCTGACTGTTTGTGGTTGGTCTGTCTCAAAACCCTACTGCTCTAGGCATGGGAGGTATTCATGTCTTGGAGTGCATTAGAAGTTAAATCTCTGGAGTTGTTCATAGTCGTCGTGCTGCCTCTGTCTACTCCTTAGTCTTCAAGAATCTTTGGCACTTTCCTCTAACTAAAGAAGTGAATGAAGGTTTAAAATGATGCCTGTTTCTTTAAAATAAAATTGATCAGCATATGTAGCTGCAGAAGTCTGGAGGAAAGTGTAAATCCTATTAGTGACACAGGCTGCAGGAAGATACACTCAGGAGGGTAGGAGGAAGAGCAAAATGTGTGCTTCTGAATGAGCGTTGCAGCTACAAAGGTGTCAGGTGCCCAGCAACAAAGCACATGCGTTGCTGCTGTTTGGTGTGTATTTGTGGGAAGCACCAGGAGTCTTCGTGTGCATGAGTCACTCCAGCAGCAGCTGAGAGTCAAATCCATACATGTCAGTGTAACTCTTTGGCTGTGCCAGCACCAGGAAGGAGCAATTGGAGGCATCGTGGGATGGGAGAACTAGCTTGCAGAAGTTCTCTGATACAAACTAGGGAAGAAATGAGACTTTCAGAAAGCGTAATGTAATCTGAAGCTTGACTATGTGGAGACTGTATTTCAGGTAAGCTTCTTTGCAGCTGAGTGGCTTCTGACAATGTCCTGGATTCTAAGACCAGAGCTACTTGGCAGTCTAGGATCCTCTAAATTTAAAGCCCCATACACGAAAATACCCTCTTTGACCACCTATGATTTGTTGTTTTAACTAAACTTTTATTAGAATATGTCAGCTATTGAGGGTGGTGCTACTGTAGAGGAGAATAAAAGAAAACAAAGTGGAGGAACTTGCTGGAAGTGCGGTTGCTTCTGTTACGGATGGAAAAATAATGTGTGAACATGTTTTTGATTGTGTAACAACAACAACTGGCTTGAAATGCTGAAATGAAAGTTCCCCTTCCAGGTGCTTCTGTGGTGCACTTGCACCACAGAATTTGTGGGCTGGAAGAGTGCTAGTCCTTGCCCTGCACATGGGAACGGGTGATTGCTGCAGTTTCCAAGAGTTACGTGATACTACTCGTTAAGTGTGCTAGAGAAGGAACCTCTGGGGTACAGTGAGTGGCACAGCAAGCTGAGCTACCTGCTGTACAGTTACAGGTTTTTAATATCTAACATTTTATAGTCACTGGTTTGGACAAGTTGCTAAGTTGCTGTTGTTTCCAAACCTTTGTTAATTTTCAGTGTTGATTATTCAATATATTGAAGGTGTTGCTTTTGCTATATTTTTTTTTTTCTGGAACTTAAATGTGTAGAAGTCTGTAGCACTCTTTTTCCAGGAAAGAAAAATAGAAGACCTAGAAGGAATAACCTGATTGTTTCAGTATTATTTTTGTTTATCTCTTCCTCCCTCAGGATGACAACTGGGGTGAGACCACGACAGCAATCACAGGCACCTCTGAGCACAGCATTTCCCAGGAGGACATTGCCCGGATCAGTAAGGATCTGGAGGACAGCGTTGGGTTGGACTGCAAACGTTACCTGGGCTTAACAGTGGCAGCTGTTCTCGGACTCCTTGTCTTCCTTACCCCCATTGCCTTCATTCTTTTACCCCAGATCCTGTGGCGGGATGATCTGGAGCCATGTGGTACTGTCTGTGAGGGACTGTTCATCTCTGTGGCGTTTAAACTCCTCATTCTTCTGATTGGGACCTGGGCTCTGTTTTTCCGCCAGCCTAAGGCAGATATACCAAGGGTGTTTGTGTTTCGGGCCCTTCTGTTGGTCCTTATATTCCTGTTTGTGTTTTCCTACTGGCTCTTTTACGGCGTTCGCATCTTGGACTCGAAGGACACCAACTACCAAGGAATAGTGCAGTATGCAGTGTCTCTGGTGGATGCTCTGCTCTTCATTCACTACCTGGCCATTGTGCTGCTGGAGCTGCGGCAGCTGCAGCCCATGTTCACTGTCAAGGTAGTTCGGTCAACGGATGGAGAGTCGCGATACTACAGTTTGGGGCACTTGAGGTAGGTACAAGCCCTTGAAGTCCAGCAGTGTAGATAAATGTGGCTGTGCTGTAGTGTGAAGCATCAAATGCTTTTGTAAATGTGATATCACTGGTTTCTGAACTCTCCCCCTGGCGTGTCCTAAAGTCTCTCCAAAGGTACCGAACTGAGCCTTTCTTCCCCTCTGCAACTGTGGGAGGGGTTGTCCCTGCTTCAGAGGAGTCTGGTGCGTTTCTGTGAATGAGAAGAGCTGATGGCACAACTTTAGGCTGGTCATTGGGCTAAGAGCCCCTTCTCTGGGTTTCTTGCCCTATCTCCTTACTGGAGGAGAGGGCAGAGGCCTCCTTGTGCGGCTGGGGCTGGCTTAGTGCTCTTTGGCGGCACGGGCCAGGCGCCGCTTTGAGAGCAGCTCCTGGGAGCCTCCTGACGGCAGGCCAGGCCACATGGCAGGGGCTGAAGGAAGAAGTAACCAGCCTAACATGCTGTTGAAAACGTCCATCTGCCCTCATTGCCCTGTGCAGCCAAGAGTCACGCGAGGAACCTGAATAAACTTCCCTTGGGGTTGGATCAAGTGCCGTCGTTTGGATCCTGTGTGTGCCTTTTGCAGCCAGTTGAAGTGCTTGTGCTCTGAAGCCTGTTACTGCGACAGGTTGGGCTCTCTGGAGGGGCTTGGCCAGGTAGCTACACCGATACCTAGATCTGAAGGCTGCTTCCAGTGTCTCGGGATTCTTTACTAGTTTCTAAGATCAGCAGTTTTTCCGGAGTTTTGTGATGACTTGAGTGAAATAACGTTTAGTCCTGCCGGAGCAGTTGCCTTGATGCAGCCAAAATCTCACAGCAGTTCAGGCATTTAGGAATAGTATTTTTGATGAGTACTGGGGCATATGTAGGTGCCTCTTTTGGCAATGCTATGCTGCTTCTGGTTTGGTTTTGTAGCATGATGCTCTTTTTGTCATAGGTATGGATCAGTTCGCTGGGTCAGATGTATCTGGGAGTGTTTGGGAGCTGTGCAATATCCATAGGTATGATGCATGCCTCCTTCCATCTTCCTGCTGGGGTTAATGCTTCCCTCAGCAAAGTACAAGATAGGACAGGTGTCTCAATCTCCTTACTTCCCGTGTCCTGTGAAGCTCTAGAAATCTCTTAGTTCCTCTGCCCTGTGAAGCTAGCAGCTGAGCTCTGAAGATGATTCTCCAGACTGTATGTGCACTTAAACATCTGTTCTGCTTATCCTGTCCAGACCCCTATGGCATGCGTATCTATTGCAGATGGAGAGATTAGTGTCTGCTGGTTTAACTGGATGTAGGAACAGTCTCCTGCAGCCGTTAGCTTAGCAATGGAATCGCTTTGAAGTGGGTTTAGTTGTTGAAGCTCAAGTCTGGGAGTTGACTCGTGGATGTTGTTTCTGGCTTAATGGAAGAACTCAAGGCCTTTGGGTGAACTAGGACTGGACTCTGCTATTGTTTTGCTTCTCTGTAAAATGTGAAGGAGAGCCCCTCTTCTGTAATGGACATCCTGCCACTGACTTAATGAAAAGTCACCTTCAGAGTTTAGAAGAAATTAACTAATCTCTGCTGGTTTTCTTGTGAAACCAATTTTTTTTTTTAATTAACTATGTGGTACATGACAGATCCAGTGTAACCTTTAAGACTAGGGAGATGGAGAAATGACTATCAAGGAGTTCCCCTGTACCATGGCTTATGCCTTGAGGCATGCTGGGGCAGTTCTCTCATAAGTGAATTCTGCACAGGAAGTTCAATACATGCATGTTTATACCTATATACATACACAGTGTGCAGGTTTGGTTTGAGAGAGTTTGCTGGTTGCTTGGTGGTAGATTGTGGGTTTATGTTCATAGATAGGAGTTAAGATACTAGGCCTGCCAAAGTCTGTGTCCCTGGCTTTAACCATGTAAGTAACCTTGCCATTAGATGCAAAGAATTTGCTTGAGAATCAAGACCTAAATACATAATAGTGCATGTGTTGGAAACTGTTCTCTCCAAATGCTCTCTTTGCAGCAAGGTTTTGGAATGCCTTGGGTGATGCAAGGGCAGCAAAGAGTTGCAAAACCTAGGGTAAAATCTGAGATGTATGAAAAATTAGTAACTCCTCATTTGTTGGCAAGCTGACTGCAATTTTGTTTGGCATATTGAATCCAAACCAGGCAGCATGTAGATGCTTCAGTGTCTTGTGTTACAGGAGAGTCTTGTCAAGCATGTCTAATAATGGTAAACTAGTGTTGGCGTTTTCCTTAGTTTCTGACAGATGAGTATTATAATGTGTATTGACATGTGTTTTGAAGCTTCTGTGTCTTTCCATCTTCACTAATGTACAGGCAGAACTGTGTAGGTTTGATCAGTGGCCAAGTGTCTCCCAACTAAGGGGAGAGTTGATTCCCTCTCTTCCCACCCCCTTTTTTTTCTACAAGCAACAGGGAGAGTTGTGTGTAAATGCCAAGAGCTGCTGGTCTTGATACATAGTGTGGCCCCGAGGTGATAAACACTAAGAAGTGAATGTATTTAGTATCTCCTTCAGCTTCTAAAGGCTTAGGATTGCAAGGTGTTTATGTAAAACATGAGAAGTTTGGGAACTTTTGAACATCTTTGCAGCATAATTTTGTAAAGTTTTCCTAAAGCTCTTGACATGCTTGTGACCCTAACTGACATTTCACCAACAAGGGGCTGCCTTCTGCCTCTGGTTGGCTCTCTGGCTGAGGCATGGGGCTGGAATGGGAGGCCCGTTGATGGGAAAATGTGGAGACAGGCAAGGACAGTTTGGATTATTCAGGAAGACTGGAGAAGCAGTGTTGTGGGTGTGCTGGAGAGGTGTTTGTAGCTATGATGGAGCATGCATATACTACTTGTAGCTGCCTCTGGGCTCTCCATTTGCCACCATGCATGCTTGCCTCACTCCAGCACTTTTAAAGTGGTCTTAGATAGGTTGTGGGCTGCCACCTGGAAGGAGGCATGATTTAACAGGTATAGCTAGCTAACTGCCTCCTGAATTCAAAACCTTATGGCCTCAGTCCAGCCTTTTGTCCTCTTCTTGTTCTCAAATATCTTAAAAGTTTTGGTCCTTGGCTGTCCATGGAGTCTGCCTTCCTCAACAGTCCAGTGTGCTCTGGAGAAGCTGGTGGTGAGAAGGTTCTTGAGACATTCAGTGTCACTTTTTGGAGTAGCTCTGGATTTTCCACAGGAAAAGTAGAAAATTTACTTCGTACATTTGTACACTCCACTATGTAAGTATGAGCAAAACAGGCTTTATGGGGGAGAAGGGAAGAAAACAATAGCTCAGCCACCCTTCTGGAAAACCATGTTTTTGCCAGGCAGGGTACAGACAGGATTTTCCACCCTCCCTGGCTCCAAATGCAGCAAAGAAGCTGAAAGTGCTGAGTTAGGTATTCCACTCCACCCCTGAGGGCCCTAGGTCCAGGAGGGTAAACATATTTGGGAGTAGTTCCCCAAATTCATATTATAATCAACCTATTAATAGGCTGGCTTGGTCCCACCCCCCGTACTTTGGCTGTAACTTTTCTTCTGGGAGACTTGACTGCCAAAATTAGCGTTCCCTTTGGCATTGATTCAGGAGCTTAGGGGGGGAGGTAAAAATTAAATTGGAGTCCCAGTGAATGTGGTGCCAAGTCTCAGCTCACTGACTTGACTGCTCTGCTGCTCCTGGTAGGAAGGGTTGCCACGCAGGGGGAATGCTTTACGGTGGTACATATGGGTAAAGAGCAGGGAACAGAGTAGATCCAAGAAGGGTCAAGCCTGGGAAAATGCAAGAGTTTGGGTGGGGATGCTGGCAAGACTTTAGAAAGCAACAACAAAGGAAAGCAGAGGTGGGGGAGAGTGACAGTAGATAACTTCTCTGTTGCAAGGCTGGTAGTTTCATGAGCTGAGGCTTGGATTTGCAGCTGAGGCTTTGGTTTGCCCCTTAGGATAGGGACATTGATGGCTCCTGTCATCCACAGTTCAGTACCTTCTGGATGGCTCAGAGACTATGTAGGAAGGATCTTGCTTGGAGAAAACCCTCATTTTCTGTAGTTAGGGTGCTAAACATATTCCCTTCCTCTCCAGTGAATACTCTTTCCCCACTCTAGAGCTTTGCTAGTCTAGACAGCGCAAGAAAATGAATGGCTTCAAATAGATGTGGTAACTACTGATCTTGCACATAGGCTGAATGTTGGGCTCCAGTATAGTCTTGGTTTTCTGAGGTTAGAAATGTGTGAGAGTGGGTCTTTCTCTTCCCTTTTGCTCATCCTTGCAGTAGGGCTATGAAGAGCAGGGCCATGATAGTTGGTCATGTGTTGGGCTATATGAAGTACTGAGAGCTTCAGTCTGCTTTTCTGTCCTTCCTGGCACGGGCTTGCCTTTATGAACAAGGTCGTGGGGAAGCTGGTGGGGAGGCCTCCGTACGCCTTTGGAATCAGGGTACAGCTTTTGCAGACATCTGTGAGCTGGTTGATGTTCTCTGTCCATCTAATCAGGAGAAGCTTAGTACTCAGAAATAGTAGCTCTGTATGGAAAAAGTCTGTTAGAGCATTGCCTGTACCATGTTACCTGTCTGCATTTTGATGGATGTTTGCTGAACTGTGGTTTAAGACAAACCAGGAAGGGAGCAGCTGCTTCCTCAAAACAGGTGCCTGCTTCTGAAGAGCCTGTACCTTCCTTGCAGGAACTATCAATATTTTATTGAGATATCTCATGGTATGCACATGCACACGAAACCACGTAGATGCATACATGTTTTGTGGAAGGGGAAAATATTCTCCCAGCTGAACTGGAGGCAGCAGAGTAGCTGTTTCTTAGGCGGTGCGTGAGCCCTTACCTTTAATACAAACCACAGCTGAAATGCAATTCTGTGGTGGAAGCTGAAGCCACTTCTGACGCAGCTGCTTTGGGTTGGCAGTCTTGTATGTATTGAACCTGTTGCTTTTAAAACTGATCTCTAGGCTGTCAGTATTTACTGATCTAATCTGATGAGCACTCTCTTGTCTGTGTCCCTTGGTGCCACTGTGGCCGTCTTCCCTAGTGAGGGAGCACATAGACACCTAAGGAGTGGGATTAAGCTTCTTCATACTCCAGCCTGCATTTGTAAGCCTCGCACATCTGATCGTGCAACAACGAGGTGTTGCTCAAACATGCCTCCTCTTATCAAGGGTGAAATTTTTCTAATGAAGAACACCTCGTCAACATTTGAACTGTACAGAGTGCCCTTGCCTGGAGTTGTGTCAATGCTTCTCTAGGTTATACTGTCCTAAAATCTCCATATCTCCCCAAAAGGAAAGCTTCCATGGACTATAGAAACATTTGTGTGTAGCATGGTGAAATAGATCAACTTAACCGTGGGTTTAGAAGCTAGATCTCTTGCCTAAGGCAAGAGCTGCTGAAATCTTGCTGTTTTCTGGTGAAGGAACTTCATAATGTATGTCTAACTGCACTTGGTTGTTCCTAGAGTGACTGATGCCATATGCTTGTAGGCTATTTCTGTTTCCAGTGGGGTGGTTGAAGTGGTGCTGCAGAACAAGTGTTGGTGTGCACCGGTGCAATGCTGTACCTGCCCAGCTAAATCCTGCTGGAGGCAACTCTGGGCTTGTGTGCTCTTCCTTCTATCCTGTGTGCAGTTTGCTTGGTCTGCGTTCCCAGGGACTAGAGGAACTACACTGACCCTCCTTTCTCCCTGGGGTTTCTTCAAACCTCACCATCTTCCATAGTGATAAATACTGTGATGAAAGAGATTGAGCTGATGAGTTTTTATCTTGTTCCACAGCGAAACATCTTATTAAACTGTCCTGCTTCCTTGAACAGCATGTTCCACAGACTAGCAACTTCGCAGAGCGGCTCTGTTGCCAGAGCCTCGTGCCTGTGTGAAATTAGGTAGCCTTATTCCTGAATGCGTATTTTTTTTTTCCTGTCCTGAAATCTGTACAGCGCACCCTGATGAGCATTTGTGTGACTGTCCCTCCCCCCTGCCCATCACCAAACCTGCTGAGCACCAGCATTAGTCTCTGCTCCCAAGAAAAGTTCTGGGATAGCTGGCTAAATGGGTGTTAATTGCATCTGCAAGTGTGAAGCTCCTGAAGAAGCTGAGCTGTCTGCTCCAAAGCAGCAGCTTTAGCACTGAGAGGTGCTAGACTGGTGACCTCCAAGCCAATGTCTTTCCAGCAGCACTTCACATTAACTGGGTGTTTACAACCACCTCTTTGCAACTCCCCGTCTCTGCAGCTGGGCTGCTTCTCCATGCTCCTGCTCCTGAGCTTGCAGAGCTCTCTGTCCACAGTTTGGGTGGCATGGGCGGTTGAGCGTTAGCACCCTTCAGACACCTTGTGCCGTGGAGTAGGGAAGGCAGCTCTGACTTGGGGCTGAACTAATAATGACTTAATGGGAAAAGACTTCCAGCTGCATTCTTAGTCATTTTTAGTCACAGGCTGTACCTTTCCCTCTCCTGCCTCTATCAGCCGCCTCGCCTCCAGGAGGATGATGCCGCAGAGAGGGGTTCGCTTGCTCGCTCTTGCCGTGAGGGTATCTGTGGAATTGCAGAAGGGAATTTTCCAGTAGCCTCTGAAAAAATGTGTGCTGTTGCCTGCTGAGCAGGGAGCAGTCCCCTTTGATGCTCCGGATGAGTTATGGGAATGGTGCCTTGCTCTGTTTTACGAGGCTCTGTTTGATGGTGCGTGGGGTGTGTTGTCAGCAAAGACCAGCTAGGGCATCTTACTGGGGTCAGAGCAACACCTCATTAAGAGGATGTTTGTTTGTGACAGGAGTGAGCAGCAGACTCCTGAAGTGCCAGGTGCTTCTCATTAGAGGGGAGGGGAAAGCTTAGGACAGACTGTCAGTATCTGACTACATACACAACTCACCTGGGAGTTTCTGATGTGGTAAAGCCTGTCTCCAAAGCCTGGGAGGGCTCTGCTTTTCTGAAAGGATCATGTTTTCCTAGCCTCTTGCCTTTCTGCATATTTCTTGATCACTCCCACCACCCGTTGTACACACACGGCCTCGCTGCTCCTTTTCACCAGGAGGAACTTGGAGTTGGCTGGATTAGAACCACAGCCCGGGTACCAGTCGTATTGCGCTCCTGCAAACGCACCAGGCAGCGATGGCGAGCGCTGCAGGGTGACTGTTATACCCTAGGGCGGTCTCACATTTTTGGAATACTTAATACTTTAAAAGTTTACAAGCCTACTTGTAAGTGAAAGGCCCGCTGTCAATTATTAATCCCCCTGGCTAGTATGGTATTACTTGCTCCCTGACAGGGAGTCCTAGGCTTCTTCCTTCCTAAAGAGATGGTGTGGAGCAAATGCCATTGGTTTCATCTGCAGGGATTTCCCTTCTTGTTGGTTTGTCTTTTAAAATCGACACTGCCCAGAAGTACAAGAACAGCATGCACTCCAGCCTACCCTGTACTTAAGGGGTTTGTCATGTAATTTCCTTTCCACTGCTGTCGGTGCCCTCCAAGTTGGCTGTGTGTACCACCCACGGAGACAGATGGTCTCCCTAAGCTGCTGAACAAATTTTGTGGCCGTGAAGATACTTTTATCTTCAAGTAGTGGTGGGGGAAAAAAATCCACCCCCTCAACCTTTGACATCCATTTCTTGTGGTGAATGATGAAATACAAATATTCTACAAAGGAGTGAGCTGTGTGCCCTTTAAGGGAAAGGAGAAGGCTCACTTTTATTAAAAAGTGCAAGAAGTTGTGAATTTAGAGTTCTCATACAGCAGCACCAAGTAATATGTCAAAGGAAAGTGGAAGCTAATTCCTGACCCTATGCTGAAGGAGTGGGAAAGAGTTAATAGGGAGCTGGGTGGTAGTGAAAGAATTACTTCCCCCCCCCCCCCCCCAAAACGGAGGGCAGTATTTTCACTTGTAACTTGATTTCCCCCTCCAGCACCCCCCCACCAATGTACCTCTGTGCTTAAATTCACCTTGTGCAGTTTAGGTCGAGTGGAGACCTTGGCTGATGCTTTGGGGAGAGCTATTCGCTGGCAAAACAAACTCCTGGATCAGCAGTAAGGACCTTAACAGTGGTGTGGGGGATGCAGATTCTGGCTCATGCTCCCAAAGTCCTGGCAGAGGGTCATCTGCATCCTTGTTGGGGCTGGATTTTTGATATGCTTACCTGGGAAGTGCGGATCATGTCCCTGCGGCCCCAGCGTTGTTTGTAGGGTCGCTGGGTGGTGGATATAAAATAAGACGGCTCTTGCTTGTGCAAAGCTTGTTGGAGTGGCTGCTGTTGGAACAAGAGCTGAATATTGCCGTTTCAGGGCAGCAGCATCTCAATGTAAAGTCACATTACAGCACTCAAATTTTGCTGCCAGTAGAAGCTTTGAACGCTTTTTCTGTTGTTTCCTTGGAATTAAAGTTGCATTTCTTAGGGTGGGGGTTTTAAGTGAAAGCGTAGTTACTTCATAACTATTAATGTAGCTTGAAGAATTCCTTGTCTGAAGACTGGCCTTTTGATGCAGGGTCGGGTTTTATATTATCTTTTGAAAATGTGGACTCTTACGAACTTCTTGCCATACCTGCCAGTTCCTGCATATTTTTTTTTTTCTTTTGAGGCTTCGACTAATCAGAGGCATAGCATACATGTATGTGGGGAAGAGGAAGTACATCGCTGTCATGGATGATGCTACTCCCAGGGACTGGAAGTGGTAATCCAGGGTACTGCGTATCGCTGACAGACGCAAAGTTCCAAGAGCTTGAGCAGGGCACAAGCTAATGGGTGCCCTGTAGCTCAGGGCTGGGGCGAGTCTGGTGTTTCATCCCTTAATGTGTCTGCACTAAGTGCCTGTTTCACTCTGGCGTGTAGGGTAAGCTCTTGGTCTTGCTCCTAACTCCTGCATTCAGAAGGCAGAGCACAACTTGGTGTCATCCTGTCCCCCCGACTTGTTTGAAACTCCTTAAATCCTAAACATAACCTCAAATGTGTAGAAATTTTTGAAAGAGGTAAAGCCTCCTTCATAAATAACTCGATACACCCCACGATTACATAAATGTTTGATCATAGTTTCACATCACTTCTTAAACTAATGCTGCTGCAAAAAACTATCCTGTCAGTGGTCTGATCCTCCCTCACCCCTCCCAAAGAAATCTTGCCTGGTTGAACGGAGGAACTGGTAATTCATAGCTCTCTATTACCTGTGTAGCTTTATAGTTTGTATCTTTCTTCCTGGATTATTTAGCCCAGCTCAATTTCTGCAGCCTTTTTAACTGCCCTCCTGGCTCTTGAGGCGTACGAAGGCTTGTGGTGTCAGAAGAAATTTTTGTGTGACGTGGGGCAGAGGGGAAGAGGCAGGGCTGCACGCTCTCGTGGCGGTGACGGTTTCACTGAAGTCAGTCTGCCGCGGTTCTGAGCGAGGAGGGAGCTTGCACATGTGGGTCGCTGCAGTCCGCCTGCAGAGCAGGAGCACAGGCACGCTCCTCTGCTGAGCCCGGGGAAAGGAGAGCCTCAAGCCCTTGCTTCTCCTCCCCTGCCTAGCAGGCCCGCAGGGGACCAGCTGTGGCCCAAGCGTGAGGGACAGGTGTCATGCCCCAGGCCGTGTCCCTTAAGGTGCGGAGCTGGAGGCGGCGGTCCCTTGGCAGCTTATTGTTGTGGGCTTGGCGTGGAGTCAGGAGGCCGGCTGTGAGACGGGGCTCTCTAAATTATCTTGAGTCGTGCGGGTCTCCTTCCGGGGGGTTATTGGCCTCAACAGTCTGCTCAGCTACAGAGATGTTAACTGTAGGACTGAATTCAGCAGTGTCCCTCACTCTCTCAAATTGGTCACGGGTCCGTACCCAAGGCTACGCAGACAAGTGGAGCCTGCTTGGGCTACTAGCTGCTGGGTGCAACACCCCCAGCTGCCCGGGAAGGATAGCTTGCCCCTGCTCTGTTGGCACATGGCGTCTATCTGGTGTGCCATGCGCTGCAGGTTTGTGGGGGCAGCTTGGCAGCAGCTTCCTCCCGTCGTCTTTTCACTTAAGTTGTCCCCTTTGTGCTCTTCTCCCACTGCCTTCTCCTTCCCAACCTGCCAATTTGCTCAATAGATGAAGGAAGCCTTTCACAGCTTTGGTTTTGCTTCAGTGTGAGCAGATGGTAGTTTGTTTTGGGGGGGGGGGGGGGCGGTTCTCCTAAATAAGCAAGTTAGTATTCTCACTAGCTCCCTTGAGGATGCCCCACCGCTTTGCAAAGCCGTGGCATGGAGGCAGACTGCTTGATGTGCTGGCCGCATGCTTGGGAAACCCATTTCTGAGCTCTAGCGTGTGGATCCAGCTGCTCTCCGGATCCGATTCAACTACTGCCGGCTCCTCGGGGTGCTGGGTTGAGCTTACCGTGCGGATCGTCCAGCCAGGCATTCGTTCGGTTTGCTGTGGGTGTCTGGGATGTGGCAGATACGTGGCCAGGCACAGGCAACTCCTGTGCTCTCATCTTTTTTTTTCTTTGCCATTGCAGCAGACCCTGGGGCGATGAGGTGCTGGTAGCAAGGGCTTGCTCTCTGCTTGATGAGAAGGTAGCGCCGTCGGCTGTTTGAATGTGTTATATATGGTCAAAGGGAAGTGGATGTCTCTAGTTTGAGAGCTGTTGGGGCATCTGCGTGTGGTTATTGGTGTCTGAGGAACTGGTTGAAATCCAGCCCAAGCTGTTAGTGCCTGAAAGCTGCCATTGTCCACTGACTAATCCATGAGCTGTACCGTTTGGATTTAGTGGTTCTGCTAGGTGTCTTGCATGGTGAGTGCTTGGAAACACACGCACACACGCGCTGTTCCTCTTGAAGACGCGGTCTTGGCATAGGAGGATGTGAGTGGTTTGCTTTGGAGCCTGCTCTCCCGGCAGCTGGCTTCCTCAGCCTTCTGGGGGAGAGGTTTGTCACGCCGCGTGCTCAGGCTTTCACAAGCTGCTCTTTCAGATGCAGCCCCTGAAGCTGCTCTTGTTGTATGCTCACATACCCGTCCCAATGGATGGGTTGAGGTGATCGGTGCAACGTACCTTTGCCGCACGCTAACAAACTCCCTTTTGCTGTTCTGTGAGGGGGCTGGAAGACAGCCTTTCTGGTTACCTAGGCTGACCTTGCAATACGGCATCCTAGAATTGCATAGAGTGAACCTGGGAGGAGGCTCTAGGCTCAACGAGGGCTTTCTTGTGAAGAGAGTCTCCTGTCTCCCATAGGAAGCTCTTCTAGTGCTCTGGGACCTCCATTGTTTCTAAAACTCGCATTAGGCTTTTGCAGCTTATTTCTTATTTAATTTTCTATCTGTTGAATATGAGGCCAGGAGTAACAAGTGTCCCTATGGTCTTTGCCTACCTTGGCACTGTGTATGAAGTCAGATGTTTGCTATGTTACTGAGGAAGACAAGTGTAGTGCTGTCACAGTATCTGACCTCAACACAGTGACTGTCTTTTCCTGGTAAATCATATTGTTGGACCTTTTGGACCATTCTTCCAAGTGAGAGGATTGCGCTCTCCTCTTCTTCCTCATTATATGTTATGACTAGTGCCTTGGGGTTTTGTCCTAGATAATTATACTAGGTGCCACCTTCAGCCGTTGGAAGTGGAAGCAAGGGCAGTGTGGCTGTTGAGAAAGCATTCATTGAAAATTGAAGTTCTGCCAATAAAGGTGACTGGGAAAAACATTCAGCCCACATGCTGGTACCCTGAAGACCAGTTAACTTCTTGAAGTATCAGGCTGGAAAGCTTCTCAGAAGGAGATTTGCAATGGGAGCGTGCCTGTGGGTTTACTGGGTTTTTATAGCTGCTTGCTAAAACTTAGCACTCTGTACTTCTGTAGCAGTATCTTCTTAGTACTAGCCAGGGAATACTTTTATAGGGTTTTTCAGGGGGGCTTAAATAAGTAGCTTGTTTGGGTTATGTAACATAAAGGAGTGGATACCCACCCCTCTCCCCCCAAGTTTGGTCATACCTGTAAAACCCTCTACTTTAAAAGCTTCTGTTTCCATACTCACAGTTTCTCTTCCAAATAAAAAGATTAGAACATACCGGTGACATTAGTAGTAGACTTTGCAGGAGTCCTTTTCTTTTTCATCCATACTGGAGCATTTTGCCTAGGCTGCTACTGAGGAAAACAAACAAACAAAAAAAACCCAACCTGAAAATGAATCCTGCTCTTCCCCCTCTCATTCAGAAAATCTATACGTTGAAATCCCTTCTGCATCAGCAGCAAACTACTGTATTGCTGAACTGCTGTGTTGATTCTGGGTTTTGTCTCACAAAACATGAGACTTGGCATAGAGGTTGTGTGTGTGTGCTGGAGAGCACTGCCTGTGTCTCGGACCATGCAGGGCAGAAAAGGGCAGATCTGCAGCTAGAAACTGAGCTGGTGCTCTGGCTTAAACTTACAACATTAATGGGACAGTTGTTCAGATGTCTAGTGTTGGGGGGCTGGACACACACTTAAATTCCTGCTCTTTTATTTTAATTTTTTTTTAAAAAAGGCTGGGAGGAGGAGAGAACAGAAGGGGACTGGTTGCCGCAAAACTGTGGGGCTAAACCCTGTTGTGTGTGTTTGGGCTCCATATAAATTGCACCATTAATAGATGAATGTTTGCTTCCTTGGGGGCAGCAGCCGTGCTGCCATCACAGTGACAACCTGTTACTACACTGAGCTTTCCTTCCCTTCCCTGATAAAGGCTTGACCTTGCAAGTTCTCTTTCTTGCCTGACCAAATGCCAAAAGGCAGGTATGTAAACCAAACTTGCCGTGTCCTAGTCGCCCAGTGCCTGTTCCAGGGAGGCCAAGGATTGTGCTTGCCGGCCTTAGCTGAGTGGAGACTTCAGTTGTGGTTGTCTGACAAGAAAATGTGGTTTTCCTGTTCCTAGGGGTTGCGGTCTTGTTCTCTTCACTGTACCAAACTGAAATGCTGTTGCAGTTACGATGATCAAAAGGCATTTTTCTGCTGTGCTTGTTTGGCTGCAGCTGCTGAAGGAGTTTCTTGTTTTGGCATCTCTGCTGAGATCTGACTCCGTCTCTCTTTACTGGAGAGGACAAAACTGTAACTAAGGCCTTGGTGCTACTGCTGGTGCCGCAAAGGACTTCGGCATGACCCTGGTCCTCTCAAGAGTCTTGTTTCAAGGTGCTGCTTGGGAAGGACAGTGAGTACCAGTCCTTCCAGCCCGCAGGAAGGCATCTCCCTAGGCAGCCTGCGCTGGCCACACCACTAGCTATGGTAGGTAGAACAGAGTAGCAAGCCTATGTAGAGGATGGTGGAAATGCCTTCTGTAACAGTTTCCATCAGGGATGTTGTTGTTGTGGGAAGCACTTTAATTCTGTGTTTCAGTTGGGCATCTCCAGTCTTATTTCTGAGGCTTTAGTCCCGGTGACTTTGCTTTGGAAGGGCAATCAAGTGTGGTGAAGGACCAGGAACTCAAGCCCCAGCTCTGTGCCTAGCAAAGGAGTATGTGAAAGAAAGGGTTTTCTGAGAGGGAGATGTGATTGTGCCTTCCCAGGAGCAGCCTACAGAAGTTTTCCGAGCCTGTTGGGTGTGAGCTCACAGCACTGCTAGAGAGTAAGAAGTGCTGTGGTTGAGCAGCTCAGTGCTCCAGAAGACCTCAGCATCTCTTGCCGTAGATGAGCTTGATGCAAGTTGTAGGCTGGAGACAGCCAGTAAGGCAGAGCCGGCTCTGCATGGAAGGTTGCTTTGTGCAATCATTGCTCAGCTTCTCTTTGAGGTGCCAAAGCTTCCCAACTGTTCCCAACTGGCTGTGACATGTATTTTGTGTGCCCAGAGACCTTGGCTTGTTTTGATGCTGTGTCTGTTTTGGAGAATGTAAAAAAAAAAAAAAAAAAAATTGTTTGGAGGAGAAGAGTATGTGCTGGGAACCATTTCATTAAATAACCTCCTCTGCCCTCAGCCCCCAGTTAGCACAGCAGTGATCAGGCTTCTCTGACTATCCCTGCGGATTTCAGATGTACAGCTTACCCTAAACTCTGATGCTGCGGGATTTGTATCCATAGCGAGGTAAGGAAGTGGATGCCCTGGTAGTGTGTATTTTTATCTGTATCTGTTGCAAAAGCGTGAGGCACTCCTCTGCCTTCGATGCTTAGCAGTGTCTAGCTGGTGGTTGATACAGTAGCGTGACAGGCTACATTTCTAGCTTAGCAGGAAAGCACAAAACTGCTAAAACCATGTGAATGACGGCTGCTGCACGCTGCTGGGTTTGAGCCCAGTGTGTCCAATGGCAACTTTGAGCATAGGGGTGTGGCTTCGGTCTTTGGTTTTTTCCTCCTTACTTTCTTTTTCTCTAACCCTTTCCCACCACCTCAGAAGACTCAAAACCATTTTTCTAGAAACCGGGAAGGCTCAAAGCCAATATTTTGTTATATAAACAGGCTTCTTTCTCTGTGTTTTGCTTCAGTATAGCACTGGCTTGTTTTCCTGGAAATTCTCTGAAAAAGCCAATTTCAGTATTGGTGTAGCTGTGTCACAGAAGGCAAATAGAAAGCCAAAATGGCCTCTGAGCTACAGAGTATGGCAAGACCTCAAATATCAAAATCCCACAGCAAGTATTCAGGCAAAACTGTACCTGAGTTACTTCTTGAGAGAGAAAAATTGGCGAAAGTTGTTGCCTTTGTGTCACATAGTCCCCTCCTCCACTTCCTTGGATGCCCTGTAAAAGTTAATTCATTACTGTTTGTAAAGGACTCTGCATTTCTCTGCTGCCAAATGCCGCTGAGGTACCCAGCCCTTCTGTTGGGTCTGCTTGTTTGCTTTCCCTCTTGGCAGCATGCTGTGACATGGCCTTCTTCAGAGTAGTAATAATAATAACTACTAAAAAAAAAAAAAGCAACCCTCCAACTACACAAAATGCAAAGCAACAAAATGTAGAGCCTTAGCAATATTGCCTACAAGGAAAACTGGGTTTCCAGTAGGCCACTGGCCTGTGCAAGAGGTTTTTTCTCATGTCATAGGTTTTGAGTCTGAACTGTTGCATGAAAACACTTTTTGTGTCCTGATACGCTTTTCTGTATTCCGGTGGTTTGTTACAATGCCAGATCCTCTTGGTAGGACACGAGGAAGATCCTCACTGACCCTCTTGCAATTAAGTGTTGAAACTTTCTGCTCATTTTCTTCCTGCCCCTCCCCATTCTTTTACAATTCTGAACGCAAGGAAAGCCTCCGGTCGCTGAAGTGCGGGCTGAATGAGCGCAGTGACCGACATGGTGCTGAACT
This sequence comes from Phaethon aethereus, assembly GCF_964289735.1. NCBI lineage: Eukaryota > Metazoa > Chordata > Aves > Phaethontiformes > Phaethontidae > Phaethon > Phaethon aethereus. The sequence goes on along the minus strand of NC_138575.1, from coordinate 91,087,094 downwards.
CCTCCTGAGACGCTGCTGCAAGGGAACGGCCTCTGAACGCGGGCTCCGGGAAGGCTGCCAGTTTCCATTCCCGTCGGAGCTGGCGTGTGGGTGGAGAGGAGTCTTGCTGCAGCCGCTTCACCTTGCTTGCAAGGCAGCAGAGGGTCTGCCCTGCAGTGGAAAGTCCCAAAAACCCTGAATTTCTGCTGGGAGACAGCAGGCTTCCTTAGCGTTTTGCTTTCCTCCTACTCGCTGCTCTGGATGCTTGTTTGCTTGCAGTTACCCTCCTCCCTGCTTAGTTGTGTCGCACAGGCGCGTTGGGTCCCTTTCCGCAGGGCGCGTGATGGCTGTGCCTGTTTGAGGGGGTTCCTGTTGCTTCGCAGCTCCGGCGTGGGGCAGGGCTGGCTGTCCTGCGCTGCGCAGGGTGAGGCTTCCCCTTGATGTGGGTGAAGAGGTTGAGCAATACAGCCCAGAAGGCTCTGATTCAGCCTTCTCTTCGCTCTTGCTAAGTACTGTGACCCTTCTAATTTTCTTGTCCACAGCATCTTGTCTTTAATTTTGATTTTTTTTTTTTTTTTGCTTTAAAAGAGATTTTGAAGAGTTGCAGTCCAGCTGTCTTCCTAACCTGCCGTGCTTAGGAATGGACTACATGGGAGACAGAAATGGGCTGGTAGAGGTTTAGGAAACTGATATTTAATTACAATTCTCTCCCTAAAGAGCAGATCCTCTGTGTGATTGGGATATCTCATGTGCAGGGCTGAGCCTATACTGCGTTTGCATCAGCAAAAAATAGCTGGGCTTTAATTTTCAGGGCAATGATTGTTGCTTATTGCAATATAAAAGCTTTGTTGTATTTGGATTTTGTGTGTGTGTGCCAATGAATTGGTGGGGTAGGTTATTTAGTGAGGGGATGGAAGGGGTAGTGGGTGGGGAAAGCCGGCATCCTGATGATAACATTCTTTGTAGGATCTAGGGAAAATGTGTATGTATTAAAAGAAATTATTCTGTCCTGTGATTCATTGTGTTTTGTTCTAATAGAGCTAGTTGGTCAATGGAGCACCTCCCAAACATTTCCCACTGCTGGGATGGAAGTCCCAACACTCTCTGAAATGAATGCAGTGTATAATACTGTTCATCTTTATCTTGTTTTCAGTTAGTCCTAGTTTTCCAAATGTTGGGTTTTGAGATGAAACTCCATGGAGTTTTACCTTCCTGGGAAACGGACATGGAAAAACTCAGTCATGTTTGAATGCAGTCAGAAGGGGCAATATGTGCTGCTGCCTCATGGCTGCTTTTATGAAATTTTGTTTTTTAAGCTGCAGCAAGTTCACAGTACAAATCAGAAGTTTGGCAGGAAGAAATAAATCAGCTTTCACTTGTTCTGTGTCAGCACCTACGTGTGTGTGGCAGTGGGTCAGTCTGTACTACTTCATTAAAGGAAGATTATTTCCTTGATTAAATAGTGGCTTTTCATTACATACCAGTAGCTGAGTGCTTAAATGGAGTTGCTTTTAACAAACCTGGTATGAGGAAATATGAAGGACTGGCACCTGAAAGGTAAAGCTTCCTTAAGATGCTCTAGCTGGATGTAAAGGACCCTACCAAACAGTCCTAAAGATGGAATTTGCTTCAAAAGCAATTCATTGTCTTAAAGGCGTACAGCTAATGACATATATTGTGCTGTACCATAATACTGACCGATGAAGGTACACAGTGAACAAGTCTGGGTTTGTTCTTCTTTCTCAGAATCTCGTGAATGGGCTGGCATCTATGCTTAATTCACTGATCAGTGCGGCAGGGGGGGAGCAGCTGGAGAATGAGGATGGCAGAGGATGTGCATCTGTTTAAGATACTGAGGTGTGATGCAAAAGTTTAATGTTAGCACAAGGCACAGGAAAATTTAAATTGCTCCTCTGGGAGCACGCGTTGAATCGGTGGTAGTGCTGAGAATTGAATGTAGGTCTTAATTTGTTCGTGTCTTATTTTCCCACGTTACTGTCCTTGTAGTATTTTCCTATGTTGTAACATGTGTGAGAATACTTAGTTGCTTTCCTTAGGAGAGGCTTCATTGGTAAGTGTGAACTTTACAATTAACTGGCAACAAATGTGTTGGCAGTTCCCTTATAATTTTTGTGGGTTCAAAATGAAATTAAATATGGGTTCTTGGCAAACTGCAGCTGACTGAATCGGTGATCTTGGTGCTTTGCTGAGAATACTACTGCCAGCCGGACACCACGCTTGGGGCATGGAGCCAGAGCAATGTGGAGAGAGCTACGTCCTAAATCCCGCGTGTGTGTTGGCATTTACAAACACCATAGCTCTGGCTTGTTTTGAAATACTGTCCTGTTTGTTGGTAGCAGTGCCTTGCAGACATCTCTGTCGAAATGACTGCTAAGGAAGATACCTCTGGGTTGAGCCTTTCCTGCTGCTGGCGCGTGTGCTGTTTTGCTCCCGTCTGTCATCATTTTATGTAGAGGCATCCCTTCAAAGGGAGGGAGGGAGTATCACTGCTCCGTATTCTGTCCCTTGCCTGGGACTTAACAAGCAATACTGAGGTAATCCCTTCTCCAGCAGCCTTACTCCTCAGGCAGTGATCTTATCTTGCTGTGAAAGCTGAAGAGATTGGGCTCTTGTCAGTGCTTGGATGGAGGAGATCTGAGGTGCGGCTGGAAATGACTCAAAGGGAAAAGCATCCATCCTGAGCCAGTCCTTCCATCCAGGCCGGCCAGCTACAGCAAAACCAGCGTGGTGCTCTGATTTTTCAGCCTGGGCAAGGTCTCTGCGTTGCAGCTGCCCCACTGCTGAGGCGGGCTGAGCTCTTGTTCTGCATTTTCCCATGCTGCAGGTAGGCTAGTGATTCAGTTTGTGCTGCCCTTGTTTAGGGATTTCCTATCGTCCCCTTACTGAAGTGAGGGCAGACAGATTTATCTTGCATCTCAGATGAAATTTTACGTCCTAGAGAGAGTAATTAATATTCTGCACATTGCATAATTCTGTGGGCCCGACAACCCGTTCCAAATAATGTGGCTATTTCTTCTTTTCTTTTTATAAGGGAACAAAAGAACTTGTTGCACTTTGGGGGTTTTTGTCTTGATTTTTTTTTTTTCTTTTTTCCCTAGCATCCAGCGAGCTGCACTGGTGGTTCTGGAAAATTACTACAAAGATTTCACAGTCTACAACCCAGCCTTATTAACAGCCTCCAAATCCCGTGCAGCCAAGCATATGGCTGGCCTGAAAGTCTACAACGTTGACGGTAGGTGAGGTGAAATGTAGTCTCTGAGACTGGGTGGGATAGGGAAGGGCTGGGTTGGCTTTATGCTTTGTTATGCACACATTCTCACCTTTTTGCTTTGCCAAATACTTGTCTGTTGCTGGAAATCTTCCTAACAGTACTGAGTTTGCTGGTTCCAGATGACTTTACAGATGTGTTTAGCCCGCAATAAGGCTTTTGTCTTTGCCAAGTGAAACGGCCAATTTTTGGGTCAGGATTAATTATACCATGGCTTTTCAACAAGCACTTTTCAACACCACTGCTTGTTTTAGGCAGCCTCTGCTTTTTGTCACCCTTGGGTCATCTCCTTGGTTGTGCTAGCACCATAAACACAACTTTTAACCTAAACGAGTTCCTCGGTCGTTTACTGTGCCACTTCCACAGGCAGCCTTCAGGAAAGTGAAGGAGGTTGATACCAATGTGGGAAGAAGCAGCAGCCTTAGTACTAAATTAGCCATACTGGGCTTAGCGTGGCCGTGCTCCCAAGTCATCGTGATGCTAAACCGTTCCTGGAAATTAAGAGACAGATAACTGTCCCCCTTGAGATTTGCCATTCTGCAAAACTGTTTCAATCTTTTGGGCTTTGCAGAGGCCTGTGGGAGGGTGGCTGGGTGGATCCCTGTGGACACTCAAAGCAGTGAAAACTGGACTTAATCATTTGACACTCTTTAAACCCTATCAGTGAAAGCTAGGCTTGATAAGCAGGGTGTTCCCAGCCATCACAGCCTTTATAAAAGTGCGCATTCCTTTGGTGGAAGAACTGAAAGTGTGTAGGGAAGCTTTTATGGTGAAGGACGGCTGAAGTCCTGTGACAAGATGTGGTAAGGTACATCCTGCCCATGAATAGGTTAGTATTGAAAAGGTTTGAGAGCTGGAAGGGAGAAGGGACTGAAGGGACTTAGCTGGGCAAGGTGGTTCTGTGTGCAGGGTGTGGCAACAAGAAATAATAAGACTATCTGTCACGTGGAAAAACATGAGACAGGATTGTTTTGCCTTCAACAAAGTTTCAGTGCCTTATGCTCCCTCTTCAATTTTGATGACTTCAGAAGTTTCAAAGACCTTAACTCTAAACGTTTCCCCAAACCTGATGCAGCACTTCAGAGTCCATAAAATTAATTGGAGGTTTAGATCCTTACAGTGAGATGTCCCCATCCTGACAGAGGAGGAGTGAAGGGAAGCAGGAAGGAGGGAGAGGGGCAGGCTTGCTCTTCATGTTTCTAGAGCTGAAATCTTTCATTCCAGCTGCTCGCTCTCGATGAGGCCTGGTGTGTGGAAAGTGAGGGCTTCCCGATCCCATAGGTGTCTGCACACCATTCAAACCCAACAGCCCACCAGGCTGGCCGCAGGACATGCCATTCTGGTTACTAGCTGGATTGTCATCTCCTGCACTGCAGCATCTCTTCAGGAGGTGGCAGGGTCTCTGTTCCTGCAGCACCTGCTGGGACATTGGGACTCCCAAGCTTGGAGGAAAAACTGCTGGTCTGGTAGCGTTAGTAGCTTAGGAGCTGCTAGCTCACGAAATTTTGTTGGAAGAGAAGGATCCAGAAGCAAGCTCCAGATGTGGCTGGCAGGCATTTCCAAGTGTCAAGTTCATGAGCCTGCCAGGGCCTGAAAACTTGTGTCTTCCCTTCTGGGGCAGTACAGGTTCCCTGGGCTGTTCCTTGTGCAATGCTGCTGCCTTTGTGGACGTGGAAATCTCAGGCTTAGAGGCATGTCCTTAAGAAGATTCACATCCATTTCACAAAGCAGAGTATAGTTCTGGCTGCAGCTTGCCTTGGCGTCCTGACTGTCTCTTACACCCTCCATGTGAAAAGACAGTAATGCTATTAAGGCAGCCTAATTTGTTGGCACACCTTTATTTGATATGGGGGCAGCCAGGAAGGAAAAACATCTCGCTGTAATCTCTCTTATTCGAAGTGGGTAGGCTCACCTTCAAAACCAGGATTTTCATTACCAGGCATAGTCAATGAGGCAAATTACAGTTCTAACCCAAATTTGGGAGCTCGTGTCTCCCTTGAGTCATACCCTCCATTTCAGGACTGTCAAACAAAGTCTGAAGTGTTTAGACTCTTAAGCTGTCTGTGTGAGTGCTGGTCCTTCCCACTGCTGAGCTTCAGGTTTCTGTCTTGGAATCTGGTTTGTGCTTTTTAGGAAAAAATTAAAAAGTTGCCCTTGCATGAGCAGAACAATTTTAAGCATGTCTGTGCAATTGATTAGCCTTAACCACTGCCAGTTGAGAGTGTGGGCTTTCAGAGCAGTTAGTCAGAAAAGCAGCTCTTGGTGGTTTGGAGGCAGTCCTAGACTTCTCCTTTTTTCCCTCTGGGTAGACCCACCTCTGTCCTCTATCTAGGCAGAAGGGTTGGTAGACTCTTCTGGGGCAACATTTTTTCCTCTCTCTGCCCAAACAGCCAGAGCTGTGAGCTTCATGGGGAAGCTGTAGAACCTGCTGCTGTATTTTAAGGTCACTAGTTAAGGTCCTGTAGGAGACAGCTCTGTCACTTGACTGGGTGTTACAGAGCAGATTGCACCTTCCCTGTTCCTGTAGCTGTGTAGGGTCTGTTAACAGCACAGAAGCTGTAATGGCAGGTGCTGCTTAGAGTGCCATGAGAAGCTACTACACATACACACCTCAGCCTACCTTATTGCAGGACCGCTGCTCTGACAGCATCTGCCCTTCTGGAAAATGCTATGCTTTGTCTAAAGGTGACCCTGCTGCCTCTGCATCCTGTTTTTCCTCCCTGCGTGTGATTGTCTGGAGTTTGGCTTTCATTCATTCATCTCCGTGTCTCTTGATATTCATGTGTTTGTCTTTCTCCTCTTTGCAACTCCCCACTTCTTGGTGCTCTCACACTGTCTTGTTGCTGAAATGTGGTGTGTTCCAGCTGCCCTTGCCTTCAAACTGAAAACATATATAACGGGTGGTAAGTTGCATCCTTGGCATGTGCACCTCACATCTGCCTTTGTGTACGTTGCATGAGACCCTTCATCCCAACTAACTTCCCTCATCCACAAGCCAAAGCCCCCTCTCCAAGCCTGTGCCATCTAGCGGGGTTTCTGTCAGAGCTCCTGAGGACCGGGGAACGGTTTACAGCCTCGGCTGCGAAGGCTTGGAGCCACAGAGCCCTTGTGACAGATCCTGTGGGGTGCGGGTCTGTCCTAGCCCCCATCCTGTGGCAGTAACACCACCTTTCTCATCTCCTTTTTGCTTGTCCTCACCTCCCAAAGGCCCAGGTAACAACGCTTCGGGACAGTCCCGTGCCATGATCGCAGCCGCGGCCCGTCGCAGGGACTCCAGTCACAATGAGCTCTACTACGAAGAGGCCGACCACGAGCGCCGAGTGAAAAAACGCCGTGCAAGGTAGAGCCGTCCGTTCCCGGGTGCTGCTGCTCAGTGCTGTGGGGCTCAGTCACGTGGGGCTCGCGGAGGCTGACGAGACAGGGGGACCTGTGATTAAGAGCTGGGGGTTGGCTGTAGATCTGTCACAGTGAAGAAGCGTATGAAACCCAGATGCACAAGGATTGTTCCAGCTTGCAACTGGAATTATCTGAAGAACATGCATAAAACAGAGCTCATGTATATTATGCCAGATAAGCTAATGCAATGTTACGGATTAGGGAACAGTCCAGCGCTTGACAAATCTATAGTCGGTTGCTGTAGGAAATCCCATTATTTCCCCCATGCCCAGGGTTGTCATCTCAGCTCAAGTAATCCAAGGACAGGATTGGTGGAGCCCTCGGTGTTGCCTGTTCATGGGCAAGGAGAATATTTGTGTTTGCAGTCAGCTAAAAGGAGCAGTTTGACTGCCCTTTTCAATGAGTTGAGGACGAAAGACGTGACCAGAAGCAGTTGTATTTTATTTTGGAGCATAGGTATGTTTTCTGCCAGGCACACTTGGGCTGCAGAGTTGATGCTTTGTTGAGGTGACCCAAGATAGCACCTCTGCTCTGGAGCCTAATTACAGTTTGCAGTTAACATACCTAACAGTTTGAGGCAAGTTGCTTATGGACAGGCACCCCTGAACTGAGCTGTGCTTGCAAGGAATGTGCCGTAACTGGAAGGAGCTGGCTTGTTTTGTGTTGTGTTTTGGCAGTTTATATTTCATTGGGAAAGTGCTGGCACAGTGTCCCTCCATAGCCTGCTTTGGTCTGACCTGTGCGCCATAGCTGCTGTCTTTTGGGCTCTCTTCCAGCCTCAGAGCAATAGGAACTTAAACTTTCCTTTCTGTGCAGTGTAGCATCCTAACTCGGGCACATCTCCCTTGCTTGCCAAGTTTGGTTAGAACAGCTGCTTACTGAGAGGAAAACCATCAGTCACTAGAAGATCAGGCCAGGTGTTTCAAAGGAGGAAGGTCAGAGCTGCAACAAAAAGACATGAGATTAGAAACTGATTTCCACCCCCCAAGTCAAATTAAACAAAAGGGTCAGGGGTCAGGGCTTCTTGTGCTGTTCCTCTTAGATAGTCTGAATGCAGTATGCTATGCCTCTGCTTGTCATGAGGCAGCTTCCCCTGTCTTTAAGATGCTTTGGGTATGGAGGGCAGCATGGTGACATGAGTGGAAATCTAGTGTGAAGCAAGTCCTGTCTGGAAGGGCAAAAGAGTCTTGTTGGATGGCTCTACCATTATAGCTGCTTTTTTCCTCACTAACTGCAGTGTAGCCCCTCACTTGTTACTTAGTACTGGGCTAACTTGGAAGTGTCGTAGGGCATCTGTTTGCCTTTTTATGGTGTGGGCTTGGTGTTTGCTCACCTGTGCCAACACGGGAATGGTTTGCAGAGGATGTCTCTAGCTGCAGTGTTAGGAGTGAAGATGGGAGCCCTGTCACTGTTCAGTGGAGGGGTGCAGAGCAATCATCCAGCAGCACAAGTTCTGTACCCAGTTGGTGTAAATTGGAGCAGACTGCAGCTCGTGAGCACAGAGTCACGGAGCAGTCTGGGTCCTGGGCCATGCTAGTTTATAGCCAGCCCTGTCCTGACATCTCGCCTGTCATTGCGCTTCGGTACTGTATGCTGGAACTGTTGTTTACAAAGACATGCATTAAACATCAGGGCAGCTGTGTCTTGTTTAAGTCATGTAGCTGATGTTTATGCTCTGTTGGCAGAACCAAGTATGACACTCAGGCTTTTAAAGTCTTAATCCTGGTTTATGACCCTCAGTTGCTGAATGGCTTGGGCAAGGAAAAGAAAAGCTGCTGTCTACCCTCAGACTGTCAGCAGAGATTTTATGTAAATTGTCTGATGGCAGGCAGTGAGTCAGTGGCAGAGATGGGAATAGGAGCTTGTAAATCCTGACTCCCAGGTTCTGCCTTAACCACAGACCCATCCTACCTCTTGTTGTGACTCTCGCTGTCCTGATTTTCCTTCTGCAGGCTTGTGGTTGCAGTAGAGGAGGCTTTCACTCACATCAAACGCCTCCAGGCAGAGGAACAACAGAAAGCTCCAGGAGAGATGATGGACCCCCGAGAAGCAGCCCAGGCAATCTTCCCCTCCATGGCAAGAGCTCTGCAGAAGTACCTTCGCACCACCCGCCAGCAACAGTACCACAGCATGGAGAGCATCTTGCAACACTTGTCCTTCTGCATCACCAACAACATGACACCAAAGGTAATGCTTTCTCTAACGTTGGTGCAGGAGGGAGGGAGAAAGGGATGGCACATCTATGTGTGCACGCAGAACAGAAAGTTGTCAGGGGAGGTGAGTGGAGCTTTTCATATTTGCTGCCTGTGATATGATCTGTGTGTTGTAGTTTGCATCAGGTCTTAAAGGGAAGTAATGTTTCCTCTACAGCATCATCTAGCTCTCTTCATCTGAAAGTCCCTATGAGATAATTGTTCTTATATCCAGTTCAGCAAACGCAGTACCAAAGAAGTGTCTGAGATGGTGGCCTTGAGTCACAGGGTGTTCTCCCAGTTGGCTTATGGTAGCAGCATGATGCAGGTGGCAACCTGCAAAGGACCTTTGGTGGTTTGGGGGTTTTTTTGTCCCCTCTGCAGTGCTGCATTTTTTGACTGCTTTGAATTACCGCCTTCTAAATCCCTGCCTGTCTGACAGTGTTTCTAATGGTGGCTTGGTCAAATGTCAGTTTACTGCTTCACGCCCTGACTGTGACTGTAAACTTGCAGACACGGGGAGGGACTGAATGTTGAGGGAAACAGGTCACACAATACCCCTCCCACTCTCCACCTTCCCCTGTAAGAACACCCTGCAATCCTAGAGAAGGGTTAGAAATGTGAGAATTTACTCTTGGGCATTTACCCAGGACTTTCTACAGTAAGAGCAGAAATGCTGTCAAGAGATGGGGCTTAACACCCTCTCGCTGGGATCCACCTGGGACCTCACCCAAGTATGCAAGGGGGACTTCTGCTGCCATTTAGATTGCAAAGGAGACTTTAAAACACAAGCAACGTCAAACGGCATTCCCTGTTCTGCTTTCTGTTTTGCAGTCTCAGTCAGGCTGCAAACATGGGAACCTCTGCTTTCTACCTTAGCTTGGCCTGAGGAAGGGAAGACCAGCTATCCCATCAGCCTGTCTGGGACTGCAATTTTGGGATGGGTTATGGGGCTGGTAGGGCAGAAATGACCTCTACTCTGCTGAACTGCTGCTGGATGGCAGTGCTGACAGCAGAAGTCAGGGCTATAACTTTTGCTAGCTTGCTGGGATGGACTAAAAGAGGATCTCGTGGTGATTGTGTCTGTTCCTGGGGCCTGAAAAGCTGGGAGGGACTGGGGAGAGGATGTCTTCCGAAGTGTGCAAGCCACAACCATTTGCAGCATGGCAAGCCCGTGCTCGCGGAGCTGTAGCTGGGGATGGGAAGAGAGCAGTAACGCAGAGCAAGCTGCAGGGCTGGTGCTAACGGGTGTCCCTCTCTCGGCAGGCATTCCTGGAGCGTTACCTCAACCCGGGCCCAACCCTCCAGTACGACAGGGATCGCTGGTTCTCCAAGCAGTGGACGCTTGTCAGCGAGGAAGCGGTCACAAGCGGGTTACAAGACGGCATTGTTTTTGTTCTCAAGTGCTTGGACTTCAGCCTTGTTGTTAATGTGAAGAAAATCCCCTTCATCAAACTCTCAGAAGAGTTCATAGACCCTAAATCTCATAAATTTGTCCTCCGCTTACAGTCTGAGACTTCAGTCTAAGGGATTTTTGAGGGTGGGTTGTTTGGGGATTTTTTTTTTTCTTCAATATTGTGCTTTTGGGTTTAATTTCCCCAATGCTGACTGAAACTGGCAGATGATGGACCAGTAATATTTGACCATCTGCACTTTATTTGGAAAGGGGAGGGGGGATTTCAGATATCTTATCTAGAAAGGAATATCTTAAGAGGCGACAGGGTGACTTGGCTCGGTTAGCTCAGCCTTGGAGACAGAACAGATTTTTTTCTTTCTCCTCGTTTCCAGGCATACGGTAAATCTCGCGCTCTCTCTTTCTCCGCACGATTGCAACGTCGGTATTTTTGTTGGAGCGCTGCCTTATGCTGTACGTGCGCCTGCACTTCTGCGTCTCTGCTCTTGCTACCTGTAGCTGTTTCTGAGAGCACGTTGCTCGCCTCTCTGCTATAGAAACCTGCTTGCACAGGGGTGTGGCAGTCCCTATTCACTCGGGGAGGAGAAGGTATCAAAGGGGAGGTGTGAGAGGGCTGCTTCTGTGAAACACCTAATCTGGAGACTTTTATTCTTTTCCTCCTATCCATGTGCCCTCTTCTGTCAGTGCTGGACCCATATGAGCATAGTGAGATGGTTTTGCTCTCTGTGTCTCTCAAGTTGCTTGTCTTGAACCGGATCGCCCACCTTCCAACTCTTCAAAATTTCTTTTTTTTTTTACCAGTGCTTGTTACTGAAACTGTTCTGTGTGACACAGCTCCTTGTTATCTCTCACCTGCTTCACTCTCTTCTGCTTGTTTGCATCTGTCAGGTACTCCCAAGGCTCCCCGTTTCTGTCCCCTTCTGTCTGGCTTTCCAAATGTGTTTCTCCAGCCACAGTCCCTTCAGGGTCTGCCTTACCGCCACTTCCCTTTGCACCTGCAAGGGCTGAGTATTTGCACTGGGACAGGGTAGGTAAGTAGCTGCCGCCTCCTCAGATAAATCACAGACCCTCCCTACATCTGACAGCCTCTTTGAGGGGAAGGGGAGTGCAGGCAGGAATGCGCCCCTCCCTCTCCAGCCAGATTCAAGTGTGTCTGGAGGGAAGGCTGGCAAAAGCGCTTCCCTCCTTGAGGAGGGGAGCCAGGGAAGGGCTGACCTGTGCCACATGCACTTGCTTTGGAGAACTGCTGCGCTCTGGAAACACTGCAGTGTGTCCTTCCCTGCCGTACGCCTTCACCTATAGCTAAGAAATACCAAACTATGTCTGAATGTTGAAAATCTGCCTGTCTTTCTGTACTGCAGGAGATTGTGCTCAGTGCCGGGACCTGCTCCTGCGAGAGATGCGTAGCTCTTAATGGCAGTTTGGTTTGTAGGGCCACCTTTGCCCATCAGTGCAGCTTCCGCGTGTGACTCTTGTCGTCTGAGATTTGCGGAGTTTTGAAAGGTTTGCTTTTAACGGTGAGCCTAAAGCAGCGTTTGAGACCTGATTTGCTGTCACAGGGCATCGTGTGAGTGTGGAGCCAGCTCTGAGGCTGGCAGTGACCTGCCTTCAGTCAGGTCCTTCTGAGACTGCCCCAGCTCTGTGGCAGTGGATTTGCAGGTGTGAATGCAAATGCTCGATTCATTCTGCCCAGTCTTTTGCCGTGCAAATATCTCTTATCAGGCAGGATCTGACCTGCCTTCCATATGGATGTCTTGACACAGCGGGCCGTAGTTCAGCGAGGTACATAAACCAGTGCCTTTCACTGCCAGGGTGCATTGTCTTCCGAGGGGGACTGTGACATCCCTTCTCATCCCCTTTGGCCTTCTCCGGGCCTTCCCTGGGCTCCCTTCACCAGCCCATGGGGGTGCTCCCCACTCCCACCAGTGTGTGGTGGCATGGCTAAGAGCCAGGAGCAGGGCTCTGCTAGTCTTGCATGGCATGGCTGGTGTGGGCTGGCTGGCGCCCACCACGAGCTGGTGGGAGGAATCAGCTGCTTTAAGCAGAGGCACTGGGGACAGGGCAGGGGTGTCCAGCCTCTTCCAGCAGCAATGCAGCTGCATGTCCAACAGCACCTGCAGATAATCCTCTTGGGATCAAGGGGGAGCATCCTGGTGGGTCCTGGATCCTGTCTTCTCCATGTAACGTGCCAGACGTGGTTGTGAAGAAACTGGATGGCACGGTACATGATGGGATCAGGCCCATGTCCATTAAAGGATGGGAAGTAGGTGGCATTTTCCCTTCTCTAAACTTACTGTTTGGGTTTCTTTCTAGGTCAGGCTTTCTGATAGTCTATACAGGGACTCCTTTATTGGCTGTGGCCTTTGCAGTATTCTATTTTGAAAAAACAGATTATTTTATTCCCTCCTGAAAAAAAAAGGGCAGGGGGGAGCATAGGGAAGCAGATAGTATCTCACACTTGGCGCTCATAAAGATGCATGTATGTGGCTTTTATGATGTGCATAACTAGCAAGGTGGGAGAGACTGGGAGTAGCTTGGGAGACTGTGGAGCACTTATGCCTGTGTGGAGGCTACTGCCTGTGGCTGAACTGGCTCATTTCTGTGAAAACCAGAAGAAGAACCACCTTGCTGGGGGCTTGGGTGTGCCATGTGTGTGACAGCACCTTGTCTCGGGCACCTCTGCAAAACTTTCTTACTTTCCCAGGGTTTCCTTCCCCTTTCCTTTTCCATCCCTCATGAGGGGAGTTGTCTGACAGTATCTGCTCAGGAAACTCATGTCTTAGTTGTGTTAAATCCTTGAACACATGGACAACCAGATGGAAGTGGCATGTGCTCACTCTGAGTCTGCTTCCTCATGTGTGCTGTGGTTCAGCACTGCCTTTTCTGCCTGCTGCTGAAAAGGACAATGTCAACAGGGGCCAACTCTTACATTAAATGCTCTTCCCTGTGTCAGCAGCATGAATGCTTTGCCTGATGAAATCTGAAGGTGATGACTTGGTCTCTCAAATGGTCTCTTTAGAGATGCAGCCTGCTTAGGGGTGAGGATGGACTAAAAGGGAAATCGGGGACTCCTAAGTATTTCCTGGCTTTGGTTTGGGTTTTTTAATGACATTTTATTTTTCAGGGTCTCTCTTGTTTCCCCTGTCCATGCAAAACCAGGGGACCACTGTCTTGCCTACCTCACTGGGATGTTGTGAGGCTAAACTCAACTTGTCGTCAAGTGCTTTGGGACCCACGGATGGATCTGTGGCATCTATAGGAATTCAGACTCTTTATAAAAATGCTGAGCAGTGAGAGCAGACTGGTTTGTTTAACTGTTTATAGGCAGCTAATGAGTAAGAATCAAGTCACAGGGAACAAAGCTCTGATCCAAAAATCCTGCAGTCCTTACTTCTGCAGAGCTTGTCTAGAGCTGAGTGTAAATGATGCTTGTAGGGTTTGCCAGCCAAGCGCAGGCTGTTTTCCTCCTAATGCCTCTCCTATGTTGCACCGTCTCCTTGCACATATTCTCCATCCTCCCTCCCAGCCTGGATGCTTGTTCCTGGCTGGGAATTGTTTTTTTTTCTTTTTAGAATTCAAGCAATTAAGACAACCCTGTTTGCGGTGAAGTGGGCAACGTCCCCTTCAGAAATCCTTGCACTGGACATCCTTCACTAAAGGCTGAACCATCTGATAGGGCTGTGCTGCCTGGCCAGGAGTGGTGTTGCCCCACTCCTGTCTTCCACGTTGGTGTTTTTCCTGTGACTCTCAAGCATGCTGCCTGGATACTTTAAAGGCTTTGGTTTTTGCTCTCAGATTTGTTGCAGCCTAAATCCAAAGTCATGCTGAGATCTTTCAAAACCAGATGCAGCTAAGGCTTTCAGCTGCTCCAGAGCAGATGGAAATGGCTGTGGGTTTCCACGAAGGCTTTCCTTTTCATGGCTAAAGAGTGAAAGATTCAGATTTCTTGCAGCATCTAGGAGTGCAGGGGCAGATATTAGACTCTTAATACCTTGCCAGTCCTGTAACTAGGCTTGAGCAAAGGTGTTTAGCACATCTGCTAGCCTCTCATTGCCATGTGGCTGCAGCCATGCGTGTGTGGGCTCTGTGGGTCTGCCCCAGGTCACAGGCTGCCGCTCGCAGGAGCAGGGCGGGCAGTGCTCTTGGAAGTGTAAGCATTCTAGCACTCCCCTCCATAGCGTACCGATCCCCAGCCAAGCCCCTGTGGTCAGCTTTGGGGAGGTGGGAGAGCTGCTTGCAAGTGCCAGTTTTCACCCTGTGGAGGGGAGACGTTGCCACCCACACACCCCTCTAGGGCAGGGCAGCTGGGGAGGGGTGCAGCTTGCTTGCAGAGCAAGGTCAGCTCCTGCTTCTGGGGATGTCCTGGGTGCCCTCAAGAGCAATCCCCCCTGAAGGAGGATATTGGAGAGAAAGGCAGGTCTGATTTCAGCCTCTGACAGCTATTCCTCTGACTTCTGCCTCTCAAAATCTTCCTGCCAGCAACTTCAGTCACTCCAGCTCCCATCCTCCCATCTCTGTGTTTTTTCCCTTGAAGTTTCCTAGTATCAGAACAAGTATCTGCTGGGATGGGAGGTGCTGGGGCTGCAGTTTGGAGCTCGGGGGCAGCTCATAAGGTGTAAGTTTGGGGGAGATCTGAACAAACGCCTACCCTCACGGAGCCTTTTAAACTTTTCCTTTGGGATGGGGATCTCCACGCAAAGCCTTGGGAATCTGCTGTTGCCAAGTATGCCGAAAGCTGCAGGGAAGCAGTTTTCTGAAACTGGCCCTGCATAAGCAGCTTTTAAAAGTCTTGTTTGAGATGTGCTTGTTTCTAGCACTTGCTGATGAAGAAACTGGAAAGATCCATACCGTGCTAAACGTGGAAACCTATTCAAGCCAATTTCATCTTGCTTACCAAAACTTGACCTTTTCAAAGGTAAAACAAAAGTCTTGCAGTCTTTTGCAGAAATGCTGTAGTCTGGTCCCAGACTTCACTCTTCAGTTGCGCTCAGCTCTGCCCTGCTGTATGAGAGCTGTTCACGAGATGCATGCACAGATGTCTGTTTTCTCATTCAGCTTGGGTGTCTGTGTGCTTTTTCCCTTATAGGTGTGTGCATTTCACATGTCTAAAGCCTCAAACCAGGCTTGGTGGTTCAGTGTTTAAACTGTGTTAAGAAGGAAGCGCTCTTGGGATTGAGCTGTTTATTTTTAAAAAGTAAACCCCCCCCAAAAACCCCAAATTTCTGTTCTCCTGAGAGAGACAGCTTTGGGCCATGAAGTCTCCTACAGGAATATGCATCCTCCTGCGTTCAGGCTGCTGCCTCCGATAGATGATGACCAAAAGTTGCTGTTTCCAACAGCTGCTCTGTGACGGGTGCGGATCGCTTTGGGATGCTCCTGAGCCAGGTCCCTGCCGCGCCAGCGGTACAGCTGGTGTTACCCATCCCTCAGCATCCCTCCAAGAGCCCCTGCAATGTACCGAAGCCCTGTGGGCAGCAGGCAGCCAGCCCTGCCCTCCGTGTGCTCTTCCCAGAGAAGGAATCCTTCCCTCTGGCTGCCTCCCGGGCACCCCTCACCAGCGCTAACCATGCTTGGGGGTATCTGCTGCGTGCACAGGGGGGATGCTGTGGCTCGCTACCTGCACAGGCATAACTGTGAAGGAATCTTACACTTTTCTGTGCCTGTTCCTTTGATTCAGCATTATTGTGTCTTGGGGAAAGGGGGTGGGAGCGAACGCCCTTCCCTCGCCCTCTTTTGATCACTGTGTAATACTCTTTTTCTACACAAACTGTGTATAGTAAGATGGGTTTTGCCAAGGTTTTTCTAATTAATAGAAACTAACCAGCATTTCTTTTTTTTTTCCTCTTCTTTGCACATGTGACTTTAACTGCAATGGTACATGGTCTTTCTGTTCTTTCCTAATCGTGAACTTAAGTAAGCAAATTCCTGGTGTCTGTGACATTAATGCACTGTGGGTCTAGCCTAGTAAATTGTTCTGTTCCAAGCTGGGTTCTCTTAAGTTATAGCTGGATGGGGGTTTTGTTGTTTTTAAACCGAAACATAAAACCGTTTTACACTTTGCATATTTTGTACAGTAAAATTCTGGAAATAAACTGAAACCAGATTTGATTGTCCCACTCCTTCCTCTTACCCTTTCAGACAAAAAAAAAAAAAAAGCTTTTCTGGCCTTCAAGCATTCCTTAGCTGTGGCTGGGAGGGGCCCTGCAAACATGTGGTTTAACCTTTTTGAGGCTTTTTGTCACCCTCGTTCTAGACTTTTCTGATCTGCCCTGCCACAGTAAAATGCAAACTCATTTGTCACTCCTGAAGAAAGACCGGTAGGTGACTGCTTTGAACACCTGAAATCTCAAATGATGGGGAGCAAAGGGGGTGGGAGGGAGGGGGGTTGACTGGAGCGGGAACAGGTTTTTCTGCCTCCTGTCTTCTCACAGTTTGCACACAAATTCCGAAGTGGAGGATTCGTTGCAGAGTTCCTTACTTGGACCTGGTGGGGAGGAGGAGCAGCGAGAGGCGGAAAAGCCAGCGCTGTGTGTTTGCTCCGCTAAAATAACGCGTGGGGGTCCGGCCTCCACGGCCCCTGTGGGTGCGGCTGTCCCCACCGCCAGTTCCCGTCACGGGCAGGCCGAGAGCTCGGAAAGACCGAGCGGCTGTGCCCAAGGAAAGGTGGGAGCAGCTGCCTGGCCTAGGCAGTCCTTGGTACCCGCTCTTCGGGAAAGCTCCCTTTGATGGGGGAGTGCCTGGCCTCGCCGCTGTGCCCTGCCCGGTGGATCTCCTCAGTGGCTTTGACTGACAGAAAAATCCACAGGATGCTGCGGTGCAGCGAAAAAACAGAGTGCGGCTGTTGTGGGGATAAGCAGCACGTGTATAAACACTGGTGGCGGGAAAGAGCCAAATGGGTGATTCTCCGCCTGGAGGGAGGCGGATGTATTTAGGCTGCTGAGCGCCCGACTGAGGCCCGGGAGGAAGCAGGAAGGGTGGGATGGGGGGTGTGCTCGGTCCTGCCTCCTGCCCTCCCTTGATCTCTCTGCTTTTGATCTGTCCCCCTCATCCTGCCGGTGCTTTGGCAGTGCCCAGCCCTGGGCTATTGGCGGTGCAGCTCCTGTGATGGCTGTGCAGCCATTTCTGGGCCCCTCCTGCCCCTCGGGGGAAGACCTGACTTGCTGGACTGGAGCTGTGTGGGTCAAGGCTCTCTGGGAGCCGGCCGCAGGTGTGTGGTGGGAAGGTGTAAGAAGCAGGAATTTGGTACAAACGAGGTAAGGGGCTTGTCAGCCTCATCCTAGGCTCTTAGCCTTGAGGGTTGTGTCTTTACACAGGAGTTCAACACGCTCTGCTTCTTTTGTGGTGCAGCGCTGATACCAAATCAACACCCCATTGCTGCCATCCCTGGTGCTTTCTCTCCTGCCATGGGTTGTGGAAGCTGATGGAAGGAACAGGCTTTGCTAGAGGGACTAGTTCCCTTGGCTTTTGCCCAGAGCTCAGCCATCTGAATCATAAGGGGCTGTGGTGTGTAGCTCAGCAGAAATTAGAGCTGAAGATGCTGTTCTGGTTTCGCCAAGTCTTTCACTGAAGTTGCAAGGGTCTTTGAGGTGTGATGGTGCCTCAAAAGTGCAACGTTGGGTTAAATATTACCAACCCAAACCTCTGACACAAAGGGGATGGAGGCTTTCACTGGAAAACACTGCTTGGAAGGGACCCAGTGTGCTGAACAAGAGGTAAGAACCTTCTGCCTGAGGGACGTAGCAGACTAGGGTCACTTGAGGAGATGCCTCTCCTCCTTCCTAACCATAAGGGCACAAAGGCTGTGGCTACCCTGAGATGGCACAGCAACAACCACTGGAGTAGAGTATTTGGTGGCTGAAGTGTGGCTGAATACACAAGGTCAGTTGACCTCAGTAGGTGATGTGACCAGGCCTCACAGTTATGGACGGTCAGAAAACATCAGCTTCAGGGAATTCGGTGGGGAGATACGGAGCAAAGGGGCAACACACAGGGTATAACAAATGGATTAAGAAAGTGATTTGTCACCTTTGTCAACTGTCTCCAGAGCCTTGGGTGAACCAATAGCAACACCTCACCATACAATACTATTAGCTACATTAATAGGTCAGTGAAACATCTGGTAGTGGAAGTAGGCAGGGCTTCAAACACCAAAAGAGCTGCTCCTGGTGCTATGTACTGACTCTGCTGTCTCAGCCCTGGATCTGAACTCCTGGGAGGTACGGGGAGGGATTGAACTGGAGAGCTTCCAGGGTTCCCTGGTGCTCGGGGCAGGTGGGGTGGGTGTGAGGGAAAGGGGATCTCAACAGGACATGATGTCTCACAACAGCATGCAGGAAGGGAAGGTGTGTTGGGAGTTGGCCAAGCGAACCGCTTTGATTTGTCTTTCAACACCACTCCTGAGTTTATGTTGGACAGGGAAGGTGATGGGTTTAGGTTACAGCCCTTTCCGGTACTGACAGATAATCCACTGGGGTAGGGGTGTCCATTCCCTTTTCATGTGTGCATCCATGCGCTGCCAGGTCAGAAGGTGTTGAGAGAAGAGAGAGCGCTGAGCATAACATGTCTGCAGATGTAGGTAGGGATGGTGTAGTGGGGTAATTGCATATGCATAAATCACTATCTATGAACAAGGTTACCTGGGTTGCTTTGAAATGCTGCAACGAGTTTTACAGCCCTGCTGTGAACATGTGTGCCGGTTTATGCTGACAGGTTGCTAGTAAAATGGAGAGTACCTCGAGCGGTAAGAAAGCTGTTCTCCCGTTTCTCCCTATCTCCCTGTCCCCCTCCATAATGAACTTGGAAAAGGTTGTGGGTTTTGTTTTTCTTTCCCTTGGCTACTGCTTATATAGTGCTCTGCGGTCAGGTTGGGCCCACTGCAAGACTGCCAGCCTACTCCGAAGCCCTGACCCGATCTTCCCTTCCTCCAAAACCTGGGGAGCTGCATGGGGTGAAGATAGCCGCTTCTGTACATGACTTGGGGCTTGCTCTGGTTCCAGCTCAGCTAGTGGAAATAGCCTGGGGATGCCAAGAGCCCTCACGCAGCGGGACTGTTGCTTGCTGGCCTCCCAAAGCCCATGGGTCCTGCCTGTGGGAGGAGGAGAACCGCTGTTTGCTGACGGGGCCATGGCCAAGATGAAGGGAACAGGCAGTCTTCGGGCTCCGTGTGGGCAGCACTAAGTACAATTTAGAAGAGGAAGAAGGGAAGTAGCTTTTAGTTTGTGGATGTGCGTTTGGGATAGCTCAGTACGTCCACCTTGCTTATGTATCAAAATATGGAGGAAGTAGCAAAACCTCAAGAGAGACAAAAAGACAAGGAGGAGGCAATATGAAGTCAGTGAAAGAGACCTTGGAGAATAGGGTGTGGTTTTTCCCTCCAGCATCCTTAGAAACATGAAGGTACAAAGATTTTAAAAACAGAGACACCACAATTGCTCTAGGCGTGAAGCTACTCTGTGAATTGAAACATTTTAAGTCTCTTTCAAAGGCAAAAATAAGGCTTCTGAATGCTTAGACATCTACAGTCTTGGTCGTCTTTTTTTTTTTCTTTCTTTTTTCTTACCACTTGAAAAAGTAGCGTGAATGAAAAGCGGATGCATGGAGAGAAGGGATTTCTTGAAAAAACACATTTGATTCAGCCTCTCTGGAAGTTTTAAGAGACACTCAGAACTTTTTACCTCTTTGGACCTTTCTTCAGCACGAATCAGATACTGTGGACATGTTTTAAAAGAGGGAACAAGAAGAAGCTGATTATATCTGGGCCACAGATGTGAAACAGATCTGCAAACCTTTTAGCTTCTATTTTGTAAAAGTTCATTCTTGAGTGCTCATAATACCAGATTCTACAGTTGATTATAATTTTGCTTTGTAAGTGGTTGGGAGAAACTGGTTTAGTAATTCAGTAACTAGACTGTGGGAAGCTGTGCAAATTCCTTCAGCAATTTCATTTTTGTGAGGACTAAAAATATTCTTCAAACTTCTAGTTACTTTTGTCGTTCAATAGCCTCTTTCTTTGTTGCTAGCAGGAGCAGGGCTTTGACATGTTGGCTTGAATTTTAAAGCAAAAATCTAACACTGGGCAAATTTCAGGGCTGCTCTCTGGTCAAACATCATTTTATTTTTACCTGTGTCACTGAGGGGAGGGACCTGATTCAAGCAGGGCTTCCTCCAAATCCAAAAGTGGAGGATGAGGTCGCCCATGGCTGTTTAAGTCCTTTGCCACCCATGATGGAAGGAGGGCTCAGTCAGGACATCTGCTTGTCTTTTCAGGCAGGTAGTTGGCTTTCTGGCTGCTGCTGAAGTATGGAATAACCCCTCCAGGAAACTCGGTTCGTTTAACCCTTGAGGCTTATTTCTTGTGTGCAAAGTCATGCCGCTTGTCTTCTGCTTAGGTGGTATAGTGGTGTGATTGCTGGTGGCACTGGGGGTTGTTGATCTCTTCCTGCAGTGGCAGCAGTCAGGGCTTGGTCGCAGGGTGATGGTTCCTCATCTGCATTTTGGGACCATGGGAAAAGATGCCCAGCCAAAAAAAATCCTGGTATTTCCTTAGGAAATGTCTAATTAACACTTTGGAGAAAATGAAGCATTTGCTAAGAGAGGGACAGTCTTAAAAGACCTGCCTACAGAAACATTCAGTGCTGCCCACATCCACAATTTTTTTTTTTAATGTAAAGAAGGCGGGGTTTTTTTCTGGTTCCTCACCCAAATGTACCAACCTTTTGCTTTTCAGTGTGTAGTGAGCAGGGTTAGGCTGACTTTGTTGCTCAGGGCCACCAAGCTGGTGAAACAGCTTCACCTTGAGCGTGTCCCACCTGACCCCCCCAAAAAAAGAAAGCCAGTCTCAGCCTTGTCCGGTTGCCTTTCTCCTCAGGAAGGAAACGTTGTCCCTCCTCATGTTCACAGCCACAGCTCATGCATGGGGGTTCACCATGGTTGGTTCCTGGCAGTGGTGAGACAGAGGCTGCTGTCTCCCTGGGCTGGGGATGAGATTAAGCAGTAGGGGTAGGGGAGGGCCTTGTTCTTAAGTGACCCTCAATACCTTATGCTGTGGGGGTAGATTGAGGAGAAGAGGAAGACAGGCTAGATAGAAATGGGGAGAGGAAAAAAAAAAAAATAATTAGGGGAGCCAGTGAAGACCGGAAGAGTAATAAGTCAAGAGGGATGAAAAGAAGGTGAAAAAGCTATGTTTTCTTCTTGTTTTCCGTAGCATTAGGGACAATACCTGAAGTCCTCTGAGTGCTTTGCTGATCTCCTTCATCACAGGGGCTTGGCAAGAGAAGGCATGAGGGGGGAGTGAGGCACCAGAAGGATGTTTGCTTCCATCCCAAAAGCTGCTTGTAATCTGACTCCAGAAGTGGGTCTTCAAGCTGCAAGGAAGCTCTGTAGCTTTTTTTTCCTCACCCTTTAAATAGTTTAGCACCTTTTAAACCTGGCAGGGAACGTTGTGGGAGCTGGGCCAGAGGCCTGGCTCTGCCCTAGACCCTGCCCCATGGTCCGCATCGTCATTAGACATCATCTTCTGCCAAACAGGTGTGAGAGCCATCCCACGGCTGGCCCCGGGAGGTACTGACCGTTGAAGGGCTGCTTTGCCCAGATGTCGATGGTACAAGGGAGAGGTGAAAAGGCAGAGGATGCTGTAGCACAGTGGGTTGACACAGAGTGTCTTGGATCTCGGGTAGGACACAGTCCTGCTGGCCCAGCCTCATTACTGAGGTTAATTATCCTTCCATTTGTGCTCTGCTGCTTCCAGTTTCTAGCAGATGGTGTTGCACTGCATGGCATAGATGTACCCGGGGTGTAAAAGTAGGCAGGAAGCAATTTGCTTTGCACTGGAGGGCCTTGGTGCTTGTCGCCTGTTCACCTGTTCCCCCTCTTCAGCCACCCAACTCCAGGCATCAGTTTGCAACTGGCTGTGTGTGGGGCTTCACCAAAGCCAAAGCGTTGCTGGGGCACAGAGGAATCCAGATGCAATCCTGGCCTGTTTTTGGAGGACTGCAAGTCGGCGGCATCTGGGAAGTGATATGTTCCTGTTCAATTAATTATTTCCCTGGGAATAAAAGGCAATGTTTTTTGTTTGGTCTTTGTAATGAATCAATCATTTCTGAAGTATGATGTGCAGACAGACATGGAGAAGCAGCCGGTGTCCTTGGCTGTGCATGCATGTTGGTGTCTGGCTGAGTAGCTTCATTCTAGGATAGGAAGCAACCGCGATCTCTGGTTTTACTACGGGGCCATTCCTCTCCCAAAGGCAGCACAGGAGACTCTTACCACTCCTCAAACATCATGAAAACTGCTGACCTTGAAAATATGGAGTTATCTGTGATTTCCAGAGTGCCTCCCTTGTCCTGTCCTTTTGGAGCTGTTTCCCAAGTGATTGGTATTAGCTCAGAGCAGTTTTGGGATCACAGAGCTTCTCCATCAGTGTCCTTGGGTCTTCTGCAAAGGCAGAAGCTTTCTCCTTTGTGCTTCTGTATGATAGCTGCAGTATGTAGCTCTTGATGGGTTTCCCTCCGCCTTGATCATTGCCCATGAGCAGCATGGGGTGGCTTGTGGTACAGCACACTAAACCAACCCCTCTGCTGTGGCCCTGGGCCCCATGTCTGGGAACTGGGAGGATCTGGTGTATGACTTCATGTTCTTGCCACATATCACTTGTGAGGGGGATCCCCACTGTCATTGGGGGCTGGTAAGACTAGGTTTTTGGGTACTTTGAGGGGATTGATCAACTTGAAGCACTTGCAGTTGGATGAGTGCAAAATATGATTCCTTGTCTTTATGTGTATTAAGACCCATTTAACATGAATGTCTAATTAACACTTTGGAGAAAATGAACCATTTGCTAAGAGAGGGACAGTCTTAACAGACCTGCCTGCAGAAAAACTCAGTGCTGCCCACATGCACAGTGGTTTTTTTTTTTTTAAATAAAGAAGGGGTTTTTTTCCAAACATACCAACCTTTTGCTTTTCAGTGTGTAGTGGACAGGGTTAGGCTGACTTTGCTCCTCAGGACCACCAGTGCCTTTCAAACGCCAGTTGTGCCTACTTCTGACAGAAGAGCCCAGGAGCGCATGTGATACCTCCCCATACCACTGTCTTACCTGTCCCTGCAAGAAAGACACTCAAGTTCAAGCTGCCATCTCCTTCACAAGGGCTATTACCTCATTCAGTGGTTTGGTCACTATGAACTCAGGGCAGACGAGGTGTTACGGGTGAATGGGAGAGGCTTTGCTGCCTACTCATCTTCATTGCTGCAATCCTTCCTCCGCTGCAACATCTTCTTAACTTTTATGTGTTTATCCCAAAAGCTGGCAATAAAAAGTTCCTGTTCGTGGGTACAGAGAATGATGAAACGGGAGGATGAGGGAAGAGAGAAATGGTGGCCCCATCAAGGACTGCACTGGCACCGTGAAGGAATGGCAGCCGTAGGATTAGCCCTTTCTTTCATAACTCAAGGGAAACTTTCCATAAACCACTGACACCGGCCCACCACCCCCAGTATGAGCTCAGCCTCAGTGGCCTCTGTCTAAGCCTAAGCACCACTACATTAATTATTTTTTTCCCCTGAGCTCTGTGGCTTGATGCACTGAAATGTGTATCGCCTGTGAAGCACCTGTGCCCTTGAACATGTCCGTAGTGCCTGTGTAAACTGTGCCTCTCAGAGCATCTAGAGAGGGGCACATCAGAATAGATGGGTATCCACAGCGGGAGGGGAGGTACACGGAAAGTACCCAGGCAATCAGGATGTCCGGAGACAGTGCCAGTTGGGAAAGGCAGTAAAGCAACTCTTTGTTTATTCTTCATGTTTATCGAAATTCATGGCACTTTGCAGTGACTGATCTGGAGCTGCAGGGCCTGTGCAGGCTGTTACCTCATGCAGGGTGAAACTGCATGTTTCACTCCTGGGAATAGCCCCAAGGTAAAGATAAACAAGTATTTCCTCAGGTGAGTATTTGTCCCTTAATCACAGACTAGGAGACTACCAAATGGCTAGTTTGGCCTGGTTTTGCTCCTTACCAATGATGTGCTTCAATGAGACCTTGAGTCCTGCTTGCTCCCTCTCTCTCTGAGCTGGGGTCCACCAACAAGCCTCTCAAGGAAACAGCTGAAAGGAAGGAGCAGAAGGAGAGTTCTGGGCACCCCTCTGGCCAGGCAAGAGGGGTGTGTGAGTGAAAGACAAGAGGGGACCTCCAGGCTGAGAGCACTTTGCATTTCAAGGCTTTTGAAAGTCTCCACCAAGTCCTCCAGGATGGGGCTGAGTTGTTCGTAACCCCAGTGTGACCAGGTGGATGGTCTCCCCAAACACGCTTGGTTCAAGTCTTCCAGGCAGCGCTTTGCTTTTCTTTGCATAAAGAAGCAAGAAAGGGCAAATAGTTGACCTGGAGGCTTTGCTGTCCTGTCTATTTTTCTAATAGGCTGTGCCTTAAAAGCACCAGTTGAGTGATGTTCAATGAGGAGCTAATGTGGCCTACAGTCATATGCCATATAAGCACAGTGTTCATTCATATATAGAGATATATAGATATCCAGCTGCGTGTTGTTCATGCTGGCACTTTCCACCAAGGGCATATGGCACACATAGGAATATAACAGTACTTCAATTTTTTTATACCAGTAGTTTCAAATTTCTATTTCAGCTAATGTAGACAGAGAGTCAAAGAGACTGATCAACAGGCAGGAAAAAAAAACTATAAAATCTTGCTTTGTAGTTCATCTGGTAAAGGAAATATATAGCGTGTAAACCTTGTTTCTCATCAGGCTGATTTGCATTCATATAACGAGCTCTGATTCTCCTGTCCCTTGCACTGTTATTTCCCCTAACATCACTTACCTCTGACGTAAACCATTATTAGAAAGGTCAGAACAATGTTTTTCATTCCTAGCAAGAGAGGACATATGTACCCTACCTATGCTAACAACTCTGAACAACTGGAGAATGTATTTATAAATGTATTTATAAAGGTAAAACTATCTCCAAACTCTCCATTCATTGCACTATTGTCAAATCTAGTAAGCTAAGACAGTTGAAATCTGCTGGCATGGGAAAGCAGGGAGACCTAAAACTGTTGCAGTGACCTGCACATGGATGATGCTGCACTCACCAGGACTGAATTGCTGACCCTTTGCTTTATGAGTGACCCCCTTGACTGTGAACTCGCACCCTGAGCTCCTTTTCAGTCTGCAGTCAAAAGAGGCTTCTCATGGGCTACCATGGGATATCCAAGTCTCTAAGCAGGGAGTAACTGTGCAACTGAATACTTACAAGCCAAACAGCTCAAATCCTTTCACTGCTCATTGCCCAACACACATTATCCAGCATCTAATATGGTTGGGCAGATGCATTTTCTCCCAACATCTTGGTCATGGGAAAAGATGCTATGTAGGCATTGAGTTAAAAGTCAGCTAAAGCTAAAAAGTCAAGGGCAATAGGAGGGCTTCAGGGTGGGCCCCTATGAATGTTTCCACTGGCAGGAGTATGCTGTCTATCTCATGTGCACCACTTTCAATCCAGCTGAGGTCCACCTGAAAGAGAGGGCAGGCCCAGCCCAGACCTGGCTGCAGATGTTTAGAACTGGCCTGGAGTCTGCACTGGTGTTTCTTTGGGGTTAAGACCAATGGTTTGGCTCAGTGCCATGATCTTCAGCCTCAAGAGTTTGGGCTCAGACCTGGATCAGCCTTTCCAGCAGTTCAGGAACTCACCAGCTTTGATGTCCCATATCAGACCACCTGTACTTACCCTATTTTTGGCCTGAGCTTTCAAGAAGAAAGAGGTTCAGACATGGACTGTGGTGTTTGGTTTTGCATTGCGCTGCCAGACAAGAATATCCTGTCGTCATATGGAATCACTGAAAACTTAAATAGCATCCCTAAAACCTTCCTCCCCTCCCGAAGCTTTTTGCTGCTCCTAGCATGTTGATGAGTAGCTACAGACTCCTGCAGCAGCACTCGCAGGATTGAGTGGTCTTGGCAGAGTTGCTGCAAAGGGCCTTGTGTTTAATAAAAGGACTAAACTTTACAGTGGTCTTCCCTATGTCTTGAAGTGAGATTTGGTCTTTGGATGCTAAGTGCTGGGCTGATGAGCATAGAAAATACAAACTGTCTCCCTGTGTCCCTCTGGCAGCAAGCAGGCAGGCACTTTTCTCCTGCCCTGGGACACTCGGGGCAGATTCCCTGCAGCTTCCTATTGTCCTTACTGAAGAGGCATGATTTGCAGTGGTGCTTGGTGCCCGCAGGTGCCGCCTGCCGCAGAGGGCAGTCCAGGTGGCTCAGCATCACTGAGAATCAGGCTGGGGGATCCCGGCAAGGGCAGGGGCAGGGGGAATGGGGCAGGGGGGAAAGAGGAGCAGCGGTGCTTGCTGACGCTCAAATACAGGTCTTCCAATGGAAGAACCTGCCGCAGAGGGAGGCCTCTCGGCCCCCATAAGTCAAACTGCACAGAGTCACAGTTAGTCGTCGTCATCATCATCATCATCATCATCATCATCGTCATCATCGTCGTCATCATCATCATCATCGTCGTCGTCATCGTCATCATCGTCATCATCATCTTCAGTATTTATCTTCCCAGAAAGCACATCCTCTATCCAGTCTTCCAGCTCCTCGGCTGTGGGCAGGTCATCATCATCTCTGATCTCCATCCAGATGCTGTCAGCCTGCAGGGACAAGTGATGGGGGATTAGCCACCCTCAGAGACACAAGGAAGAGATTGGGTTCAAGCTGTTTTGTGGGGGTAAGGGTTAGACCATGGGTGGGATGCAGGGGTTGTGGTGGCAGTAGTTCCCTCTCTGCCACAGCCTGTGGGCAGGTTCAGCCACAGTCTCTCTCTGCGTTGGGATCTCATGCATTGGGATTACCACTTCCCCCTGAAGTGCTGTCGCTTCTGACTAGGGGCAGTGGGACCAGTCAATGTGTGTGGTACTGTTTGCCCTGGGTTAGATGTGTGCCCACTCCCTGTTCCTCTCCTGCACTGCCTACACCTGATGCATTGTCCTCACCCTGTTTGGCAAGATCTGTAGACTCCAAGTCTACATAAAGAGAGACGTAAAGAGACCTATGCCAGCAAGCCCTGCATCGCCTTGGTTCACAGGACATCACAATGTTTCCCTCCTTCCTTCCAGAGCCCTTCTGGGACCTCTTCCTTTGAGCCTTTACACCCTGCCTTTAGCACCCCTTCTCCCCAGCCTTTTTCTACCATCACCTTTACCTCAGGAAGTTGCTCTGGACTCTCCACATGTGATAGTGGTTTCTCCTCTCGGAAGAGCCTTTCCTCAGATCATCTTAACCATGCTCCAGCTGAAGAATGGTGAAAAACACCCATGCCCTGGACTACCAGTGCTCCCTGCTCTTTCTTTCCAGCTGATTACATTACTACCATAAACTGGAGGGGATGGGGTGGATTCAGTAAGAAGATGGTGCCTAAAATGTAGTGAGAAGATGCTGTCTAAATTGTGGCTGTTACCCAGGGACAGGAAGCATATCTTAGGTTGTCTCTGAGGTTTTCTGAAAGGTTTTCTCTGTGCTTTGCTATAGGTTCCTCGGGTAAATGCCTGGATAAGCCCTTCACTGTCTCCCCTCCATAAAATAGGATCAGCCTCCTGTTTTGCAGAAGTGCTGTGAGGTTATCTCATTCAGCATTTGATGTTGCAGAAGTGAGTGCTTTTCACATGTCAGAAGATAACTACCGGCTTTTGCAAATGCACACAAATTATTTCCCTGTCTGTGGTACCTAATTCTCTGTTTTATGGCTTGCTAAAAAGCCAGACTGATTTCTGCTCAAGGAAAGTTGTTTCTCCCTTACAATATTTTCCTATACCAAAGCTGTAATAAAAAAGAGCCACGGAGAGGCATGCAGCTCTTGCTTCATGCAAATGATCTCGTCCCCAACCTCAGGACTGTTTGTGCAGCAAAAATTGACACCTTTAAATAACGGGAAAAGGAGTTGGCCCATTGCACCTACAGAAGATGCTGTGCAAATAAAACAGCAACATTTTGCAGAGGGTCATGACCCTAGTCCTGAGCCTCTAGGATGTAAAGGGCTAGTGGTGGCTGCTGGGAGCTCTGGTGTTTGTATTGGCAGGTTTTCAGAGAAGTGGTGGGGTCACAGGGGTTATGTCCACCGAAGCCAACAGCAGTGTTTATTTTTACTCTGTTGTGTAAGCCCCACTTTGTACCTGTGTAACTTGGCTGAATGCAGTGATGTAACACTGAAATAATGAAATGAGCTCAGTGTTTGTTTTAGATATCACTCGCCAACCTAGAACTTTCTTAAATCTCTCTCTTGAGGAATAGAAAACAGACTTAAGAGGAATGAAATAAAAAGTGCAAATACTATAATCAACAACCTGAAGCATTTACTATATCAAAGACGGATAATGCATGAATTTTTACAGGTCTCTGAATGACTGCTGGATAATAAGGCATATGTTCCTGCCTAATACTGCTTTCTATATGATTCTCTTGCCACTGACAATCCTACTTCCATGAATTTCTATTGATAGCTGTTTAATGTAGCTTTGACATGACTTAAACACAGCCAGCTGCAGTAAATATAATGAAGGGAGGTAGTGCGGACTGGTAATAAGGGCAAAAGGCTGGGAGACTTGAGCTCTGGTTTTGGCTTGTCTGTTCATTTCTCTCATGATCTTAGGTGACAGATGCTATCTTGGCCCTCTTCCCTTTTGTCTCTCCCTTAACAATTCTGCTAACAAGCCTTAACCCAGTGGGTCCTCACTCTCTGGATGTCTGTCCTACGGTCTGGCGGATGCTGCTCTATTACCAGTAGAGCACCACTCGCATCCAGCCAGCACCACATCTACTCCGTGACTCCCAAGCCAGCCTTTCATTCCCCTCAATGGGAATGACGGCCAAGATCCAGGGCCTCCACTTTCTTCATAACACCACTGCTTTGCCTTCCCTACCACATCTCCCATCTTATGGTCTTGCAGCATTTGTTATAACAGGAGGCACAATCGCCTAGTACACCCTCGCTGTCCCTTTTTTTCTTGGGAGGTACAGCAGAGAGGATGTGGGGGCTGGGATTAAGGTCAGTGGTGGGGCCAGGACCAGTACCCAGACAGTTGTCCCAGCTCTTAGTTCCTCTCTGCTCTCTTCTAATGAAACATCACGTTCCCAAGCAGCTGACATTTCAAACATGATGTCAAGCACCAAATTACAAACACTTCTGCAGTGGAGAGATTTCTGCTTCCAGAGATGCTTACATACCCACACAGGTTTATTTTAAAGAGACTAAACCGCCCAGCACTTAACCATCAAAAATAAGCTAAGGCAATAAGCGAGCCAGGCTGGAGCGTGCCGCATTACATGCTCTCTGATCGTCTGGACTGTTACTGTCAGAAAGAGGAAAATTGGGTTTCTCTCCATAGTCATGTCAGGGCCGTGATGCATGCTACATTGCACTCAGCAGCTCCCCCCAGATCTCTGCTGGTGAGGGGGTCGGATGGGTCCCTCTCCTACCTGCCCTGAAAGCTCACAGTGTGCAGGATATCAATCCCATGGCTTGCTGGCTTTAAGGCAACCATGGTGAAAACAGTAGCTGCTAGAAAGCTGGCCCAACAGCACAGCTATGGATGCTGTGAGTACCCCCACCACTGCAGCCGTGCCAAAGCAGCACCTCCCTCTGCAGCCCTGATGACTGCGGAACAGTGTGGAAGCCCTACACTGCCACCAGGCATGGGGCAGACACATCTCTTCTTCCCACACAAATCCCTCCAGCACAACCCTCCAGCATGGCAGTGGCTGAAGAGGAGGAGGAGGACCTGCATGAACCCCACTATACCCTTTTCACCCCAGCAGGATCCCTGTGTTACCAGTTTATGTTGTACTTTTATTAAGGCTGTGTATTTATTTGTTTTTTGTCAAGCTGTGCAGTTTCTCACTGTCATCTGTTGGGGACCATCTTTCCCTCCTACACTCAAGCTGTTGCCGTTCTGCTTCTGCTACAAAAACACCCTCCTTTTTCTCCTCTTCTCCTCCCCTAAGCACAGCTTGCTTTCCCCGCTACACACGCACTTTTCCTCCACAAACCCACCCAGGTTCAGTCAGAGCAGGGCACAGACAAAGGTGCACACTGTGGGTCAGGGAGGAAATGTGAGACCTTGAAACCAAAATGGGGCAAAGCCCTGAAGCTCAGATCACAGGGGCTGGTCCTGTCCTCAGCAGATGTGGTTTTCATGTGACTCGGCAGCAGAAACACACTCAGATCGAAGCCCTGAAACCTGATGTCGGAGGTGTTATGAACCCTGCTGCACATGGAAATGGTGAATTCTTTACACTCTTTCCTGGGGAAAAAGCCTGGTCTACCTGCACTTAACAGCAGAAATCCCACTGATTCCAGTGGACCTCAGATCCCGACCTTTGTAGCAGCCTAATCTTGGGATCACTGGATTTTCTGGGCACTTTCTACTCACGTCTGTGACGTTCACCACCCCGATCTGTGGTCTGAACAGGTCGATCTTGAAGGTCTTCTCCCAATAAGTGATCAGCTGTGGGAGTGAGAAACAAAGCTCAGGCAAGGGTGTTTGCAATACTGCATCGCATTACCTCAGCCAGCTGGGCTGTGGTGCAGGGAGCGTGCATTGATGGGTACACGGGAAAGAAGAGAGGCTGAACACAAGCATGGGCTGCCACACACAGCAAAGGAAAGTGCCGACTCTGAGGATGTTCCCAAGACAACACCTTGCACCTTCATGGGAGGCAGACCTGAAGGAGCAGCTTGGGGATTGCCTGTGGTCTGGTTTCATTTCCTTCCCTGTCCCAAATTCCCATGGGCAATTCTTGTGCTTGTGCACACACACCAATCCATGAATTAAACCAAGAAAGACAAGGAGCCCCTGCCACTCACCAGAGGAAAGTCATCGGGGTCAATCCAGACAATGCTGAGGTCGGGATTATCGGTGTTGTCCCTGGCAACCTGCTTCAGGATTTCCAGGAACTCAAAACCATCTGAAATGATACACAAACCACTGCAGCTCCCTCCTGAAAACATGCAGGCACTCTTTGCTTGTGGGTTTTTCAACTTCCCTCACCCCTCTATGCACACAGGAGTTGTTTATAGTTCTCATTAAAATGCTGTCTCCCAGCTCTTTCTTCTGATAATAAGGCTTTTAATTTTGAGCATCCTCCCCGGGTATTGAAATTAGTTACACATGAATTAAGTCTCGTAATCCTTCCATGGAGTGGAACGATGTCACTATTTTCTTGTGGCGAGGGAGGAACTGAGCCCCTGAGAAGCCAAAGCTTTTCGGCACGCTGATGGCACTGAGAAGTACTGACGCCACAGCTTTTCAGGAGCTGATGCCCACAGGCTTCCTGCATGCCCATCACACAGCCAGCCCTCAGCACTGTCCCAGAGCCACACAGCAAGATGGACGCAGAGTTAGGGAGAAAATCCTGGCGCTGCGGTGGAGGCTATGACTCTTCTTTCCCAGCTGGCCATCCATTTATATCCAGAATTTGAATCCTAGCTGGCACACCCGTTAGCATAAACACCCAGAAGCACCCCAGCTCCCTGTCCCAGCCTGGGCGTGGGGCTCCCCACAATGCAAAGAAAGAACATGAAACTACAATTTCTTGAGTGGCATAGAGTCACGCAAGGAGGAAAACAGCCTCTTACCTGGGTCATCTTCTTCAGCGAAGGCCACGATGTGGATTCCTTCCATGTCGTCCTCCTGGAAACAATGAAACTATTACTGATGGAGGACAAGGAGGGAGGACAGAGCCCGGGCGGTTGCTGGAGATGAGGAGAGGTGGGATTCCTTCAAATGAACAGGACAATTGCAAAGGGAGGCTTGACTGGAGCTCCACCGAGACACAAGGAATGTCAGCTGAGGTGCGGCTGAGTTGTGGAGGTATTGGGCACTGAAGTGGGTAGTTTTGGTAGCGTTGCTGAAACCCTTTAGATAAAAATGAGGTGAACACCGTGATGGCAAAGGCAAGGGAGTTTCTGATGGTGCGGGGTGGGGCCCCTACAGAGAAGGCTAAGGGGTCTCTAGCATGAGAATATGGGCTCACCCTCCATGCCCAAGGCCACCTACCCTCATAAATTTGCAGCTGCCAGGGGATGGTTTGTGGGGAAACAAATATCTGCCACCATGCTCAGACCCAAAACCCCATTCCTTTGGGGCCAGCGAAGGAGGTTTCCTCACAGTATGAGAGGTGAGGTGGCTCACTTGGGCACCTTTCGGGACGTGAAAGGTCTCTTGCTCTAGGTGAGGGTCTCCATGAGCAGTGAGGGGAATTGAGTGGGAGCCTCATTTTTGGGCTCCAATGAGTGGAGGACAGAAACGACAGCCTGGTGGACAGCGTGGTGAACTGCTGTGAGTAATGGGTAATGATATTGGCAAAGGCCACTAGATCTGCCAGCTGGTTCATCATCCACCTGCTATGAATGTCATCTCTGAATTATCCCACAGATCAGCTTCACCTTCCACACCCGCTGCCGGTCCCAGTTTCCATTTCAATTGGTTTTAATGCGAGAAAAAATTCCCATCTAAATGCTAATTTCTTTTCCCTTCTGAGCCCAGAGGTGACAAAGCCACCATCAAAAACTGAAAGGAAAAAAAACCCTGAAAGATTAAGTGGAAAACATTATCTTTAAAAACAATAGTGGATGCTGGGCCTTTGCTGGTATCTTCAGGGAATACATGTTCATCAGGACATTCTAGGCAGATTTACTTGGGATTCAGACCACTTACAGCTGGCAAAATCCACACTGTTGCTTTTTCTCCGTATTTTCCAGCAGCATTGTCAGACAGCAAAATTAAAAAAAAAAAATGCGATATGTAATTATGTATATAGCTATATAATATAGCTCTATTCTCACCTCCAACACAGCAAAAAACCCTGGAGTAACTCCAGTGAAGGCACTGAGGATATTCTGAACTTGCAGCAAGATCAGAATCCAGCCCATCATCTCCTGCAGGTACGAGTCCCCTGCTCGTTCAGTATGAATATGTGTGGTATGAAAGCAGAACCACTGCATGAGAAATGTGGGTCCCACTGAAACCCCATGAAAAAATTTCGAGGGACTTTAGTGGATCAAGGAAGCTATCTTCTATACAGAATCTGCATTTCAAAACAAAATGAAAAGCTATCATGCCTAAGTGACTCATAACTCCTGGTTCAGTTTTATTACCTCTTGCCTTGTTGTATTAAAGACTCCCAAGGTTTTCGGTGCTTTGGCATCTCGCAGCGCTTCATGTTACCCATCCGAGCAAGGAGGCAACTGAATGCTGTTATAAATGTGCCAAGCTTTTTCGAGGAATGACTGCATTTTCCTTAGCGTCTGTAAAGCACCTGTTCAGCTTTGTTTTCCAGAATTCAGCTGGCACTTGAAGGTCCCTGACTGACTATTAACATCATACTCATTCACAGCAAAGGGATAATTTGTTATACATGATTTTTCTTCCATTTTCACCCTTCCCCTTTTCCCCCACATTTGGAGACCAGGAGAGTCCTCTGCGTGTGATCAGTGCCAAACTGTTGGGTAGTTCTTCACAATTGCTGACTTGCAGCTTGCTCACACCATGAGAAGTGCAATCAATGTAATCTGTGTCATTAACTGAACTGCCTGCCCTTGCTTGCATTTCGAATTGTACAATTGCTCTGGTACAATTTCCATGAGTTCAGCACAATCTCCGTAGCTCACGCAGCAAGCAGGCCACTGAAGTCGGCCCACCACCAGCACTGATGCCCATTAGATGAGATGATAGAGCATTCTTGAGAAGGATGCTCTCCATAGCTATACCGTGCCTGCTACAGAGGCTCAACACCTGCCTGGCACACTTGGTTAGCTTTCCCTGTTTCCTCTGTGGAGCAAACAGGGCTCAGCTCAGCTGTCCACCGCTGTTGGGCAAAGCATTTGAAACACCATTTGAACTCAGGCACTGAGCATCACAGCCAAGGATTTCCCTTCTTCCCACAGGAGAGAAAGTGGCTTTGCAAGGAAGGAGAGATAACGTTTTGCGCAGCCAGAGGCTCGAGCTTTTGAGCAGTGGTTTCTTGTTGGAAGCTAGCAAGGGACGCATGGCTTCCCACCAGGCATGCTTACCCACGTCTCAAACATGTCCTCTGGGCGCAGTTTCCTCAAAGTGGCCCTGAAAGGAAGACAGAAATGCTCTTTGAGGACATGTCCAGCACCGTCACACATGACACTGCTGGCGTCACGGAAAATGTCACCACGGCACGTTTGGTTGGTTGCTGGAGTCAGCGTTGTCAGCCACCACATTTTGAATGGAAGCACAGGGGCACAGTAAGTCAACTTATGGTTTTATTTATGGTGATAAAACCCTGCCCTTTTCCCCACTGGAGTCACTGCAGCCGCTATTTGTGCTTGGGAAGATGAGATGCGTCTCTGTGCTGGGATATGCTGGTGACATAGTCCCACACATGGCAGATTGTTCTGTCCATGCTGAGAGCACAAGGTGACCCATTCACTTGTGTATTGCAGCCCCTGGAACATTCCAACTGGACTTTGTTTCCCTTTTCTCCTGGTTTTACCCCAGCATAATTCCACCACAAAAACCCTTCCAAACTCTGCTGAAGCAAAGAAGACAGCATAACCTCTGGCAAGGAAATTTAGATCATCATAACTGCTGGCAAGAAAATTTAAACCATAGGACTGGCCAAAGCAAATTTTTTTTAGAAGTAGTTTATAAAGGACAAAAAAAAATAATAGTAACTATTTCCAGACACATCCGTAGCAGGAAGCCTGTTAGAGAGCCTGGCTGGCTGAGAGGTGACTGGGGTGTTAAAGCGGCATCCCAGGAACACAAGGCCATAGCAGACAAGCACAAGTAACCCTTTGCACCTCTGCTCACTCGCATGAGGTGTTCACAGAGGCTCCCCCAGCAGCACAGGGCTGACTAGCCCTGGGAGCTGTCACAAAGAGAAGTGTTGGTCGATGAGGTCCTAG
Organism: Phaethon aethereus; assembly: GCF_964289735.1. Taxonomy (NCBI): domain Eukaryota; kingdom Metazoa; phylum Chordata; class Aves; order Phaethontiformes; family Phaethontidae; genus Phaethon; species Phaethon aethereus. The sequence continues at coordinate 91,051,900 of NC_138575.1, read as the reverse complement.
AACAGATTGGTAAATGGAGTAGCAGCACGTTGCCATGTCCAGATGACATCAATGAGATGTGTAACCTGTCGCTTTTGGTTTGCCTTGCTACCAGAGCAGTGGAAACAAGGAGCACATCTGGAGGTTTCTAAAGGACCTGAGGAGCTACAGATCTGGAAGGGCAGCTTCCTTATGGGCACGATGCTACCAGAAAAAGTAGAGTTAACAGACATTTGAAGGAATATGATGTGACAGCACAAGAGATGTATGGCCTTTAAGAGGAAAATCATGGCCATGGATCCGCTGGAGTTTCCAGAGCAAGTCAGCGAATGGGTGAAGGTGTGCTGGTCAATGCAGTGAACTGCCTTCAGAGGACTATTTGCCAAGCCTTACGAAAGGCTCTCCAAAAAACTGAGCTGCAGTTAGATCAGAGGAGGGGTGTGAATTAATGACACTGGAAGATGAAGGGCGGAGATGAAGGTCAGTTTTCATGGCAGAGGGAATTAACCAATTAAGATTCATAACATATGCTTTAACATGATCATATGCATAACATATTCTCACATAGTCTGAAAAAGATGGGAAATAAGAATATGGCAGCATTTGCTTATCATATCCAATTGTTCAGATGGCCAACACCAGGCCTGACTACGACGAGATACAGACGGGTCTTCCTGAGACTTGAGTGTCTGCATGATAGACACAAGAAGTAATGCACTTGCAGAAACACAACCCTAATTATGCAGGTGCAACAATGGGTTCTAAACTAGTTATAATTAATTATTACCTCTCAGGAAAGGGGCCCAGGTGTCACAAACTAAGAAAGCATCAGCTCCAAAGTCAAAAGACAAGAAGAAGTTTATAAAGGAGTAAAACACATCATACCATTACGGCAATGGACAACTACACTATGCACCTCCACAGTGAATGTATGTGTGGCTCTGGTCATTCCATCACAGAGATGGTATGGGACAATTAAAAAAGGGACATGGATACATGGCAGTGGCGAATGAAGGTATGGCATGACATGTGTTTGGTGGAGATTAAATAGGTAAGAACTCTTTATCTTGTAAAAGGGGTGACTGAAGAAGGAGGGGGGTCTAAAAGGCAGGGGGTCTAAAAAATCAGGAATGGTAAAAAAAGAAGTGAAACGGGGAATGGCTAGTCATTGTTCCTCAACACAAGAGCTAGTAGGCACACAGCAACATTATTAGGTAGCAGGTATAGACTGAACAAATAGGAATGCTCTTTGATGCAATGCATAACTCAGCCACTGAACTCATTACAGTTGGATACTTTCAGCATCAAAATAGAAATGAGGTAAATAATAACTATAGAAATTGAAGAAATAGCCACTAAGCACAAGATCAGGGATACAATTTTTGACCCAGAAACTCTCCTCACAGATGATTGTCAGAAACTGGAGATTATATCAGGTGTATGCATATTATGTACTTGTATGTGGCTTTCGAGATGCTTTCCCTAGCCATTCTCTGGGGGCAGCTCTTGGAGAAAGGAGCTCAAAAGGATTTGATCACACTTGCATGTACTGATTGCCGTAGAGTTAGTCAAGATTTATTTTGGTTACTTCTCTGTGCTGGAGGGAGCAGGGTAAGTGGGGTTTAGGTGAGTAACGGGGAGCAGAATTCAGCTCCCATGTTGCTACACAACAATCACAGAGAATTTGGGGGTGGGGGGCCCACCCCCAGCATTGTCCACGTGAAACAGGCATAAACCCAGATGCCTCTTGCTGCAGGCAGAGGAATTACCACATAATTTGTATTTGTGCAACTGAGAGCAAAATCTGGGCTGAGACCTGGGAGTCACGGCACCTGGCCACCATCCCCAGCCAGATACCCATCTGCTGTGCAACCTTGGAAGAAGCACCCCACTGTGCCAAGCAGCGGCTTCCTGACCCGCTCGGGAGGGGATGAACTTTCCCACCGCCGCCTCCAGCTGCCCAGGGAAGCCTCAGGAGTTCGTTAGGGCTGCAGCACCAGGCTGCGTTCGGGCTCCTGCTGGGCACGCCCCTCAGCTCCTGTCTCCAGGCTGCAGCAAAAAAAAGCTCAGCAAATCCCAGTTCCCGTGTGGGGCTGGAGGAAGAGGTGGTGAAGCCTGCCTGGGCATGGCAGCGGGGGGCCATTTTTGGAAGGGCTGTCTGAAGTGTGCCAAAGAGCCTGGATACTGCTGAGCACCGCGAGCTTTCCCCAGTGATGTGACGGGGCTCCTTCTGAGGAATGGAGAGGTGGCAGTGGGGCTTTGCACCTCAGCGGAGGGATAGCCCATGCCTGCAGGGTGGGGTGAAGTGACAAAGTCTGCTGTCTGAGGGGGAGGAGGTGAGCGGTCCTCTGCACCTTCCTGCAGAGGAGAAGATCCTGCCAATTTGTCTACAGGGAACAAAAACGTGGCAAGCGCTGAGGTCACTTCGTTTTTCTCCACAGGCCTGATCATCTCCATGTCTGACTAATTCCACTTCCAGGCCTTTGGCTTTAGGTCCTTTACTGCTGGCAAGGCAGGAAGAATCACTTGTGTTCTGAGAGACTCACCATGAACTGCTGGGAACATATCACTGTCACCCAGGGCTCTTCCCCTGCCGTGGCAGCACCGTGGCAAGTTTGGGGATTTCAGGCATCCAATTTCATGAGACTCCTTTTAATTCCCTTCTGAGCCTTGGTGCTTGCAAAATAAATGGCCCACCCGCTGGCTCCAACCAGGCACCACATAGCATCTTGAAATATGTAAGACTTGGGGGGGGTTCCACTGCAATTTTGTGCTGGTGGAGAGCTTGCCTTATTAGGCTAGCACTTAGCTGACTGTCTGTAGTGTGACTGCCTTAGCTGACTGGCTTCTGATGCTGCTGCTTGACAGGAAGACCTTGGGGAAAAAAAGATGGGCAGGACTGAGGTCAGGAAGTCCAGGAGGTCAGCAAGGTGACCTGCGAGTACATGGGAGATAGAGGTCCCCTTCATATTTCAGAAAAAGCAGAGATCTGTTTCCAAGCCTGTGACTTGCAGACCCTGGAGATGATCTCCTGCCTCTAAAACGCTCTGTGCGTGTGAACACAAACCTCCAGATCAGCTCAATTTGGGATCCCCTAACAGTATGGATGGCCCTGCTTTTCTTGAACACTTTTCTGGTCCCTTGAATGCCTGCTGGGAAATGCAGTTGCAGGAGCAGCAGATAGCCTGTGTCACTATGCTGTGCTGTATTTTTAAGGGTATAAAAATACGGGACCTCACAGGTAGTTGCGCCCCTATATTTAACCTCGTGCATTTACACAGGATCAACCTTTCCCATCGCTTCCACACTGTTGGTAGTTGAGGTTCCTAAACAGCAGTGCAATAAACCTGATGGCAAAAAGCATGGAGCAGCCACAGCTCCCACTGACTTGATCAAACACTGTAGGTGCTCAGCATCTTTGCAGATGAGGCCCAACACAGCCGTAACAGCAGTGGCTTCCTCTCTGTGCCTGTGGTCAGCAGGAGACTTTTAGTCCCTCACGGTTCCTCCAAGCTTCGTCTGAGCTCAGAGCCTGCCTACAGATGTATCTGACATCAGGAGAGGGATATACATGCTAGTGAGGCTGTTTTGGGGAAGGAGGGGACTGGACAGAATTTGATTTTGGCTTGAGATGCCTTGGAGAAGAACATCTTCTGTACAGAGCTAAATTAAAAGCCTGAGCAAACTGGGCGAGCTTCCCACTCTGAACTGCCTGAAAGCCTCCCTGCTCTTTGAAGGAGGGATAACTGGGGAGGAAGAGGGAAGCTGTGTTGTCACAGCCCCATGGTGGTGGGCTCCGATTGCAGCACAGATACTGGGAGCAGGAAAAGGCTGGCCAAAATCTCAAACGTGGGTCATCAAATCACCAAAAGGTGGTTGTCATCCTAATTTTTACTGAGAGAGATGCCCTAATCTCCTTTACCCGCTTCCCATGGCCAGGAGCATCCTGTATGCTACGTACCTTTTGTGCTCCTTCACAAATTCAACCAGCTCCTCTTCTGTGTAAGGCTTATCAGGGATGTGAACAGGCTCATCCATAAAAGGTTCATAGAAGTCCACCTCGTTCATCTTCAGACCTAGCTTCTTGGCAACCTGTTGCAGTGCAGATGGTCAGAGGTAAGTGAGCCTGACGTGCCTCTTTGCCCACCCAGAGTCTCTCCTGGTGGCAGAGCTGAGATCAAGGTGCTTGCTTTTTCTCAGAGCATGCACACTTAGGCATGGCCAACAAAATATGAAGGCATCTTTCCTTGGTTAAAAAAACACTGATGGTCTCCACACTACCGGTCTCAAGCACTGGGGCAGGCCAAAACCAGAGTCAAGATGCCACAAACCTAATGGGCTTGGTTTCCAAACCTAGACCAGTACCTGCCTCCACGCTGCAGCAATGGCCTTTTATCTTGCAAAAGGGCCAAATCCAAATGCGGAAACCAATATCACAAATTACAGGAACACTGAAGATGAGAAGCTGGATCCAGATATAAAATCTGGGAACATCCTGAGCTTCTGAAAAACAGGTGGTGGAGGCTGTGAGCTCCCACGGTGAGGTCCGTGGATGCTTACCCCTTTGTCGAAGGTGGCAAAGAACTTGATGTATGGCTGAAAGTGTTCGGCGGCTTCTTCAAATGCCTTGTAATCTGGAAGGAGAAAAGGGGAATGAAGAAAAGAGTTCACAGGCAGCTGGCCACGCTCTGATCAGCACAGAAGGCACTAGGGAAGAACAAACATAAATCACTGCGAAATACATCAGGTGATGGCACTATGTTTCTTCCACCTTTCCAGGGCTTACAAACAAGGATCATATCAAGTGGAGCAAAGAGGACACATGTTGTGCACCCACAGTCCTTAGGAAAACTGCAGATCCCGGCATGCCACGCTTAACTGGAGCCAAAATCAGCAGCCCTGCAAAGCAGGGCCAGGGGTTACAAGTCCAGTTACAAGGTAAGGGTGTTTGCATCTGCCCTGTTGCACAAGCAGTAGTTCAGCCTGGGAAATACAGAGAGTTGCTCCAACGTTAACGCTTGCTGCCATTCCCTACACATTCACCAAGCATCGTTAGGCACGCTCCACCGGCTGCAGGAGAAAGGGGCATGAAGGAGGTAGGTTTTTACTGTTACTGGTATCAGGTCCTCAGCTGCGGTCAGGAAGGATGCTGTCAGCCTGGAGGGAGCTGTTTGCAACAGGTATTTCCCACCTTGTTACTGAACTAGGGGTAATTCACTGAACTGTGAATTAGGGGCACAGCCCTGCCCGAGCTGCCCTGCAGCCCGTTTTGAGCTGATGAGAAAACTGAAGGGAGAGGTGGGTGGCTGTTGTGGTGCAGCAGACCCGGTGATACGTCACTCGTTCAGGTAGGAATACCCATCTTTTTGCTAAAGGCAAGCCTTTGCACGTGTGGGGGGCATGCTGCCAGCACCACTTGGTGGGGGAGCGCTCGGGCCTGGCAGAGGAGACTGCTGGGGCTTGCCGGGGAGAGACTTGGGTGAGGGTTTCTCAAGGCGCGCGAAAGCTGATGGTCCCAAGTTGCACATCCCTCACGGCATGGGACCAGCTTCTTCTCAGTCTTGGGGTCCAGCAAGGAGAAATAGGTCAGTGCCTCTACTGGGCTGCCCTAAGGCATCCTGCTTACTGCTGCTTTGTATTTTCCAAGATAGTATTTAATGTGTGTCTCTCTCTTTCCCTTTATTCCTCCCTCCCTCTTAGTTTGTTTAACATTTTGGGCTCACTGTTCATAAGAGGGGGAGTTTTGCTCCCTTTAGAGGCTCACCCACTGTAACTGTAACCTCAGCTGGTTTTGGATGAGGTGGACTTTCTTCACTTCAGGAGATCCTGGATTATCACCCCCTTCTCCTGACAGCAGACACCTTGCAGAAGGGTCGTTGCTGTTGGTGTCGGAACAAGCTCATCATGCATAGCAACAGCAGAAACATGCCTGCAACCCCACCTCATCCTTTGGCAACTTTGGCACTGTCACAGCCTGCCATACACCCCTAACACCTTTAATATTCATGCAGAAGAACAATCCCTGACCCCAGCACCCCCAGCCAGGCTCCAAGCCCCATGAGGAACATAGTCATCTTACGTTCAGAGTCTTCTCCCTTGAAGTAGCCGATGAGTTTGATTTCCTCGTCGATTTGGTCAAATGCCTGAAGTTCTAGCTTGCTGTTTATGATCTCCACGGGGTCTTCTAGCAGCTGCCATGACAAATGCATTCGATAATGCAACGATTTGCAGCACCAACCTATGCCTGGCAGGGTGTGTCGCTAGCAGGCTAAGTGGGGAGAAAGAGGTCACCCAATTTCTCTGCTGTTGGAAACGCTACTTAGTGCTCTTTGCCTTAATGTGAGGAACAAAGAGATGCAGGTCACCTTCAGAGGGAGCCGTTAGTAGGTTCACTGCATAGGTTGAAGCATCAAGAGGGAAGCTGAAAGAGGTCTGGGTAACCCAAATGGATGCTGAGGGACCTGCTGTGGTCCTAGCTGGCTCTAGTGAGGCTGAGAAAAAAGGAGAGCAATTGAAAGGAACTGGTATGGAGACTGAACTTCTGTGAATGATGGATGTATTTGTTTCCATGTGTTATTTGCTGGAAGAGGTCATTGCAAAGAACTTGCTTTTGGAAAACATTAAAGCCGGTGGACTAGAGGGTGGCCAAACAGTGTTTTGGAGCAGTGGAAATTCTGGATGTGAATTTTCCTGGCTGATCCTCCCTATGCAGAATGGGTTAAAGCCATGCTTTGGCCCCAGACATGTCACAGTGTTGATGAGGGATTTGGAAGACCTATCTGCCACTTCAGCCTGTTGTTAGTCCAAATTTTGTTTCTCTTTTCTTAACTAGCCACCGCTGGTGAAAACATTTTTGCCCAGCAATACTGGTGTAAATCAGGTGTGGTTTCACTAGAAAAAAAAAAATGCAGGCAGGCCACTGTACAGCTTACAGAGGAGCAGAGGACCTCTGGGTTTCTTTTCCTTTGAGATCAGGCTGCTGAGGCACCACAGATATGTTTGGTTTTATTTCCCTGGTTTGCTGGCTATTTTCCCTCTTGAGTGGAAAACACACAAACAGAAATCCTTGCGCTCTTCCTTTGTTCCTAGAACACGATTTTTCAGCAGCACGCCACAAAGCCTCACAAAACGCCTTTCGCTGCAGCCCTTGCGAGTGATGCTCTAGTGTGTGGCTGTGCCTCTGCTGCATCCAGAGCAGTGTGTGCAGCTCCCTGCTGCCATAGCAGCCTGAGCCATGGGGACCAGAGATCCCACCGTTCCTGGGGTTGCAGCAAAGCCCTGCCCTGTTTGTGGCCATCCTGTGTGGGGCAGATGCCCACTTCTGTCCCTGAAGCCGCTTGCATGTGTTTTGGCCACAATACCCGATGCATGCAGCCACAGACATTGCCATAGGAGAGCTAAGGACTTAGGGAGCTGTCTTCTCTTCCCCAGCCATGCCTCTCCCCGCCAGCACTCCTGCATCGCAGGTAACTGTTTGGGCAACCTGCCGCCCTGGGAAATAAACCCTGCCGGCTCCACTGCTCACCTTACCTCCCTTATCTGCATTATTGTACGGCTGCTCATAAAGGGACCCTCATTTCCAAGGAAAGCCAAGCTGCTGCAAAAGGTTTTCACTACAAAGCAAAGACCATGTTTTTGGGCTGTTGCCTCTCCTAGGAATAAAATGTAAAGGAAGTGAAGTGCAACATGTTGATGAGGGAGACAGCATCTCTTTTGCATTTAGGCACAAAGGCGAGTACATAGTTGTGCCTGTGCACAAAATGACCCGAGAGCACTAAGTCCTAGGGCCTTGATCTTCTCTAATTCATGGCAGTGCAATTCGGTAAGGTCACTGAAGAGGCAGTAGTACACTATGTTGTTTGTGTTGTTGTGTCTGGAAATAGGCAAATAGTTTGCAGCATATACCTTTTTCAATGAATTGAGCTCTTTTTAGTTGCTCTGTAAGAATGCTAACTCCTGGATATTTTTTTTTAAATAGCTCTTCTTTTAAAAAAAAGAGTGAAAGATTTTGCAAATGTCAAAGTATTTGCATGCCAGCTTGCTAACTGAGGTGGGTGATGAGCAGTTAGGTACGCGGGATTGTTGCTTGCTTCCAATCAAACACTCCATGAACAGGAAAGAGAACAGAACATCTTTAAGATATAAGTGGTTGGTGGCATATAAAGGTGCCAGCTTTCCTGGGAACTCACAGTCAGACAAGTATTTGGAAAGCTGGCAAATGTAATCTCTACCGGTGTGTAGCAAACAGGGATGGAATTTCAAATAAAGATAAACCCATGGTTTTTAGCAAAGTGAGTATTTGCAAGGTCTTCTCTGAGAGGCTTTATCTAGCTCTGAGCTTATCTGTGCTTACATCCAAGAGGAATTCCACCAAGACATCTGTGGCCAGTTCCCCATCAAATTCAATCAACCGCTCTTCCTTAAAGACATAGAGACTTCCCTCTTCAACCAAGCCTGAAAGAAGCAGACAGGAAACATAATGTAGTCAACATGTCACTAAAAGCATTTTTACTACAGAGATTCTTGCTTGTTATTCTAGCAACGCCTCCTGGGAAAAGGCAATTGCCAATTTGCCGTGTTGCTCCAGTTGGAAACAACCTGAGCAATCTCCTGACTGATGATTCATGGCACGAAGGACACACCTCAGCCAGAACTTGCGCTAGCTTCTTCCCAGATGTTGAACTTTTTTGTCCAGGTCACAGCTGGAAAAATTCTGTACCAGGAGCTTGTTTTAGCTTGGCTATCTATATTGCAGTAAATAGTACTGGGCTCTAGCTGACATCCCAAATTTGAACACCCTAGCACTAGATGGAAAATGGATTTTGATGTGGGCTGTGCTCTCTTCCTGGATAAGGCTGAACTATGTGAACATAGTGAGCTGGAAGCCAAAGCGAGCTTCAAACTCCTTGCGGCTTAGCTAGGCTTGGCAAAAGGGTTAGAAACCTGTGGTAGAGATGCCACAAATGGCAGGCTGGCAGATTTGAATGGAATATCACTGGACTGATGACAGCTTGCCACAGCGTCTCAGTGGAGGCTCCAAAATCAGCAGCACTAAGCTCCTGCGATACATCATGGCAGGGTACCACAGGTCAAGGTAGTTGGTAGTTTGTTCCTTCTTGGAGAGACAGAAGCTCTCAGCTTTAGTTTAGCATTCACCACCACACTTAGCCTCTAATTTAGGAAAGAAAATTACAGTCCAGTATACAGTCCAGTATGCTTAAACAGTCTAGTGGTATATTTATGTGCTGTTGTATTTATGTGCCATGGTATTTCCATATTGCTTTGTGGGCTAAAATATGAAGGAATTACCAGCCCCTGGAAGGCAGCTATTTCCAGGCGTGGGCAATGCAGCAGACTTCCACCTTTACAGGAGTTTTCCTCTTCTGCTCTGGGGAGCAGGTCAGGAAGGGTTGGCACCTGGCTGCCAAACCATTGCAAGGCTGTGGCTCCCCCATTAGTGTCTGGGGGTCACTCTGCCATGGGGCTGGTGACATTTGAGGGGCTGTGTAATGTCCGTGTATGTTTTGGTTCTGCACCGCTGTGTCAGACCTGTCTCTGTGCAGGAAGAGCATGGAGTTACTCCATGACATCTATCTACAGTTTCTGCTCAGCGAGCTGTGAGCTTCCACCCTGCCATCGCTATGGCATGAATTGGCTTTCTTTTTCACTTGGCTTGGTGTGATTTTGGCACTCTCAGCCAGGAAGCTTTTTGCTGGAAGGGTATCACCTCATCCCTCTCATTCTCCCTTCCCCACTTGATCCTGCCCATGTTGTCGTGTCAGGTGGTCAATTGCCACCATCAGCCTCCCCATCCTGGTGACAAGGATTTGGCTGTCCTCTGTGGGGCTGGCTGTTGGTCATCACGCCAACACCCTCTCCAAGCTATTCCAGGGATATCAGATCTGGGACTCACCTAGCTTTTTAGCAAGTTTGGCATCCTTCTTGGAGTCCACCATCCCGAAGCCGATGCTCCTGGGCTCCAGGACCTGAGCCGCCAGCTGTGGGAGGAAGCAGAAAGCCCAACGTTAGTGGCATTGACACCACAGGGTAACTAAAGGGCATCATGCCCTGCTAGCATGGCACGACAGACAGAAGTGACCCATATTCTGCTCTTGGACAGCACCAATGGGTGGGATGCGTCACATGCTGCCTCCCTGCTGAGATAACGCTGCCCAGAGGTCACAAGGGTTGGGTTTCTTCCCACTGTGTTGCAGCACCAAGTTTGCTGGCAATACCACGTGCTGCTAACCGCTGTTTGGCACGCGGGCATCGGGACGGGGCTCCCGGCCGAATCGGGGAGACCAAAGCAGTGGGCATGGCTGGGAGGAAGACCTGTGCCACCAACAGAAAGCAAAAGCTGTCTCCTCTGTTGGTCCTTGGTGGCCTCCCACGGGGGACCGTGACATGTGGGCACCGTGGACATTTTAACCCTGGAAGTGCTTGGTGCCAGGCAGCAGTGGCTGCAAATTGGAGGGAATGCAGGGCACTGCAGCACCGTGTTTCCTTCATATGTGTGATGGGGTGGCCAAAGCAGACTCCCAGCAAAATAAAGCAGAGGGACTCCTGGCTTTGCAAAAGCCGTCCCTTCTCCTATGAAATGCTTTACATCATGTCTCCTGTCCAGGCTTCAGACATCCCCCAGTTCCTGGTCCCCTCTTTTCCCTAAAGAAATGAGTCTAATCCCAGCCACGCTCGCATTTGCCTCCTCACAGCTTTGGAAACCACTGCCCCCCGTTCCCACCATTTTTGACGAAGAGGCCTCTTGAAGATATCGAGTTCCTGCCTGTTTCATGAAAATAGATATGTGAGGAAAGGAGAGATGCTCTGCAAGTGCCCTGCGGTGGGAGCGGCCCCAGCTGAGACCCTGTGAATTCCAGACGGGCTCCTTAGCGATGCAGCAAGCCTGGGAAATGGGCCCCCTTACTCACCAGAGGACTGACTTAGCCCCACCACAAGCATGCCAGAGACCCTACAAGGTGGTAATGATGCTCTGAGACCAGCTGTAAGAGCCCCTTCCTCTTCCTGCTCCCTCCCTGCTCCATGAATGCCTCTGATGCTGATGGTCTTTTTGCTGTCCCTTCTCCCAGCCCTGCCAGACGGGGGGGAGTGCGATGGGGACGAGGGGTCGGGGGTCTCCAGGACGGGAATGTCCCTATTAGGGCACAGCTCAGTGGTGGGAGGCTGGAGAGGGGCAAGAAGAAAAGTGGCCAGAGGGACGGCAGGCTGATTTATGAGGAACACCCTCCCGCAGGACCCGTTTTGGCCCACCCCCTGGCCTCAAAGCCGGTTTGAATGTCACCCAGCGGCGCTGCCCCCATGGCCGCGTGGCCCCTTGGCTCCCCTGCTATAAATAGCCTCCGCCTGCGCCCGGCCGCTGCGAGAGCGAGCGGCAATTAAAGGCGTCGGGGAGCAGAAGCGGTGGGGCAGCTCCCTCACCTGCACCCCAGGGCACCGTGGGGTGGCAGCGTCCAGCCTTTCCCCAAAATCCCGGGGGAGATGGCGGGCACCCTGGCAGTCAGCTCTCAGGGACCTTGCTTGGGCAAAGGGGAGTGACGAAGAACATGGTTGTCTTCTCCCTCCCACCAAATACGTGCCCCCAGGCCTGTCCCGACGCCCTACAGAAGGACATATTCTCCACCAACCATCACAACATCACGGCACCACCGCAACCTTAGTCCCCCCGTGGCTACCTGGCCTGTTGTCTTCAGGGGGAAATTGCCACCGTGTGAGTCCGAAGGGGCACCCCGCGCCGCGCGGGAAGCACACGTTCCTACCGCCATTCCCTTACTCCCTGCCAGTGCTTTGAAATAAAGGTGAGTGTGCATGCCTGGGGCTCGTGCTTACGGGGGACACCTCCCGGACGGGGCAGAGCACACGCCCCTGTTTGCACACCCGTTGGTGAGGCACCTGAGCACCTGTCTGGCGTCCCACCTCCCGGCTCAGGCCACAGCCGTCCACGTTAGAGCACCTTGAGAGAAGCTGGTCCCTGATAATGCAGGGAGAGACAGACACCTCTCCTGAGCTCCCCAGACATCTGCAAGCAGGCAGCAGTGGGAGAAGATGTTTTCTGTTCCCCATTATGGGGAAAAAAATCTGCTTTTTACTGGACAAAAGGATGGAGCCTCGTGGGATCCTTATCTTTAGGGGACGTTGTCAGCAAGTCCCTGCGCTGAGGCAGTTGTGTAGACCAGCAAGAGGTTCCTCAGAGTTAACACTTGAGGCTCTGGTCGCGCTGTGACCTGAGGTAAAACACAGAAAGCCCAGGGGAAGAACTGTCCAGTCTTGTCCAGTCCAGTTCATACTTGATGTAGCTACTTACAGCTACGTTAGCCATGGGCCAGGCAAATTCAGGGCAATTTAAGCCCAGTAGTTCTTGACTCCTGCACACAGGAGACAGTTAGGGTTTCTCGGGGGTGTTTGAAGAAGCTCAGAAATGTGCCTTCACCGTGTGAGGTTGCAACGCCTGCTACAGGCAACTCGCTGGGCGTGAGCAGGGACGTTTGCAAGAGAAGTGTTAATGGGGGGAAATCCGTGCCAGCCCGCAGCGTAGGCAGGGTAGCTCTTTGGAGGGGTGCAGGCACAGCTGTGTAGCTGTGAGCATGGGAGCTTGCTGGGAAAGAGCAAACGTGTCTAGAAAATGCGAGTGATGGGATGAAAGCCTCTTTGTGAGAGACTGCGGGAGTGCGCGCTTCGTTAGGGCTCGGGAGGCAAAAAAGGTCACAGCAATGCTGGAGGTGTGCCTGCTGGTGTGGCTGGGCTTGCGTGGCTGCGCCTAGCGTGACTGTCTCTAGGAGGTGCATGTACCACAGGTACAAGCGTTTGGAGGTCTTGCTCTGAAGAGGCTCATCCCAAGAGACGACGTGCGACAGTGCGCGACTTCCACGCTAGCGAGATAACGAGGAGAGCAGCACAGCCTGTGCCCATTTGCAAGGTGCTGGAGTCCTGCACCAGGGACCTTCTTATGCAACATGAGACTCTCGGGAGCTCTTTCCACTGTGGCAGCGCCCGGAGGCGGGAGACCTTTGCAGGGTGTCAGTACCTATGGTGGCTTTTTCTAGTGCCAGCTATGCGGGGGACAGACATTGCTCCTGACCATGTTTTCCCTGCTTCCCACTGCAGCAGGTGAATCTGAACAGTGCTTAAGTGAGGACGTTTTCCCACACATATATTTGAACCCCATAAGGCAACAAAATATAGAGTACGCCAGAGGCAACAGCAGCTTGGCTAGTTGCCCCCCGCTTATTACAGTATCAAGCATTTATATATCCCCTTACAGTATTTTCTGATTCCATAATGCTAGTGGGATTTGAATGCAGATAATGTTTCTAATCTTGACAATCCTCTTGGCTCAGGACCTTGGGACAGAAGCGGCTGTAACGTAAGAACACAGCCCGTCCTTCTCCCCCTCCTCCTCCTCCCTTTAAATTCATATCGCTTGAAGTCTTGGCCAGCCACAGCCCTTGCCTTTGTGTCAGCCTCTATAATGAGTAATTTAGCTTCAACAGCTGCATGGGGAGATGGAGGGGACAAACTGCCCTGGAAGAACTGGACCTAACTGGGCATGCAGTCCCTGAGGTATAGCAGTAGCTTTGGGCAGGCAGAGTTGGCTGAAGGTGTGAGCAAAGATCCCAGTAGCTCATAAGCTTATATCCCATGCACATTTTGCAGCTTTCCTCTCTCTCATGTGCCTGAAGACTTTGCAATGCACACTTTCTAGCCACAGGTTCACAAGCTATGTCCTGTGCAGCCTTGGTAAAAGGAGGAGTGAGTTTGGGAGCACTCCTCCTTTCTCCCACTTCCCTCAGGTAATAACCATACTTGAATTTGGGTAAGCATGAGGCAGTGCAAGGCCCTCTAGGATGTGTGAGAGGTGCCAGCCCAAAGTGAAGCTTGAATACCACCAAGTAAGCAAGCACCACTGCACCTTGGGTAGTGTCAATAGTTACAGGCAACCTGAATAATGGGGATGGAAAGAAACAACTCCCTGCCAGAACATCTTAGCTTCACACCTACTATACCCGCCTGAACCTAGGTGTGATGCTGGGAAGTTTCAGATTTAAGAAGACCCATGGGGTCATTCTGAAATCCTAGGCTATTGAGCAGCAGAAGCGTCACTGGCCGCCTGACCATACACCTATTCCAGCTGCAGACAGCACCGATTATGTCAAAGTTTGCATTTGGTGTCAGTTTTGCTGCTAAATGGTAGACAAAATCCATCAGAAAGGGTTACAAATGGGAGTGGGAGAGGTCGCTGTCTCAGCACGGTCAGTTTTTCGTTGTGAAGAGACATTATGGCTTTGTGGCCTGGATTTTCGTCCCACTTCTCTAGCACCTGCCTGGAGCTCCCACAGGCAGTAAGGTTCACCTCCCCCAGCTGCTCAGGCTGGGAAGCAGGGCGCTGGGGACATTTGGGTGTCTGTGAGAGTTGTCATGCGTAAACTTCTCCTAAGCATGGGGAGCTTTCTGTTTCCCTATCTGGCAGCAGTGGAAGAACGAAACTCAAGAAATGCAAGGAGGAGAGCAACAGATGATGAGGGAATGTCCTTCAAGCAATCTACACTTCTCTGCTGTTTCTCTCCTACTATCTTTAAAGCTGCAGTTTATGTTGATGGTCAGAACCTGGTTGATGTAATGATGATGATTTTACATACCAAAATGTTAGTTTTTTATTTTCAGAAATAGCAGGAGGAGATGGCAAGAGTCTAGGGTATTATTTCCCCTAAAGCTTTGAATCCTTATGCAGGACTCATGTCTTCATGCTACTGTTGGCTTCTCTGGTGTTCGAGCTGGTGGGCAGTTTGTTGGAGAGCAGAGGGGGATATGTCTCCTTCCTAATGCTGTGTGGTCATCTCTAGTGTCTCCTCATATACCCCACCAGCAATGTTTTGGGTTCTTGCATAATTCAGGCTGGCGAATTACAGGTCCTGAGGTGTCATGGTGACCAAAGGGAAAGGGCAGAAGCCTGCTCCTTCACTGCCACTGAAGGAGCCACCCTACTGGCAGCAGGACCGGGGGAGATCATGCTGGTCCCACCTTCCTGCCCTTTTCCACCACCTGAGCTGCTGGGAGAGGCTGTTTATTGCTGAACCTGCCCTCCCAGGGGGTTGCTGCTCCTCATACTAAAAGGCAAGTACCCAAACATGGAACACCCAAAGGTCACTCCCGCGGAGGTGGCTTTCACAGATAACGCTCCAAGAAGCCCGCCCAGGGGCTTCAATCGCCGCGTAGCTGCTCAGCCCGGTCAGACATATGATGTGCTCTTTGGCTGCCCCCCTAAAGGTTTCGCATAGTTAGGGCTGTATTTTTATCTGCACTGGGCATCCCTAATTTTAGCGAGCTGTAAGCTAAAGCACAGCCTGCCCATCCGTGAGCTAACTGGGGCTGATGCCCCTGCCACCGGGCACCCATGGGTGCAGGGGCCACCTGCTGCTGCTGCCGGCCAGTCCTCGCTGGCACTGCACCACAGATGTTTTGCCAACTCAGCTGGGCAGCTTGCACGCTCAGGACAGCCGGGGCACGCACGTGGGCGTGCGTGCCCGCATCTGCCGATCCAGGTTGTGGGTTCTGGGACGGTGCCCAGGGGCCACCCTGCTAAGCTCCCCTTTGACAAAACAGAGACCGGAGGTGCAGTCCGGGGGCTGTCCTCGACAAAAGCGAGGCCACTGCTGCCTTGTTGTTTTTCTGGCCTCAGGGAGGCCACTTTGAAACTGAAGGCTGGATGCCGCCATGAAACCCATGCAAACTGGTTTCTTTCAGTAGGAGGTCCTGGAGGAGGGAAGCATGTTTGATATTCAGCCCATTCCCTTTCACAGGCCATTGCCCATGTCATTCCTACACCTCCAGATCCCAGGAGCAAGCCAGGTTTCTTGAGTTTCTGACCGGGTGGGTGTGAGCCAGCGCCTCTGAAACCCCGGGGAGTCCAGGACGCTGCAGGTGGGAGCCAGGAGCTCCCACCCTGCATCTGCAGGAAGGATCAGCGAGGGGAGCCCAGGGGGAACGGAGGGGTCCTTGAGACAAGAAAGGTCTTTCACCCAAAGGACTGAGACGCAAGAACTGGGGAAAGCTTTAAAAAACAGGCATCCCCCTTTGCGCAGGGTTCGAGGTGTCAGAGGTCTGCTAGTTGACAGCAGTCCGCCTCCTGCCAGGGCCGGACAGGGTTCCCAGAAAAAGGACGTATCTTGTATGGCAGCTGATCTCCGCCAAAGCTGCGCCGGGGAGCGCGCAGGAATGAGCACCATCAGCAACGCTTAGGAGGGAGTGCTGGCCGTCCCGGGGCACCGGGGAGGGGAAGAACGAACGCCTGCTCTGTGGCCCCGCCAGGAATTGATTTCTTTGCCGTCACTGCTTGTTCTATTTCCTCAGGCAAGGTGTTGTCTCAAGTATGTAGGTAAATCCCAGTGTGTAAAGGAGACCAAAAAAAAAAAAAAAAAGAGAACTTGGACCTTGCTATTTCCTAGGCCATGGATTCCTTGCCTGGGTGCCTGTTATTTAGGGGCAGAAGCTGCAAAAGGACATCTTTGGTCATCAAACCCAGGACTGTGTCATTCAATCTCTGTCACAAACTGGTCAATGTCCATTTAAAACTCGTTGCACTGTTCTCCCCTTGATGCCTTCCTCCTCTGGTGATTAGGGACTTCCTAGTTTAGAGACTCAGTTTATTCATAGCCCATTTGTCCTTAGGCGTTGTGCTTAAATAGTTCGTCTCTCTCTTGGGTGTTTAAAGAGAATTATCGTATCCCCTTTCCACTCTCCCCACAACTGAAACTCAGGCATGAAGGAAGGGCAGTCATGGGCTTTGATTAGTTTGGTTTTAGATGAAGGGCACTGGCAGATCAAGCTCTGGAGTAATGTCACGGTGGGCGAGCACAGCATGGCCCACCGTACCCGCTCCACCTGGCAGAGCAACAGCTGCCCAGCCCGTGGGCAGGCTCCTGAGAAATGTCGAGGTCCGGGGCAGAGAACATGAAATGATAACTATGAACATCACACACGTGCACTGAGCAGGCTAGTTGAGCTCAAGCTAGGCCTTTTGAGGCACCCCACTCAGGACAGGGCAAAGGCATCTCGTTGTACAAGAGTGAAACCCTGCCTCCCAGGAACCAGCCCAGCAGGAAAGCACGAGAAACCCTCACTGGCACTTTTTTGGGAAGCTGGCTAGTGTGGCAGGATGACCAAGACCTAAGACGATGGGCTTTTCAACATTTTTCCTCAACTGCATTTCTGAAGGAAGGGTCAAGACAGAAGGAGTCTCCATGCGGCTTAAGGTCTTGCATGGCACCTACAGAGGTTGCCTGCTCTCCAGCTGGACAGGGAGAAGAGCTCCTTGTGCCAGGGCTGAGAAAGCCTGCAAAGCCCAAGCAGGCTTGGCCTCGCACTGTGTCAGCAAGCAAACCCAAGCCCACAGGTGTCTGCCATGTCTCCAGGTGATATTTGCATTTAAGTTGGGTCTCTGAATGAAATCAACTTGATTTTCTTTAGATTCCGGGATTGCAGCTGAGAACAACTGTCAGTACACCTCTCTCCGATCATACTTTAGCAGCTGAGAAAGGTGCCTCTCAAAGACCAGTATGGCATTGAAAGAGGGGTCTTATGAGAGATGCTGCTCATGCAGCCAGTCCAAACTCACTGCTGGGAACTGATGGAGGGTCTTCAAGGGAAGAAACTGGGCAATAACAGGTAAAGCAGCCTTGGAAATTATTTCTGCCTCTGTTACACAGAAAGACGAAACCACATACTTGCCCCTGGATGTCAGTGTGCCCATCTGTGAAATGGGGACCTCTCTGTAACTTGTTTTTGTGACTGGCACGTCAGTGAGTGACATTCTCCTAGGTGCTACTGCTAAAAATCAGTGCTCTTTCTCTGATGACTGTTGGAGAATTGAGACCTACTTACATGGTGTCAAAGGGCAAAGTAATGAGTGACTACTGATTACAAATCACACCTTTCCTTTTCTTTCCCTTTCTTATTTTTGCATTAACTTAGCTGTGGTGGAAGGCACTACTTCAGTAGCCATGGAAACCAAAACACCTCTTTTATTACAGGTGTGTACAAGGCACTTACACTGTAGGCTTCTGCACATACCTATCCAGCCAGGTGCACCTCATCTCTCACCATGAGGACTTGCTCTGTAGGGACCCAGAAACCTGACAGTTTCTGTGGCACTCAGTGAACATGTCTTGTGTAATGTGCCTACCCAGCCCAGGAAATTGTCTCATGAGCATGTCCATTTTCAAAGAAAAAGGCTGAAATCTGAGTCTGTGAAACAGATAGAGAAGGATGCTTAAAGAAAGGGCTTGGTTTTATATTTATATTATTTATATTTATATTTATATTTATATTTATATTTATACTCTATCTAGAGATGGGGATAAACTAGAATCTTGTCTCCTGGTTCCTATGAATTCCTGGGATAAACTGCACAGACCTAAACTTGTAAACTTTTTTTCTGCGTTGCTTCAGAAGCAGGGAAGGCCTTTTTGCTATATATTACACGGCTCTGAACTCTCATGGGAACCATCTGCTCCCAAGAGATTTCAAGACCATGTGGGTCAAACTACCCCAAAACCAGCTGATCTTGCAGCGGTTTTTCCATCCTGAACTGGAAGCGGTGGTAATTTCAACACTTGAAAATAAACACTTGCTTGCAAGTGAACTGGGACAAGCAAGACCTTACACACGGTTTAACCCTGACCTTTTACTGGATTCAAAATCTATCCTTCCCTCTCACACCACAGGTAACTTCTGACTGTGGTTGGGCACTGGAAGGGAGATCTCATGCAATGTGATCTCATGGACTTATGCCCCCAGGTTCGTATAATTTTTCCCTTGTGTTACAGAACAGGCCAAATAAGTTAAGAAGTTTCACTTTGTTCTGCCATTTATTGCTAGAGGCCAGGCTGATCCTAGAACTGATCTGGAAAGGGGACCACCATGTCCCCCTTCTCTTGCCTCTAATCAGACTGGTTTGTGCTAGGGCAGTTCTCCATGAATTTACAGCCCAGGGACACTGTTGAATTAATGGGTCTAAAATATCTGAGCTTGACCAATGGCTTTTTTTTAAAGGATATTACGCATGCACGCAGATGACAGGGGAAGAATGACAGGGGAGCCAGGACGGCGTGAGCTTCAGCAGAGGAGAGGGTAATGGAGTCAGTGGTCTGCATTGCAGGCAGCCTGCTATAGTGGTGAGAAAACTTCAGTTGCTGGAGAGAGGTTCTCAAGTGCTAAAGGAAAGCCCCCTAACCCCACTGCTCATTATTCTTGCTACAGGATCCCTAGAGACAGAGGGTTGGCCCACTGGAAGGTGAAACTACCCCAATATTTAGGAGATTATCAGAGATGAGAGGGAGAGGGGACAAGGTCTGAGAAGTGGTGGTATGAGACAGGATGAAATATGGCAAGGGAGCCACGGAGGAGACCAAAAGCAGAACCATTACCTCTCAGCTTCACTGCTTTGGTCTTTTCACCCCTTCTTCACTTAAGCCGAAACCTTTCAGGACAAGTAGCTTTTTTTCTTACTTGTCTGTTAAGTACTTATTGTGAAGCCTTGTGTTTGGCTGTTTGATCTGCTTCTTCACTGTTCTCACCTCCCGAGGCATGCAGGGCTCTTGCAAACATGGCCACAGAGTAGGAATAGCTACTGTTAGCTCCGGGTCTGCCTGCTTCCAGCTCTGGCACTGCCCTGTAGGGAGGCTTTTCCCCACTCAAGCTGCAGGTGCCTTTCAGTAGTCAGAGGTGCAGAGGGGAGTCATAGGAGAAAGGCAGGCAAAAGAGAAGAACCCTTTAATCTGAGCTGTGAAGCAGCCGGTGCTCATGCTGTCTCTGCCCTGGGTTGTCTTATCGCAATCCTTCCCCAGCCCTTTTCCATCCGAGGCAGAAAGCAGTAGGCAGCTGCATCTCCAAACATTGTTTTGATTATTTGTCCTGACGGACTAACCCAACAGCCCCCAGCTTTCCCACCCCAACCTGAGGGGCTGGCGCTGCTGTCCTTGGAGCTGCTGTCATCTACAAAGGGTGGTCCAAAGAAGCTGCTTTTGCTCCCAGAGGGGTTCAGTTGTCCCTGGACCCTGTCCTCAGCAGGTAGGTCCCAGCAGTGTAGGTGGCAGGAGCTGTCAGGACTGCTTTAGGATGTTCTTCACCTTCATTCCCTATCTAAACTGGAAAAGGGACCCTGGGCTGAGTGGGAATCTGGTGACAGTTCCCAGTACGCCTGGGTGCGGGAAGCTGAAGACCCCGTCTAATATCTGCTGTAATGGATATTACAGTCCCACTGTAATATCAGCTTGACGATGGCATCCCTTTTCTGGTGATAGCTGGTGCGCACCCTGAGCTTTTGACAGTGTCAGTCAGTCCTGCATGCTGGGCTTTTGTCCTGGGAAGGAAATTTTTCCTGTCATATCACTTTCTTCTCAGCCTGCTGTTCATAGTTAGAGTTTGGCAAAGTCCTTAAATATGTGCTTAACTTTACCCATGTACTGTCAGGTTTTCAGCATGATTTCCTAAGGATATGAGACCCTTGTGACCTTCTTGTCTCTCCCCCAAGGTCTGTCTGTCAACTGCCTCCCCTGATTATTTTTCTAGCTATGGGCCCTTTTCAGCCAACTTTTCCAGAGGTAGGGTTCTTAAGCATAAGAAAGCTATTGCAAGTTTCATGAAAAGCAGGGACTTGGAGGGGAAGAGACTGAAGTGCCCTGAAAGAAGGAAATATTGCCACATGTGCTCAACCCCTGTAAGACACCAAAGAACGCAGTTAAGAGCAAGCCTCACGTGCTCTCTACTCATGGGAGAAGCCCCAGTCAGAGCTTGTTACTAACCGTGAACTACATGTTTCAAGGAAACCATGCTGGAACTCTCCTGTCCTTTTCTTGGTGTCTAAGATATTTCTTCAGGTCTTTGGTCTTTGAAATTATATATTTCTTAAAAGGTACATGTGGGAGAAACAGAAAGGGTGGACTCTTTGGAGGTTTTCTGGACTTAATATCCATTAAGCCCGTTCCCTCCCACATGTACACACACTCATTTCATCAGGCAATAGGACGTAACAACCCTTAATCACTCAGCTCATATCATTGCTTATTTGGTTTTGGAAGCAGTTTTGGGAAGAAGGCTCCCTATTATTCCTAATGATGGAGACCAGTGCCACTGTACGGAAGCGGGACTACGAACATGATGTTTTCCAGTCTGTGGAAGCAGCATGTCTCATTGTGATTCAGCAGGTAAATTGTCAGTACAGGAAGTAGTACAAGTACAGAAAGGAGCATCCTACCACAGGCAGCACTCTACGCTGGGATCCCCCCCAAGCTGGCTGGCAGGGAACAGCGAGGGCTGGAGTGTTTGCCTCTTAGATACCTCATTTCAGGTGTAAAGGGCCTTCAGCGCTCAGAGCACTGAACCCTCTACTGAAATTAGATACGTAAAGCCTTCCTGAGTGAACTTTTCCCAGGTTTGGCTGGAAGGAGAGGCTCGGTCACTGCTCCTGTGCCTACCCAGCAGCTCACTACTCTGAGAACTTGCTCAAATTACAGGAGAGCAGGGTTCAGCTGCTGACTGCCTCCAGGAAGACCAATCCCAGACAGTTCGTCTCCCAGGTGAATGACTCCACACCTCAGCCACGGAGCCACTGTGGCCATTTCTTTCCCTCTCCCTGTCCTGGTGAACATGCGGTGAAGTCCCACAGCCGGATGAGCCCTAGCAGGGGAGATTGAGAGTGACCCCCACAGCACAACACGTTGTGGTTTGAGGTGAGGGAGGTGAATGCTGTCACAAGAGGGAGCAGATTACAACCTGACTTGCCCACTCTCTTCACGAGTGCTCCCGTGAGTTAGTACAGAAATCGGGAGCACTAGCATCTTTCTGGGCTGTGTTCTGTGCAGGATAGGACACATACTGTCTTCTCTGTTGCCTTCTGAGACCCTGTCCCCATCTGATTCCCTCGGGTGACAGAGGCACAGAAGTGCTCGGTCTGCAGGTTGCTCTTGTGCTGGGGCTGTCAGACTGCTGCTGCTGCGGTTCCCAGTCCCGGGGTGGGGGGGGGCTGTGAAACTTCGAGACATGCACTGAATCAGCATTACAAGTGCTTGGGAAATTTTGAGGTCAAAGCCACAAGTGCCGGTTGATGTGTGGCACAGTTGGCTGGTAACTGAGCATTCGTGGACTGGAGCACTACAATTACGTAAAATTTGCTGTGGATCTAATCCTCAGTCTCTTGCCCAAGGTCACATAAGAAGTCCATGGCAGAGAGGCAACTGGAAACCAAATCACCAGAGTCATAAGCTAATGTACTCGCTGCTGAATCCAATCCTGCAAAATAAAAGTTTTAAGCAAGATTGTATTGTAGCCATCGCGCCCTTGACATGGCTGATTGATTGTTAACATGGGTATAGGTGTCGTGGGGACTAAAATTGATAGTACAAAACAGATACCTGCTTCTGTCAAGTTTCTATAAATATGTATCTGTAACTACTTGCCATCTATCGAGCACGAAATAGCTATCCTATTAAATAACAATGCAATTATACTACCAACCATAAACATTTCAACTGGAGTTCCAGCATTATTTTTTCTTTTCTTTGCCAAATGCTATTTGATCGCTCACATGGAGCAAATAACTGTTGCCTAACAGGTGAGTAAAATCTGGTTAGTTTTTGAATCTTTCTTGTTGTCAGGCTTGCTGAGGTCAGTAGACTTTGAACTTGACATTGGACTTTTTCAGGTCCTAGCCCTCAGGAAGCGTATTTTCTAATTCACATTTGCTATACCCCTAGAGGTGCAATGCATTTTCTCTCTGGATCTGATACCTAAAGCTTATGTGTTTCTTCTGCAATTCTCACTTTCTTTCCAAATGTGTCTTTTAGCTAAGAGGGAATATCTGTAAGGCCCTGGTAGGAAACAAGCACCTAACAATCCAGGCTTGCTGCTGTGTGATTCCCTAGATTACAGCTACACTACAAGAAAGAATGCTATGAATCTACTTTGTAATTTTTACGGTGGTTTATTTTACTGAGGATTAATTAATCATTCTTTCACCAAAGAATTAACAACACTCTTTTTCCAGCACAGAAGTGAACGGTTCCATTAACAAGCGGCTACATACTGATTCCAAGCAGGCAATCAAGTGTCAGAAAAACAAAAAGGGATTTAATGCTGCACCAACAGGGAGCTTTTGAGGTAGGGAGCTAGGACGCCTATTTTTGCAGCACAGTTTGGTAAGGCTTCTTGGCTGATTGCTTCTAGTGGGGTAGAAAATGGGACTGAATCCAGAATACAAAGGGGATACTTGCTGGCACAGAATGTGAAAGGATCTAAAAATTTCAAGCTACAGACTCAGGTCTGTGCTGAGATTAGGGAAAGCTCAGCTGAGCTGGGTTCACGTTGCTGAGGTTTGCAAGATTATTCGCTAGTGCCTGGGTTTCTGAGGCACAATCCAGAACGACTATTTCCCAGCAAACAACTCAGAAGAGCACAAAAGAGGCTTTTTCCTGGGCTTTGCAGAACTCAGGGGCTGACCCAAATCCAAGTAAACAAGCCCCAACTTTTGGGTGCTCAACCCCAGCCTGCACAAGACCCTTTGACTGTCCTGTCCCGTGGCTCCTCTCCACAGCTCCAAACAATGCTGTGGTATTGACCCCAGCTGGGACATGCAGCGGCGCTTACCTCCAGGACCATCTCTGTCATCTGGAACTGCTTCTGGGAGACCTTGTCAGAGCTCACAGGCTCATGGAAGAGCAGGCAGAGCATGTCGTACTTCTTCAGGGCCTGCTTGTAGTTCTTCTCATTCAGGTCGATCACTCGGTCTTTCCCATCGTAAGTGGGGAAGTTCAGTCCCTCTTCTGCCTTGCAGCAGAAAAGCAGGTAAAAACCTGCCAGGATCCAGCAAGTCACCTTCATAGGGGAGCCCTTGGAGTGCAGTGGAGGGTGCGTAAAAGTCCCCCTCCTTCTTAATTTGGGAAGAGAGGGAGACCAAAGGCTCCAGGTGAAGTTCGAACTGAGTTTCTCTTTCTGCTGCCTTCCTAGCGATCAGCCCAAACGCTGCAAGGCTGGTGGGGAGCAGCAAACTTTGCTGTCCTGGGCTCACAACAAAGAGACAGACAGGAGAAGCTGTCAGGCCAAGCCCTGGATACCTTACATAGCTGTGTCCAGCTCCCGTGTCATTAGGAACTCCATTTTTAGGAAGCAGTTGTTTCAGGCTAAAAATAAACCCTGCAATGAATAAAAAGGACAGATATGACACCATTGAGGGACTTGCTGGCACTCTGCATCATCTGAGAGAGAGGGAGCGAGCAAGAGGGAGGGAGTAGAAGGTGTCGATGCTGGGAGTACGCAGGCAGGGTTTGTGAAGGGACAGACTTCATTTGTACAGGGAACCAAGGCACAGCCTGTCCTACTAGGGCTTAACAAAAATAGAAGGTATTTACTGCAATTTTTAATAAGGGTATCTCTCTTTGTATCCCCTTGGGAATCACAGTGATTAGGCTTTGGATAACAGATCTCAGTTTCAGAGCCTCATCTGCACTGCTAGAGGAGAAGTCCCGTATCCTCAGCAGCAAAGGAGGTGAGCACTCGTGGGACTCCCTCCTCCTCCTCCTCCTGCCTTGGGCACCATCCGGAGCTGCTGGCTGACATTCAAGCTCTGCTCTGAAGCACCTTCTCTGCTTGCAGGGTACCAGGAGAATTGCTGGCCCTTGGACCTGTAACCCCAAAGTAGAGGGAAGCTTATGTTGCAACCTCCCATGCCCACAGCAGTTACCAAGCCCCATACATTGCTGGCGAGAGGTTAAAAACTTATCGTTCTAAGGGGGATGAAGGGCAGGAGGCATGTGCCCAGGCCAGCGTCTTGGGGTAGGAGTCAGAGCTCTCCTCAAGATGATGGACAGAGGCCACCATTGCTGCTGGCCTCCCTTCCTGTTGGCCCGGAGGGGGCTTTTCCCACGAGCCCATTGCATTTCCCAGCAAGCGGTCCTGCATACTCCTTCTTCTCCATTTCCTGGGAACAGTGACCGGCTGCCCCTTCCCCAGGAGCTCAGCGCCGGCTGCTGCTTTTCTGCATCACCCGCACCACCCCGCTGGGGGAGAGCGGTTCGGCGGCACAGTCTTTCACCCCTTCCCCTCCTCTGGCTGGGATGTCACCGCTGCCCCATGACTGGCAGCGACAGGCAGGTCCAGGCAGGCCAGCTGGCCACACGCCAGCACCGGGGCTGCTGCGGATCCGGCAGAGAGGAGCTTGGCAAGGGGCATGGGTCTCCCCGCCCCCCTGCCCACCCCCCCCGCCAAAGTGATGTGCAGACAAGTGGCCTTATCAGGCCTTCTCCTTGCGTGTTGCTCCATCACAGCCTTGCCCTGTCCACACCAGCGAGGAGATGATGTCCCTTCTTGGGGCATGCAACTCTCGCCCCAACCATCTGCTCCCATTTAATTGTGTGGCTGGGATTATTTCGATATCTGGGGCGAAAGGCGAGCATTACTTAGCAATTACAGAGTCATAAAATCATAGAATCATTTAGGTTGAAAAGACCTTTAAGATCATCAAGTCCAACTGTAAACCTAACACGGCCAAGTACACCACTAAATCATGTCCCTAAGCGCCATATCTACATGTCTTTTAAATACCTCCAGGGATGGTGACTCAACCACTTCCCTGGGCAGATTATAGTAATTTCCTGGGTGACTTACGAGCGCACATCCCCTTCGGCTTTCACTTCCAACCTGAACAGCCCGTGACATACTGACTGAAACTCTGTGGGCAACAGTTTCCAAGTCTGTCTTATTTCCAAAGTCTCCCCTTAGATTCTGCTCATGCCTTTTCAGAAGTTCAACGTTTGCCTGCAACTTGAAGCCCTAACGATGAAGCCTGAGGAACGTGGGTAGGAGCCAGAGCAAGATAGCCTCAGAAATACCCTCCCTAAAGAGGCACCCTTCAGGAATGGTCACTTCTAGAAGGAGATGTGACAAACCTGGATACGTCCGATGGCTTTTAGTGAGAGACGCAAGACACGTGTCAGAGTGGGTGGCAATGGCTGGCTAGGCTTTTGCTGAATGCTTAGGCTGTAAAATGCACAACTGAGCTTGTGGGATGAGCAGGCACACACCAGGCTGGCTGGTTGCCTTTGAAGGACCCCATGGATTTGGGGTGCAGGAGCAGGCTTCCACTGGCATCAGAGCAGGCACATATCAGACAGGGCTGTAAAAACGAAACGTTCACAACTACTTCAAAACTGGTTTCCTGGGCTCCTGCCCTCCTTTTATTCTTGTAGATCTTCAGCATTGCTCCACTTTCATATTGCTCAAGCTATTTTTGAGGCACTTTCTCTCTAGTCTGAATAACTTTTTAATCTGCCTAAAAATAGACACAATCTAATTCTCATTTTCTTCTCCTTTTGCTATCAAAAAAAAAAGGAATAAAAAGGCTTTTTATTCACAAAAAGTGTTCCCTTGTCAGCCCAGACACATCTATTTTATCTGCCACCAGCACAAGTAGCAAAGATCTGTTACCATTAGGCTTCACCTCTGCTCCAAAGATAATTCCTCCAGCAGGCCAACACTGGATGTTATGGTCACCGGAGAGTCCATCTCTTTGTCTCTCCACTCAAAACCTCAGTGGGACTGCTTGTGCTAAATCCAGTGGACATTTTGGGGCAGGCTCACTGTCCAGAAAAGGACAGTGTATAGACTTCATGGATTTGGGGAACCTAAGTTTTATTGACAGCCCATTTCTACAGGACACTGATGAAAGGTTTCTCTGTGTGCCAGATCCTCCTCTGTAGTGTAGGAGCAATAGCACTTCCCCACAGGAGGGGAGGATGAGGGTGACAGAGAGCTTTTCTGTGAAATCCTGGATTTTGCATTCACAGGTTCACTACAAATACTTAGTGCTATCTTTTTGCATAGTCCAAGGTCTTCCAGCTGCCCATGGTTGCAACACATCTGTTTCTGTGGCCAGCACCGTACGAGGGCATGATATGGTCAGCACTGTGTCCTGGGACATCTGCCCTTCAGTTCATTCCCTGGCAAAGCTGGCATCTGTTAGTCTCTGATATAAATTGACTGCAAGGCTCAAACTCCCAACTCTGATTCCTTTACCATCTTTTAGTCCTGCCTCTAGGAATCAGCATGATGCTCTTCCCTGGTGAACCATCCCACCGTCCACTTGAGAACTCTCTGAGAAATGAGCTGATAGAGCTCAATGCCCGTCCACCTGGGCAGGTGCCCACATCGTTCAGACAACCTTCGGAACTGGCCCCCAAACTTCAGGGAAAGACAAGAGAAAATTAAAGGAAAAGCTTGCTGTTGGTTTATCTACTGTTCTAGGCTCTTTGGGGTATTCATTAAGCAAAATCCTGGCTCCAGGGAATCAGGTTGCAAAACCACCCCTGACATGCATTGAAGTAGGATTTTACCTTGTTTCTTTGAATTTTGTGAGGATAGGTAGCCAGTGACAGAAATACAACAGAAAGCTCTCAAAACAGTACAATCATCTCAGCCTTTCACTTCAGGCCTGCAGAAATGCGGGGTGCGGATGTAGGATAAATAAAAATCTCCTTCTTGTTAAATTTTTTTCCTACTTGTATTAGAAATTAGGGATATCTACTTGCTGCTTCTCCCTCCTGGCCGCTGCAGCTGCACTCCACGCTGTCATTCTCACCTTCCTTGTCCTTTCTAGCTCACGCAGTAAAAGAGGTCCCCAGCCACTGCTGATCCAAATGCTCCGGTGAGCCTTTTTTCCAGGGCTTCAGGATTTAAGATTCTGCTTTAGCTAATCTCTTTTCAAGCTTCTAAGACCTTGTATGTTTTGCAAGATAGGAGTATTCAGAAAATATGCCTTTTGCCACCAGCTAGCCAAGCAAGGTCACAGCTGGTAATAGCTTTGAGTGTACTGCTGTCATTAGGGTGGAAGCCTCAGAGACGCACTGAATCTTTCTAAGGAGACTGAGGGGATCACTATCACCTCGAGGAAAGCTCTGCAGTGCGAGAAAACCTAGTTCTCTCTCCCTTCCCTTCGGCCCTGAAAGGTGACAAGTCCTTCATGGTGCTTTACATTGCCTGTACTCTAATGCAGTCACGTCAGTGATGGCAAATACAAGGCAGAGAAGTTATAGCATTTGCACCCCCTCCCTTTTTTCCCTGTCTGAAATTGCCGGCGGTCTTTTTATATTTTGGCTGAGGTGTGATAAGAAGAAGCTATAAACCCTCCTGTTTTCTGACACACAGATACTGTTTTTGATGAGGAAAATAAAACACAGCACAAACAAATGCGCTTATACAAGATTCTATAGAAGTTGTAAAGGGAAGGTCGACGAGATGTCTTGGAAGTCCTGATTCACTCTGAGCCACGTAGGGTCTCTGCTCATTAACATTTCAAAGAAGTCTTGTCTCTTTAGACATTGTGTCCCCCAGAGCAGAGTTGCTCTGTGCCACCTTATGGGGATCATTGCACCTCTGTGTCTTTGGGAGCTGGTCTGGCACCTGGGCCTTATACAGGTCAGAAAGTAGTTTAGAAGGGCAGAACCGGGACTGTCCCAGAAGGATTAGGATAGTTACCTCCTAATGGGTTTATAATCCCTACACAGCAAGAAGGGATTTAACTCAGCACTCAGGGCCAAGTGGAAATGGGCCCATCGGCATGGATGGAAATGGCTGGGAAGGAGAGTAACAAAGTGAAAATGAAAAGCATAAGGAGAAATGCTGGAAGCAGGCAAGGCTGCTTCTTCACGCAGAGGTCTGACAAGGGACATCTGAAGGCAGCCTGCTGTGGTGGCTGTGGGACCCATCAGGTGGACTAGAAAAGGCTGCAAGTGACAGCCCGCAGCAGGACACAGAGGCAGCAACCCAGCAGGGCTGGGAGCTCTGCCAGCCTCTGGGAGCGGGGTACGACTTGCCCACAGGCAACCCCCGCCTCCCTCCGGAAAGGGTGGAGGGGCTCCCTGGGGTGCTTCCTGCGGGTAGCACTGGGATGGGAGCACTTTCTGCATTGTTTCTATACAGGAGCCAGCCAACTGATGCCACCCCTAGTACACCCAGGTGGTTTCAAAGAAAGAAGAGCTTAAACTTGGCATTATATCAATCTTAGCTGGGGCGACAGATTTGCGGCTGGCCGTACCGGCATTGCGTTAGACATGTCAGAAAAAGCCTGAATCCTACTAATGAGGGGGCAGAGAGATGGTAAAACGAAACCCTGAGCTGAAAATGTTCCAAGACCATTTCATAAGCTGCAGGCCCCAATCGTATTTGATAAGTGTGCAGGGCTACACTTAGGTGTCCTACCCCTCCACGTGCTTTTTGCAAAAACTCCTCTTTCTGAGGATGGAGTAACTGGCACCCTGCCTAAAGAAGCCAGATCCAGATTTATTCACTGAGCCTCTCACGGGAGCCCATGCCTGCGGTTTGCAGGACGTTGCCTCTGTGGGGTTGGGCAACAGGGAGCTCTGTCTGTGGCTGTTGGGGTCTGATAGGCAATGCCTTCCCGGAGCCACAGGAAGGCAGCCTTCTTTCGGCAAATAATCAGTGTTTGGAAGAGACTTTTGAGCAATTATCACAGAATCACAGAATCATTAAGGTTGGAAAAGACCTTTAAGATCATCAAGTCCAACCATCAAACCAATACCACCATGCCCACTAAACCATGTCCTGAAGTGCCACATCCACATGTTTTTTGAACACTTCCAGTGATGGTGACTCCACCACCTCCCTGGGCAGCCTGTTCCAATGCTTGACCACCCTCTCAGTGAAGAAGTTTTTCCTAATATCTAGTCTAAACCTCCCCTGGCGCAACTTGAGGCCATTTCCTCTCATCCTATCACTAGTTATTTGGGAGAAGAGGCCAACACCCTCGTCGCCACAACCCCCTTTCAGGTAGTTGTAGAGAGCGATAAGGTCTCCCCTCAGCCTCCTCTTCTCCAGACTGAACAACCCCAGTTCCCTCAGCTGCTCCTCATAAGACTTGTGCTCCAGACCCCTCACCAGCTTTGTTGCCCTTCTCTGGACATGCTCAAGCACCTCAATGTCCTTCTTGTAGTGAGGGGCCCAAAACTGAGCACAGTATTCGAGGTGCAGCCTCACCAGCGCTGAGTACAGGGGCACATTATCTGGCCTTCTGGCTCTATCTAACCTGAAAATGGGGAGCCATAGCCTGGTTAGTAAAATCTTTGCCTTGCCAGTAACCACAACAAACTCTGGTCCTACAGACGTGGCCCAGAGCTCTGTCAATCACGTGCTCAAAGCAGCCCTAGCAGAGGCCCGGCCACGCTGCTGCCTGCAATGGCCTCTTGCCCACCTTCTCTCCTGCAGGACCTGGGAGAAAGGAAGGGTCTGACATGCATTTGGTGATGGGGCTTTCAGCATTTTTTTTGATGTCTGAACTCCAAAAATCATTCTGATGTCAATGCAGATCCCTGCAATTTTAAGCTGACTGACGAGAGGTCCTTTTTTTCCCAGATACCTCTGAAGCACCCTACTTCAGAAAAACTCTAGTGCCACATCCTGAAAAACTCTCCTGTAGGACAAATCCGATGGCATGTCACTGCCACCCCGCCCCGTTCTATGTCACCTTCCTGTGCTGTGATGTCACAACTGAGGAGTTAAAGCAGTTGCCCCCAAGACAGGGGCATAATCTGCCCCCAGGGTGAAAGGTGCGGACGGGTGCTTCAGGAGGGACGTTCAAATTTTCCACTCCACAGGCTTCCCATGGGGCTTTGGAGAAATCCCGCTCTGTCTCAGCTCTCCACTCGAACCATGCTGGCGGGGCCCGGGGACAGTATGATGTTGCAAGGTGCTTAGACACTAGACTGATGGGGGTGATTAGACACTAGACTTGCTTCAGGTGAGTAGGGAGCCTGGGGCAGGTCCGGGCTCCTGAAGATTGTGGCTTGCTGGAGAGATGGAGAAGGGGACACAACTGCTGCTGGCCATGATTTCAGCAGACCTGGTTCAGAGATGTGGCCAGGCATGTTCCCATGAGAGCTGAGCTCTGGGAGATCTCCATGAAAACCCAGTGATCCAGAGCCAAGCCCTGAGCCGGTGCAAAAGTGTGGCCCACGGCTGGTCCCCGGAGAGCTGGGGTGTGAATGGGTGCAGGCTGAGCTCTGGCCTAGGGGCCTCAGCAATTACTAATAATATAGTAATAATGTGATTACTAATAATATAGTAATAACGTAATTACTAATAATAAAGTAAAAGAAATAAACCACGTTGTCTGACACTGCGCGTTCCCTTCTGGAAACCCTTAGGGCACATACAGCCTAGTCTGGCCATTTCCATCGGTCCTCTGCCTTTTTCTTGGAGGAGGTGGGATCCTGCCTAGCTTTGGCCATGATTGGTATGTCTGAGCCTATGTCCGCGTCTCTGCCTGCGCGCACCCATGAACGCATTAACCACCCAGACCTCTGGGGCCAGGGTCTAAACTGAGGATCCTGTACCAGGCAGGGTTGGGGTGGCCAGATCTGGGGTGCCACTTGCACCTCAGGTTTCTTCGAGCCATGAGAGCACTGGAGTATTTAATAACATCTTGCTGATTGGAGGGGTGTTTAATTTAGCGGCGTGGCGCTGGCTGCTGCTGACAGCGCTGTGCCCAGCAGATTTACACCTGTTGCACTGGAGTGGCAGCTCAGCTCTCCTTCGCTCCCGTCCCTCCTGCGCTGCCCCTCAAAACTTTTCCCCCTCCTCTGCCCGGACCGTGACGCCTGCCGGGGCACAGCTGGCAGGGACGGGAAGCGCTGGGGTGAGCTCACTGTGCCACCGGGAGCCTCATTCCTTTTGGGTGATGAGCTGGACAAGCTTAGCGTGCTCCTTAATTTTGTAAGGGGACAGAAAGGATTTGCTGCTCTTGAATTTCTGCTCCGTTTTGACCTCCCTCTTCTCTAGCAGGACTTTGTACAGTCTGGGACAGCCTTGAACCTCTCTAAAAAGTCTGTTGGCACCCATAAGGCATGTGCATTTCTAGGGTGAATAGCTTTCCAGGTAGCACCAATGTCTTACAGGCAGTCCCTTATGCATGCTCTGGGCATGCCTCTTTTTTTTTTTTTTTTTTTTTTTAATGTCAGGCAATTTTTTAATTCAAATTCTTCTATGTGAACAAGCCCTACTGGCAGCAGACCCACCACGGATATTTTTATGTAGCTGGGGTACAGTTACACAGCATTCCCAAGCATTCAGAAGTAATGACTCAGGTATCCCCTTCCCTCAGATCATTAAGTCAGCCTAGAAACCAGGCGATCTGAGAAGTGTCTTGTGTGTGGTATTTTTCCCCAGCATGGCAGCTTCCGTGTGCCTGTGCTCAACCTTTTACCTGCAGCCACAAAAAAGGGAAAAGCTTCTCTATTAAAGCTTTTCTGTTTGAAAATGGAAGCTGAAATACTTGAGTAATGGCATGAGTCCTGCCGTCAAGAGCCATGGAAGGACCTGAAAATCACAAACAATATGATGATATGGTGGAAGTTAGCAAAAAAGGTAGAGATGTCGTCTTGCCCCTTAGGGATGGCTGAAAACTGCTGTTGCAGCTGATGGTGGGAAAAAGCATGTCTCTGCCTTACTGAAAATGGGCTGCTACTGGCAACTAAGGGTGGCTAGGAGCTTTTTGGGCAGAGGAAACATCTCACAGCTCCTTTTGAGTCTTTTTGCATCTCTCCTTAGAAATTGTCACCCATGCTTGAAGAGCCACCGGCCCATGCTGCTTGGAGAGTCTCCTCATCTTGGGACAGAGCAATTCTGAGTCTCATGGTGGGAGGTTGGGAAGTGGAGGCCGAGGCTCCACCTGGTGAGGCTGAATGCTCAGAGGACAGTCTCTCCTGG
Source organism: Phaethon aethereus (assembly GCF_964289735.1). Lineage (NCBI taxonomy): Eukaryota > Metazoa > Chordata > Aves > Phaethontiformes > Phaethontidae > Phaethon > Phaethon aethereus. The sequence continues at coordinate 91,019,143 of NC_138575.1, read as the reverse complement.
GACAAAAAAAACCAGAAGCCCAACACAGCCGAAAACATGCAGCCAGCGCTTTCCTGGAGAAAAAGCAGTAGCCGTGTCTCTCCAAGCCCAGGGCCAGCAGGGTGTTGTGCCAGAGCACGGCTTTGCTTTCCTTTCCAAGCAGAGGTTTCTAGCCAAGCACAACGTGGCAGCACCCCGGGGCTGCAGCCTGGGCCGTGGCTTCCATACAGGGCTGCTGGGTTCGCTCGTATTTATAACACTTGCCCCCACTGCGACGTGCCAGCTCGCAGCGGTCAGCTCTCCCCGGGGCATGGGGAGTCATTCCACAGGGTGTGCTCCTGTTTCCATCCCCAGGTGCCAAGGGGCCTCCCACCTCCTGGCAGATGGGACCTGGAGGTGGCAGGATGGGGCGGCAAAGCAAGAACAGTCCGGTGGGGAAAAGGGAATGGGGCAAAAAGGGTGTGCAGGAGGTACGGTGCCTGGTTTCTAGCGTAAACTCTGGGAGGTGTGTGGCTTTCTCTAGTGGTGCAGGGAAAGTGTGAGCCACTGCAACCCCGTGGGAGACAGGCTGTCTCCAGGCAGGTGAGGAATTTTCTCCTTCAGGTGCATTTTAGTTGTCACTGCTGGTAAGGAGGATCTCAAAAACTGGGGTGTGGCTCCTGCACCAGATGTAGCTTCTCCTCTAAGTTCATCAAAGATGACTTCGGACTTACTTGTTCAGCTGCCAACAGAGCGAACAACACTCCAAGCGGAGCTGTACCAAAGAGAAGACTGGACCACCAGATGCCAGCCTGTGGCCAACGTTGATATGAGGATATTCCTCATGGTTTGACAGGGAGAGCAAACTATGACGTTGCCCTCAACAGGTCCCTTACTGAGCGCTGTGGCTCTAGTGAAGGCTGGAGATCCCTGGACGGGGAGGGTATTTTGGTGGGCAGGAGATACAAGTCAGCTCGGAGGATGTGACGAGTTTTAGGTAAAAAGCAGGGTTGTATGTTGATGGTGTTCCGTGTCCTCTTCTGTCTCAAAGCACATGCATGGTGTCAGGAACCAGCACTGCAAACTCGGCTCTTCCACCTCTCAGGAGCCGCTCACCAGGGTTGCGTGTAGCATCCGCGTGCTGGAGGCTGCGACTGAGCTCCTACAAAGCTGCCCAGATTCACAGGTGTGGACGTACAGGGCAGGGACGGAGTAATTTGAGCTGGAGTTACTGTTAGTTAGTGCGATTAGGCAAATGTCACACATGAAAAGAGGATCTAAAATGAGCACAGCAGTTTGTGCTCAGTTCTTACCAGCCAGTAGCAGGAAACAAAGGTAGCTTTAAATTAGAAAATATAAGTATTCTTTCTTGGTCAAGACTTTTTTTTGGTCTTTGGTTGGTTGTTTTGGGTTTTTTAATTTCCATTTCAATCTAGTACAGAGGGAAAGATTCCCAGGAGGATTATGGAGCTTTCCTTGTGCTACCTGGGATGTTTTCACAAAGATACAAATGCCTGCCTTGCCATAAAGTGACATTTTCTGGACTACTTATATTACCATTTTGTCTGAGTTAAAGCCTGCAGATTTATGAACACAATGCCCTTTGAAAGACCAATTTCGGGCTGCAGTCATTTCTAGATCAGTATCTCATTTGCAAGTAGCAGATTTTTGGGGTTTAAACAGGCAATTAGATATTTAAGGTTAGTCTTGTAAGCATGAGAAACTTTTATTTTTTTGTTGCTCCCACAGTTCATTCCGACTACTGCTTGTCCAGGTTAGACCCACAAAGCAGAGATTTACGCAGCCAAATGACTCAGGATGGGGCCTGATTCAGTGAGTCATTTAACATTTTTCAAATCTCCTGAAGACCCCAAGTACTTAAGACTTAAAGTCCTCTTGACTTCCATGTGTTGTGAACATACACAGAAGTATGTGGCTGAACAGCATCATTTACACTGACAGCGGGAACCCAACTAACTGCACATGCCAAAAAGGGGGAGACTACCGAAGAATCATCTCAGGCAGACCATCAATGACATTAATTGAAGTGCTAATTGAAAAACATCCAGCTAAAACTCTCCAGTGGCAGAAAGCACAGAATCTGAAACATAAAGGACTTCTTTACAATTATCTTTTAACTTGACAGAACTGTTCAGATAAGACAGTGAAAATATTTCTTTCGACATTTTTAATTGCAATATTTTTATTTTTACCCAGAATTTCCTTTCTGTGCTTACTCTGTGTCTCACATGAGGGCTGGGAGACCACTGCTTGAGTATCAGGCCCTAAACACCCCCCATTCACTGGGAACATTGCGAAGGGAACCCAGTGAGCCTGGTACCCAGGGACAGGGTGCAGGAGCATCCAAACCTGCCCACAAGTCCTCAGGCCCTGAGAGACTTCACGTATGAAACCCAGGTGAACCAAACACAAGGACCAGCTGCTATCTATAGCTACCCAGTGACAGTAGGTTGCTTTTTTGGCTTGTAAATTACTGGACACAGGTGAGGGCTTTCTTAGCATAAATAAAATTAGGAAGCAGCACTCCATCTGTCTCACTGCTGATGCGCTGTGAAATGTTGACCTTCGCTGACGTGTTAGCCTATATAGCCCTGAACCCACCGAAAACACTTAGGCCTGTGCTTAATTTTGCATCCCATAAGGTCTGCCTTTGCGCTAGAAGTTCAACATGTGGGTCACAGCTTTCCTGGGTCAGAGCCCAACCCCTGCAGGTCCTTCAAGATTTGGCTTAGATAGAGCTTGTCAAATGATAGAGTGCAATTAATATAACGGGATTCTGCTCTTTTTCCTATTAGTGGCTGATTCGTGACGGATGGGCTGGGCTGGTCAGAGGTATACATCCAGTCATCGACAGTTTTTCCCAAACTGTCAGCTATATACACCTTGGCGATTTCTAATTAATGAAGTCTCTTCCAGGGTGCCTTTTTGTAGCTGGTCGGCGCTCTACCTTCTCACAGCCCCAGTGCCCACGCACAGAGGTCTAAATTAGGACCCAAACTCTGAAGCTCAAAAGTGACTCTGTTTCAGTTGTCAGAAGCTGGTGGCTCCTCAGCCTCCTATGTGGTGGGACATAGCCCCCTGTGTCACCTGCATGGTGGTGGGCCTGCCACTGCAGAAGACAGGGACTGATCTGTCCATCTCCTCTGACACAGGCAAAGTAGGTGATGGGATGACCACGTCCTCCCAGTGAGCTTGGAGCCTGCTGTCCTTGACTTCTCTTGTCATTGGCCTGTTCCTAAGGTCACCCATAGGGTTTTCTTCCTTAAGGAGGAAAACAGCAAGCAAGTATCTCTCACCTGCAAGTCCCAGAGCACCGAGGAGCCCGGGTCAGAGAGCAGACATCTGCGGCGCTAGGTGCTGCACAAGCACGGAACAGGGAGAGTTGCTGCCTTCATTGCCACAATACCTAGTTGAGGGACAGACGTGAGGACGCAGGAGCGGTGTTCCTGGTCAGCATAGACATACACCGTGATTTCTCGCGGGGCAACGTAGACAAACCCCTGCTTTCTGAAGGCGTCTGCCCATTTTCACATTTCTGAGTGGACTACATCACCTCAAGTAAGGGCTGAGCTTGCAGAGCAGCTCAGGAACCCAGCTCCTGCCTCTGCCTGGCCACCTTTCCTCACAAAGCCTGTAGGCCTTATTTCACATTTTTGAGACCCTCACCTTTTCATCAGTTTTTAGATAATTGCCCAACCGGTTCAGAACGTATTGGGACATCCACGCAGGGAGCTGTTGCCCACGCAGCAACACAAATACGCCTCCTCTCAGAAACTTGCTGCTAAATGAAGAGGCGCCATCGATTTATTATTATTATTATTATTATTATTTCTTTCTTTCTTTCTTTCTTTCTTTCTTTCTTTCTTTCTTTCTTTCTTTCTTTCTTTCTTTCTTTCTTTCTTTCTTTCTTTCTTTCTTTCTTTCTTTCTTTCTTTCTTTCTTTCTTTCTTTCTTTCTTTCTATCTATCTATCTATCTATCTATCTATCTATCTATCTATTTTTCCCCCTCCCTCCTTCCCGGCAGCGTGGGCGCCGTGACCCGCCGCTCCCGTGCCCCCGGTGTCCCCGCAAGACGCCCCACGCCCGCGGGACCGGCCATTCCGGGCAGGGGAGGCGCCGGCGCAAGCCGCCAGGTGGCGCCGCCGCTCCGCGCGTGGCGCTGCCTGCCGCCCGCGCGCTGCCCGCCTTGCCTGCTGGGTAAAATCGCCCCGCCCTGCGTTTCGGTGCTTCCAGAGCCAACAGGTAAACCCGTGCCGGGGAAAAGCGGTGGTCATGTCGCATGATGGCGGCAAGGCCGTTTTCTTCCTCACCTGCCGTGCCAGCTCGGAGCTGCCTGAGCCCTAACGCCGTTTGTCCGACAGCTGCTCCCTCAGCTGTGCTGGCAGCCTTTCACGGGGATAAACCACAGTCCGGATCGGAGAAAGGGTCCAGTTCAGTAAGGACCTTCTCTTTGTTTTCTTGGCTAGTGTTTTAACCAGGACCTTTGCAGAGGTCTGGGCTCCAGTGTGGTCCCACAAGCAGTGTTTGCAATGTGGGAAGGAGTGACTGGGAGTCAGAGGACCTCAGGGATGACCGCTGGTGTGAAATTTGGGTCTTGGCTTTCCATTTTTAAAACCTAAGGTTCCTCCCAGTCCCAGTAGTTGCAGAAGGCAGCTTAAGTCATGATCCACGGCAGGGTTTTAAAGGTTCAGAAACCAGAGTGTGAAAACGCTTGCCCCCTTCCAACCAAAACCACACAGACAAATCTATTTTTTTAATTTAAATCTTGTCGTTTAAAGATGATCATGTAACTTCAAGGACTATGATTTTTAAACGGTGGGGATGGGTCTACTGGGCTTTAAAGGTGTGATAAACCCTTCTGCCAAGGCTGAATCCAGCAGCGAGGCAGACCCATGGGTGGGATCCTGCACACTCTTCCAGCAGTGATGGAAACAAGGCGACTCGGCCAGTTGGACCCAGGTTTAGCCTAGTCTGCTGGACCCACGTTTCATGCCGACCCAGGCAGCCTGGCGTTGATCCTTGTCTTTGTAGGCCGGGGAGGGGAGGAAGTTGGGGTGAACCGCAGGGGCGTGGGTGCGGCGGGGAATTCGGGCAGCTCTCCATGAGCGCTGGCAGGCACAGATGGCGGGATTTGCCCCCGAGGGCCGCAGGGTGCCCGCAGCTATGCTGGTGTGCGGCTGAGCAGGGCGCTGGGGATTTGCATGTGCCCTTTGCACGCCAGGCGCCAGATATTTGAATGACAATGGGACGAGTGGCAGGTTAGGTGGAAAAATGTTTCTCCGCCTGGGCGGGCTGCTGCTGGCAGCTGCAGTCCAGCAGCCATCCTCGCCACCCCTATCAATATCCTTTCCCCTGAGCTGGAAGGACTAAGGGATAATTTAGTCTTTATGCTAGTTTGGACTTTGCCTGATTACCAGCTGAGCCTGATTACACAGGCCTTGCCGTCCCTTCTGGGAAATAGTTCAGACAGCACCGAGGGGCTGCTGCTCCTCCTGCCACTGCCGAGCCCTCTTATTTCATTCTGGATTGCCAGACGGGCTGCTTGTTCCCTCTGCTGTCCTCCCTGTGCAGCTACCATCTGAGACCAAAAGATTTTTCTTGATACAAATACCAAGTTTTAGGACCCTAAATCACATTCACATGCCAGACTTGAACACGCAGCTGTAGAGGCAGCTGCTGGGGAGCTGAGCCCTTGTGACTACTGATGACATGGAGTTGGGCTCTGAAGCAAGGAGTGAGATAGAGCCCATCTTCATCTGGCCTTCCTTACCCACCCCAGTTTCCCCTTTCTTTCACAGCTTGGCACCTAAGCCTCAGTCTGTGCCGGTCGGTGTCAGAGCTACGCTGGGTGCCTTGGTTTTCCAGGTAACCAGGAGCAAGAGTGAGCTGTCGGGTAGAAATGGGTTCAAGCAGCAAAGCTGAAGGTCCATTCAAGTTGAACATCCCAGCTTCAGCTATTCCAGTGACAACTGAGCGAGTGGCAGGCTGGGCACAGTTGAAGCACTGGGAACTGGCAGCAGCTAGCAGTTACAGTCCAGCAGCCAGCTTATCCGCCCCTATCAATAGGGGACTGCCACGTAGGAGCACTTGGATCAGCCAGACACAAGATTCAGATCTCCATCCATATCAGCAGCTCTTCAGAGTTCAGATGAAAGGAAGTTTTGGCTTTGCACTTGTGCAATTTTCAAAGCTAATTAACATATGGTACTTTACTTGCTGTCTCCAGCCCCTTTGTGTTAGCTGTGATCCAAGTTTAAACACTGTAGATGGATTAGAATGGTCATGGTGCCACATTTGTTTGGAGGGCAATTATGCAGGTAGATGGAGGGAAATAATGCAAAACTAGAGCCAGGACAAGTTTAAAGCATCCCCGCACAGCTGAGGCATTTCTGGAGCAGCCTCTGCCGCACAGAGGAGTTATCTCAACTTCTGAAGCTCAGTGAAAACACTTGACCCTTGGCTTGAGCTGAGACCTGTAGCTATTGATCCCAGGAAAACTTAGGAGAGGGCAGTCGCATTCTGCCTGCAGAGGCTCTGGCTCCTGAATGGCTCTGCCCATTTTTAGGAGCTGTCGCACTGAACTCTCCCTCCAGCCTCTCCACATCCTCTCCCCAGCCTGTGGGTGACTAGGGCTGCACAAGAGTTTGTCTCCACCATCTTTGGAGCTCCCTTTGAAACAAGTGTAGGCTACTGTTATACTGCCTAGCAGTATCTGATTTCACCAGAGTACAAGCCCATCTCCTGTGACTTTTTCTCATAGATTATGTTCTCCAGGCCCCTCATCGTCTCAGTTGACACTTCCAAGTTTTTTGACATCCCTCTGGAACTGGAGGGCTCCAAACAGGACAAAATATCTAGGCACAGCCTCACCAGCGCTGAGCAGATTGGGACAATAACTTCTCTTGATCTGCTGGCTGTCTTCCTCCTAATGCAGTCCAGAATGTGGATGGCATTCTTTGCAATGAGGGCACTCTGCTTGGCCTGCACGTGTAACCCCTTGGTCCTTTTCAGCTGGGTATAAATAGTTATATCTACACCGACAGATCATACAGGGCCAAGGAGCGCTCCTAGTGGCATTGGTGGGCCCCCCAATACTAGCTGGCATTTGGGATTTGGCCCCCTGAGCCCCACTGGTTGCAGTACCAGTGCTGGGTGCTCGTCCGTTTTCTGTTCAGGGCATCTGAAATTATGTGAGAGCTGGGATATGGCAGGGCTCATCCAGCCGCTGACAAGCCGCTGACCCAAGCCAGTGTCAAGGGGCGGAGCTCAAGCAGCAGTTGTCTGGTGGCACCAGGAGACAGCCTGGCACAGGCTGATCTCTCCCGTGGCATTGCAAGCTCGGGTAGCAGAGTGCTATCCTGCACGCTGAGGCACAGATGGTCTGAAAGAGGCTCTCTTGTACAAGACGGAGCAAAACATCATATGCAATTCCGTGACAACTTTATTGGACCAAAGAGCTGCCCTTCAGCATCCTGTTTCCAAGCTTGGCTAGTAGCAGCTGCATAGGGAAAAGGTATAGGTACCAGGAGCAGCATCGCTTTGTACTTGTCAGGCTCACCTTTACAAGCTTTTGGGACGTCTTGAAAATACCCCCCGAGAGGAGTTTGATCAATCTTCCAACGACACAGCATAACTGAAGCAGGACGACTCACAGCCCAAGCTGTTTGCTGTCTTTGCAGCTGCACTGTGAGCTCCTTTTGATTGTATACAGGCACTGTTCCCCCCACAGGTAATTTAAAGGTGGAACATCTCCAAGTTATGGAAATGCTGTGTTTCGAGATTTCATTTTCAAGCAGCTTGTCACATAGGCTTTTTTTTTTTTTTTTTTTTTGAGACAAAGCAAAATATTTTCATTGACCTGAAACTTGTTTCTTTGCAAAGGGTTTTTGTTAGATGTGAAACTTAAAATTCCAGGCTGCTTTTCTGGTGTGGGGTGAAAGCAAAGGTTGAACAGGTAAAACTGCCTCTGCCAAAAAGACAGAGGAAAACTAAGGAACCTCGATACTCCTAGACCCCAGCTGACCTTTGGTCACCCTCTGACTGTTAAGTTTTGATTTTCTGGATGATTCAGGTTTTAAAATTTTCTTCCCTTGTAAACAGGTTGTAATGGTCTGGCTGAAAGTATTGCCATTCCTCGCTGGAAAGAGTGAACGCTGCTGAGCCCTATCATGTTTGCTGAGCCCAAACTTCAATCATTTTGCTTCAGAAAGCTTGGGGGCCTGTGTTCCTTGGTTGTCTGACTGGGGTTTTAAGAGCAGGATCTATTTTCTCTTCCTGGTGCCATGCAGATCGCTAAAGGGCAAAGCGTCAGCCGGATGATAACGATGATGTTCTTACGGGCTGCTGAAAACGGTGGTTGGTGGTTTGCTGTCTTCTGCGAACCGTTGCCTGTCGAAAGTGCTACACAGCTGAGGCTGATGTTCCTTGCCTGTGCGGAGCGGGCAGACCGTGGGGGAACGTGGATAACTGCAGGTGCTGGTGTGCTGCCGCCCTGATCCTGGGCTGGGAGCACTGGGAGGTGGGCTGCAGGGTCAGGCAGGGGTTTCTCCTGGATGTTGTACCCAGCGAGGGGTCCCGGCCGCGGCTCCTCTCGCCGCGCGACTTGCGCTGCCTTCACCAACAGCGATCCCGGGAGGGCTGTGCTGCGCCCGCGTGCCGCCGGTTCGGGCCCATCGGGGCTCGTTAGCTGCGCTCTGCACCGCGCTGAAGTGACTGTGCTACTCCAGGACATGTGGTATAGCCCACGTGCAACCTGGACCCGCCGCCCGCAGAACCGCCTGCGAGCCTTTAGCTCGCTCGGTGGAAGTTGGGCAGCAGGGGGGCTGCGTTTGGGCTCTGCCCCTGCTGCTCTTAATTGTGGAAACTGGGCAACCGTGCATGGCAAAAAAGTCGGTGAGAGGGTGCCTTGTCAGCTGCTCGTCTGCTGGCAATAACCTGAAGTGTCCGTGTCGGTGCGATGATGTTCAAAGGAGGCGTGCGGCTGCGGAAACCTGCCCCTGCATGCCCAGAGCGCATGTGAGGGCTTGCGAGCAGAGGTACTAACGCTTCTCCACCTTGGCCCCCCTGTGATCTTTCTGCAAACAGCCCTGCGGGGAGAACCACTTCATTTTCTGGTCTGTGTTCCCTACGCTCACAATACCTGGGTAAAAAATGACAGCTCTCTTTTCTTGAGACTGTATGTCAAATGCCTGGGGCTGTAATGAAATATAGATCTACCTGATGCTGGACATAATACACGGGTGTTTCCTTATACACTTGAGGAAAGAGCCTTCCACGTCTCCAGCTCACAGCAACCTACCGCGGCTGGAGGAGAGACACTCTCGAGTTTCATTCACCTCGTTACCCGACAGCTAAATAACGACATGATATTCGTTAGGGTATAGCAAGGCTCCTGGGGAAATATGATCAAATACGAAGATCGGTTGGGGGCTATATCCAAGGAGCCTATTTGGGGAACTGGTTCCTGACTCGACTCGTTTTCGCCGGTGCTTGTTTCAGAGCCGCCAAGGGCCCGTCGTGCTTCTGATCTGGGGGATTCTCGTTAGGCAGCTGCGGGCATCGGGAAGGTCTTCCCTTCAGGCCTGACCCCGTTAAGAGCTGGGGAGGGCAGGCGAGCACAAACGGAGCCAGCACTGACCTGGAGAGGAAGGAGGAGGCGGCAAGACCCGAGCTGTGCAAAAACCCGTTCAGCGCTGCGGTGAGGGTCGCCACCCCGGAAGGGAAGCAGGAGAAGGTCTGTATCTGGAGGACCTTGCTGTGCTCGGGCAGAGAACCACTCTGCCGTGGCTCTGAATGTTGCCTGAGCCCGGTGTGCAGCTGCGGTACAGTGGCTTAGTGAGTTGCCATGTGTCAGCCGTGCCACGGTAGCCGTCTGTGTGAGCCCCACATCTGTGATGCATGCGTGGTGAGCGGTGGGGTGCTGAGGAACCTGCCTCGCCTCCCCATCTTCGCAAGCCAAGCTAGTTCGAAGTGGCTTTGGGTTTGCCACAGGCTGCGGGCGGTCACCCCCGCACAGCTGCTGCGGGGTGGTGAGCCACCGGGCTGCAGAGCTTGGAGCTACTTGTTCTTTTCCAAACTGAGGAGTCGAGCTTTGCTGGGAAGATGTTTCCCCACATGCTGCCCATGCAGGCATTCACTGCCACAGGAGATCACTGAGGCCAATGACCATGCACAATTCAAAAAAAACATCCAATATTTGTTTAAATGGTGCTTCCAAGAGCTCTAGCAGTAAATACGGAAAAATATGCAAGAGCTATGATGGAAACAGAAGTCAGCTTTGAAATGTTACAGCCTACCCTGGCCATAGAGTTTGTGAGATGTTCTCGAAGGACAGGTAATCCATCATGGCTGACAGCAGGTTTTTGAGCACCTTTTCCAGAAGCAGCAGCCTTGACCCTTGCCCAGGAGGCTGGGCTGGATGAACCTAGACCCTGGTTTGGCAAGTTCAGCCTGAAACCTCTTTACATAGCTCACAGCAGACCAAGATACAACAAATGCTCCAGCTCAGGTTTTAGCTTGATTTGATGACAAACTTTTAAAACAGCCTCAACACCACATCGGTTGAAGGTTATTTTTTAAATTGAGCAGCTGAATAAAAAGGAAATGACCTATGAGGGCTTTGGAAAAAAAGAAATATTTTTAATTAGTTGGTGAGGAGTCATCCTTGGTAAATGCCTAGTAGCTGGCTCGATGTGGGTCTTCTGTCTGCCTTTGTGTGCGGGTACATATGGTCTCAGTGGATGTGTATGGAGTGGAAGCAGTCCTGTTCTGTAGGTCCCCTGTGCTCAGGTTTGTGTTTGTGTACTGGGAGAGTTAATGAGAACAGACTGCCTTTCTTTCCCTTCGTTCCCCAATCCCATCTGTTCAAACAAAAGGCTGAAAGGGAGAGAGAGCCGAGACCCTGCTGGTCAAGAGGGGATGGATAATAACACATATCCTTGGGCTACATTTCAGCACATGCAACCCTTTCAAGCTGTGCTAAAGCTTTTATTCAGGCAAGAGAAAGAACAACCAATATAAAATAAGGTTTTCTTCTTTTAAAAAAGATGCATCAGGCCTGAAGGATGCTACATTCTGTTCTATCCCTCTAACGTTTTATAAAGCTGGATTGTCAAAAAAGAGTCTAAGACAGCACTGATTTTGTATTTGTGTGTGGACAGACAGAGCACGGTATTGGGCTAGAGCGAGCGACATATGCAGTGGGGCCAGGGATGGCTTAGAAAGTCAATTTTCACTGTGTTTGCACATGGTAACAGTTCCAGATTCATGTAATTAACTATACATCAAAAGGGTGTGAAGGAAGATATATTCCTCTCCACCTTGGGGATTTGATGGGTACTTTGCAATTCATGGTTAACCCCCCATTCACATATTTGTCATTATGGTCATGCCAAACAACTCATCTGAAGATCAAAACAGCTTTCTCGGGGACTGTTACAGCGAGAGCAGCACAAGAGATGGCACCTCGAATCCCAAAGCGGGTACCGAGCGGCAGAGAGGGATGCAGCCCTGGATGGCAGTGCTGGTGCTCAACCCTTTACCAGCCATTCCAGGGACGTTGTAATGGTTTACGGGAGAAAAATGGTCCCAAATGCCATTAGTTTAATGCTTCATAATGTCGTTGTGTCTGTTTTAAATGCAATCATGAAGCTCAGGGGACACCCGGGACTAAAATAAAAAGGAGGAAAAAGAGCTTCCAGAAATGTAACGATGGAAAGGGAGGCAGGGGAATCTTTGGCGAGTAAAGAAATGGGATTCACTGATTCTTTTCCATTGAGCAGGTAGCACATGAGTGATCAGTGTAGGACTGTTAAAGGGATATTCACCAGGAGAACCGATTGCACCCAGGTTGCAATAAACACACCAAAGTGACAGAATCAGTCTTGGGGAGGAGGAGAGAGAGTTTTGCAAAACACGAGATCTGACCCTGGCCAAGATTTTCAGGAACAGGCATTTCAAGTGGGATTTCTAGTGCCGTGTTAGTGGCTCTGCCTCCTTTTCAGAAGTGGCACACAACAGATCCCACCGAATCTGCCCATCGTCCCCTACCAATCCAGCAAGCTTATCGACATGCATGCAGGTACCTAACTGCAGGGTGCCTGACTCCCACTGGCTCAAAGAGAGGGAGCCAGAAATACTGAAACAGATCAAAAACAGTGAACAAGCTGAAGTGGGACTGTTCACACCAATAGAAATGCAAATAAATATGTTTAAAAAGCAATGAGTACATGCAGTGCTTATGCTCATGTAAGCTTTAGAAATCTTTCCAAGTGTCTCGCATCTCGTTTCAGTCACACAGGTGGAGCTGCTTCCTCATGGATGAAATCCTCCCTTGGTTGGCATCTCCCAGTCCCAGCCAGGCAGGTACAGGCTCCTTTCAGAAAGGAGTTGTTTGGTTCCAGCGGCCATCAGTTATTCTTCTCCAGGATGGGATTAAATGAGGTGTGGGGATCGCAGGACCAGCCAGCACTGCTCCTTTGTGTCCCTTTCCTTTTGAATCCTAGCAATCGGGAGCAACCTGCTTCTGTGCGTCAATGCCAGGGGCTAATCTAATCTAGAAAATTTGCATGAGCGGCACATCCCCTCTCCTCTCTACACCTCTTCTCACAGGGGATCCATCTCACGTGTAGAGTGCACGCTATGGCCGCTCTCTTGTCTATCATTTGAAAGCGGACCCCTTGAGCCTGGCCTAACGGTGCGCTATTGATATATTAGCGGGACGTGCCTCTGCTGAATTCATCCATCAAGCAACCGCAAGAGGTGATTTCTAGGGATTAATGCGCTGGTGGGTGTATGCAGAGGTTGAAAGGAGAAGGGATCACGGTCGTAGCTGGTTTACTGAAAAGACAGAAAAACGAATGTGGCAGAAATAGGGCCCTTAGCATTGCAGATGTGTACAGATCAATCGGTTGTTGCTTTCAGCTCCTCTGTTCGCTTTCTGCAACAGCTATTTGTAGAAAACAAGAAAACGCAGTTTGTGACAAAGCTTTCTACCAGGCTGGTTGCATTATAAGAATCTGTTCCCAGTGTCTTACAACCTAGCCAAATGTAACCCTTGAGGGTGAGATCCGCCGTGGTGGATGTCTCTGGTGGTTTGGATGGGGGGATCTGAGTTTAATCAGAAGCAGTTCAAAAGCAGTTTCTTGGAATGAGGCTAGAGAAAAAGGAACAGATGAATTTGTAGTTTAACATTGACTTGCAGTGCCTTTCTTTGAGAAGATCTAAAGCTTCTGTGGAGCAGAGAATAGAAAATTGAAAGGGCCTCCACTGTGGGGGATATGACTTCTGTCGTATCCTGAAAAGCTGTCCCAGTTTGGCCAGATCGTGAGCCTCCAAAGAAAACCAGAGTAAATCTCACTTGCAGGTGCCCAGTAGAGTTTTGTCAGAGCTTAAAAGCCAAACTGTCTGTCCATCCTTGGCAGGCATGACCGCTGTGCGTGACCCATCCCCACGGAGCAAGGAGCGTGCAGCCCTGCGCTGTGTTTTCCTTGCAATGTGCTTAACCCATGTGGGGCTGCTGTGGTGCCGGGTGCCACAAGACAGAGCTTGAAGTGCAGATCGTGGAAATACAGCTGAAACGCACACACAGGAAAGGAAAGTTTCTTTTGCATTTCACCAATGGCCAAAAGTGTAGCTGGGTAGACTTACAGCATCAGGAATCACTGAGCAAGGAGAAAAGTCAATTAAGTAGATATTTGCTGTCATAGGTGAAATAAATAGATAAAGTTCTTCCTTTAGTTCCTGATGTGACACAATAAACAAAAGGGAATATATTTCACTGCAGGCCATCAGAGACATTTTTTGTGATCCCCAAATGTATTACCTGAATGTGATGTATCAGCAGGTTTCCAGCACAAGGCTTTAGAAAAACAGAGTGCTTGTTGGCACATGTTCAACACTCTTTCTGGGAAACATCCCTTCCTTTGACGGTCATTCAGGCTGTGTTTCACATCTTAGCCCCCTCCCAGGAAAATAGCAGCAAGGCTGGTGGTATAAAGATACTTAGGTCTTCAGAGGTGATATTTGGATACGGGAAAGTACAGATGAATAGCATGACTGATGGCTTCAAGCAACTTTGGAAAAAGCTGAAGTTTCCAGCTAAACACGCAAAACTATATATTTCTTATGATGGAAATGATGTGCCTGAAAGAGAAGTTAACACAGCCAGGTAGGCAAGAAAAATATGTTCAAATGGATACATCAAAAGTATTCAGGAACTGAAAAAATCAAAGACAAGAGCCGAAGGTGTTTCATGCTGGCATCAGAAGGCAAGGAAGCTGATGAAGCTTGTCAAATATCTAGAGATAAGTAATAGAAATAGTAGGGTTACCATGAGTGAAATAATAAGATTACGACGCATGAAATATGAACAGAAATACAGGTCTCTGTGAAACCATAAGGAGAAAAAACAGAGCAAGGGTTCAGTGTCTGGTCTGTATTGAGCATCAAGGATATGACTGACAGTAGTCAAACTTGTAGACATTGAGGAAGATGCTGTTTCACAGAATCACAGAATCACAAAGGTTGGAAAGGACCTTCAAGATCATCAAGTCCAACCATTAATCCAGCATCACCATGTGCCCTAAATCATGTCCAGAAGCACCACATCCACACGTTTTTTGAGCACTTCCAGAGATGGTGACTCCATCATCTCCCTGGGCAGCCTGTTCCAATGCTTAACCACTCTCTCAGTGAAGAAATTTTTCCTACTATCCAATCTAAACCTCCCCTGGCGCAACTTGAGGCCATTTCCTCTCATCCTATTGCTAGTTACTTGGGAGAAGAGACCAACACCCACGTTGCCACAACCTCCTTTCAGGTAGTTGTAGAGCGATAAGGTCTCCCCTCAGCCTCCTCTTCTCCAGACTGAACAACCCCAGTTCCCTCAGCCGCTCCTCATAAGACTTGTGCTCCAGACCCCTCACCAGCTTTGTTGCCCTTCTTTGGACATGCTCAAGCACCTCAATGTCCTTCTTGTCGTGAGGGGCCCAAAACTGAACACAGTATTCAAGGTGCAGCCTCACCAGTGCTGAGTACAGGGGCACAATCACTTCCCTACTCCTGCTGGCCACACTATTTCTGATACAGGCCAGGATGCTATTGGCCTTCTTGGCCACCCGGGCACACTGCCGGCTCATGTTCAGCCGGCTGTCAACCAGCACCCCCAGGTCCCTTTCCGCCAGGCAGCTCTCCAGCCACTCCTCCCCAAGCCTGTAGCGTTGCATGGGGTTGTTGTGGCCGAAGTGCCTTATTAAGCCTCACACAGTTGACCTCAGCCCATCGATCCAGCCTATCCAGATCCCTCTGCAGAGCCCTCCTACCCTCCAGCAGATCAACACTCCCACCCAACTTGGTGTCATCTGCAAACTTACTGAGGGAGCACTCGATCCCCTCATCCAGATCATCAATAAAGATATTGAACAAGACTGGCCCCAGAACCGAGCCCTGGGGAACACTGCTTGTGACCGGCCACCAGCCGGATTTAACGCCATTCACCACGACTCTCTGGGCTCGGCCGTCCAGCCCGTTCTTTACCCAGCGAAGTTCATGTCAGGCCTGGACTTCAACAGGGCCCCAGCACAGATATCTCCTCAGCAGATATGGGTTCTGATAAACAGGAGGATGGCAACAAGGTTACAGCACATTGAATGTGCGGTTGGTCTTCCTGTTATCGCAAAAAGAACGCAGGCAAAAAAACACGCAATGCCCAAAATGAGAAATCAGAGGTGCTGGGCACCACCCGTGCCTAAGGTTTATGGAGGCTGAAGTGAACAACACTCTTCCCGAAGCAAAAACTCATCCCGTAAATACTACTGACTCTGAAAAGGTATAAAGGACCCATTCCAAAAACAGCTAGTTGTCAGCAATCAAGAGGATTCCATACACATGGAAGCAATTCTTCCTGTATGCAATATACCTGATACCAAAATATCTGTGCTCCCCAATCTATTGGTCTGGCTACTAAAGCACTTACTGAAGAGAGACACAGACCCAGATTCGGACGTATGCTCAGCACCGTTACAGTTCAGAGTGGTACCACAACAGTGTGGGTTGTCACATGGTCAGTAGGAAACTGAAGAACAAGAAAAACTTTGACAAAAACTCTGGGAATCAGAGTCCCTGGGGATTCTAACATACAAAAAGACAAGATAAAACAAATAATATGTGATTCAGGCATCCAGGAGTGCCTATTATGCATCCTTACAATAAGAGGCAAAGTTGCAAATGGTGGGATTGTCCCTACCCCTATGGACGACTGTTCCCAAGTAGGCTTGTCAGCTAGATGCATACAGTGAAGAAATAAGGAGCACCTTCTCACAACACCAGTAAAAATGAAGCTGGAGTGAGGCAGTCATCTTTTTTGGAAGGGCCTCAGATAAAGACAGCAGAACCGTGATGAGACAGTTGACGTTAACATGACCATAAGAAACAGACTTACTGCTGCTTGCCCCGTGCTGTTGCTCTCTCCAAGGGGATATTAAGACATAGTAGGCTCAGCATTGTTGGACCAGCTAATCCAGAGACTAACTGGATGTTTCTACTTTTTGTAGGTATTTATTCAAAGTTCTGTGCTGCAGGGGTTTCAAGCAGGGATCCTGTTGTATGGTGAACTGTGTCAGTAACTGGCTTTTGGGACAAGCAGGCAAGAACAGCTGTGGTGTAGCACATGTGGAGACTCATGTCATACTGTACTATCCGCTTCAGGAGTGGATGATGGTGACCTCCTTGCTTCTGAGGGTGCACTTGCTGAAGGGTGCAACCTTTTACTTGCCCTCAGTAATTAGAGAGAGTTTCTGCTCTTATAACACAGTGGCCAGCAATAAAGCAGAGGCTAACCCACAGCTCTGGATCCAAACAGCTTGGGATGTTGAACTGCTTGAAAGCTGGCTCCTACTTTGGTGGATGGATCTAATAATGCCTTAACAAGCTGGCTGACTACTGATGGGCAAACAGTCCTGCTCGCTCCCTTTCTCCGTTTCAGATGTCACTGCTACAAACAATGATTAGATCCCCATGTGCCTACTCTCAAACAGTAAGAGCCAGTTCTTGTTTCTCCAGAGGCCCATACCAGAGTAGCTCAGTCACCTCATGGGACTGAGCAAGCACCTGTGTTAGCCATGGGTTTATATACCTCCCATGGTGGGATGGAGCTAGGTGGGACTGGTCAGCTTCAGAGACAAGGTGGGACTGAGCAGGCTGCGAACTCCCCCTCTGGGTGGGTCAGGTCTTTATACTGCTGACAGAGCATTTGCAGTCTAAACACGTAAAGGGTGGAAAAGGGAAGCATATGTTGTCTCCCAGGAGGATGTGAGACTCGGAGAAATACCAGACTGGCTGTGAGATTCAGAGATTCAGAGAAATGGCTTTGCTGGTGTTAGTCAAGCCAGAAGCTGCAACTCTTAGAGAAACTCAAGGAGCCACCATGCAAAGTGGACACTTCTCTGAGTGTGACGGTGGTATAACTTTCACTTGACAGAAATTCCCCTGCTGAAGATGCTATTGTTTTGAATGCAATTATCTTTTACAAGGTTCTTCCAATCCACCTAATCATCTTTATCTTAATGTGCTTTTCCTTTCTATATCATCACGTAAAATCCATTTCCTTTCAATTTACTTCAGATCTATCTGCATCCAGATTACTGCAACTTGGACGCAGGGTAATTAAATGCAGTTTGTCTGAATAGAAAGGCAATGAATGCTATTATGGCTTGTTTATGCTAGCAAGCAACACACTTTTCTCTGTGCCATCCCACCAGCATGGCTTACCCCCACCCTAGAGAGATTGTGTTTTAGGCCATATGCAAGCTTCACCGGGCATTTAGTCCTTGGGCCGTCTTCTGAGCCTGCTGACAAATGCCCCTTGGGTTCCAGGTTCTGAGACTTCAAAATATTCATCCCACTAGGGTCTGGCTCAATAGCTCATACTGTGCTGGTTCTCACCTGAACCTCTATTTCTGATGGAAATATTTAAGAGACTACTGACACCATCTGCATGGTTAAAAAGGTTACAAGGGAGTTCTACCCTTTGGCTACAATACAACCTTGTGCTGTCCCTGTACAGTCCCTCTGTGACCGACAGGACTTGACCCTGGCCTTGGCCCCTCATAACGCTATGAGCTCTGGGAGCTTGTAAATCTGTACTCTGAATCCTGTGTCATGTTGTACTTTGACACCTTTTTGAATGCTACTGAGAAGCAAGTTGTTTGGTAGCAAGAGTCCTGGATGTCTTGAAATAATACAGAGGAGGTATTATGAGTGTCTGTAGGTCAGGCATGCACTGAAACTCCACCATTGAGAGCTGCTTTAAGAGTGATTCAAGAAAAGGTCAAGTGAGGTAAATTCACTTTTACAGAGTAAGGTTCAAATCCTGGATACTGTTACAGGGTGAATGGAGTAGGGAAGTCTTGCACTGATTTACTTTGTACATTTTCTGAAGCTACTTCCTGGGTCAAGAAATCTGGTAGTTCTTCTCAGGAAATCCTTTGGCATTGATGATATTTGTGTGGGGAGCCCCAGACTGGGGGATCCAGGGGGGCTGCTCTGCAGTTTTTTTAAGATACTTCCTTTGAAAGCCATGCTTTCTCTGATATAGGCTGAACTAGAGGGTGTAGACTTTGAGAAGTCATATGGCTATGTATAGGAAAGAGATTTTTGCCTTTAAAGATAATTTCTGAATCTCTGGATCCTTTTTATGTTCTGTTTCCCCATCAAGAAATCAGAGATGAGCATCCCCAAAGCACTTTTGGAGATTCCACACCTAGCTGAGCAGCAAAGATCTGGTTTGTACTGGAGATGGCTTCTGGCCACAAAATTTAGGCTGGTCTGTTTATACTGGGGTTGTCTGAATAACTACGTATGGTGTCACCCCACAACTGCTTGTCTGTCTGAGACACCTTTGAATACCTAAGAAGCCCCAATAGGATGAGCTTAGAATATGATTGACCATTCCCCCCATAGTTCATGTACACTCCTATTCTCACTCATCCTCTTTATGTCACCATTTTAACCTCCCCTTCCTTTTCCTCTTCCTTGTTTCTTTCTCCTTTCTGCAACTTGAATCTAAAGTATGTCATATTTTGGTAGGTTCTGATGGCTAGGATAACTGAATCTAAACTCTGAAGTCTCTCATTGATCCTTTCTTCTTTTAAACACTTTGCTAAATTAATTTTATTTAAGGCCTCCTGAGCTTAGGTTTGCTTAGAGCAATTCAAGCAATGTAAAAACTTGTGACCTTGACTAAGAGGACCTACCTGTTCAGAAGGTAGTCCTGTCCAACTAAAGACTGAAAAAAATGTCAGGACAAGAAGATTGGGACCAAATTCAAGGCAGGACCACATCCTGCATTTGAGCATCCTACTGTACCATGATTATCTTTAGGATCCTTCCTAGGATTGTTACTCTGGTGTCAATCATAAGTAACTCCACTGAGATCAGTGGAACTGCTGCAGGTTTGCCTTTATGTGTCTGACATCAAACTCTAATCCTTTGGCTTTCAGGACAGTCCTCCTTCCTCCCGATCTAAAAGATGGTATTTATCTTGTCTCATCGGCCTGCTGGGGACCCACCGTACAGAGAGCTTTTATGTTTGGGTCCAAAGAGACTGAGGCTTGAAAGAAGTTGGCACCTGTCGAAGATCCGTTTCCTTCAGATCATGAAGATATACATACGTGCAGTTGCACTGAGCCAGACTGAACATCCATCTAGCCCAGCATCCCAGTTCAAATGGGGGCCAAACACAGATATCTGGGGAATATCACGGTACTGGACATATATATGATACTTCCTTGCTAGAAGTCTGCTGGTCTTCAGCCATTTATGGCTTGAGGAGAGCCTGAGTTGGAAGCAACTTCTACATGTTTAAAAATCCTCAGCACATTTCTCTTCCATGAGCTTCTGTCCTTGAACTTCTGTAACATTTTTGCTTTCACAACATCCCGAGGAAGGAGCTCCGCGGCTTTACTGCACATGGCGTGACGAGACACCTCCTTTTGTTTGTTTTGAACCTGGCACCCGACAGCTTCCTTTGATGCCTCCTGCTATCAAATTATATTGGAAGAGACAGGGAACAACTGATCCCTTTCCACCATCCCGTTCTTAACTGGGATACGACGGCTTTCTGTAAAATCACCACTGACTCAGTCCTTTTCACTTAGTAATTTTTTGTACGGAAACTACTCCATGCTTTGGACTATCCTTGCTGCCGTTCTCAGATGCTTTTGGACTTCTACTCTATTCTTACCAAAAGACTGGAGGACCACAGCTGCACCGGGTATTCAGGACATAGACTTACTTTTGTTTAATACAATGGCATAATGATGCTCCCAGTCTTGTTTTCTACCTGTTCTGTTCTCTCTACAATGATAATAATATCTAATATTTAATTTTATTTTTCCATGCCAAGCTGATGTTATCTTGAAACAATATATCATAACTACAGGATCTTGCTTCTATGGTTGGCTCAGGACCTATCAGTTATATGTGAAGTTAGAAATGATCTTCCCTGCTTGCATCAGCTTATCACTTTATTTAAATTGAATTTCTTGGGCTATTTTATCAGTCTTGCACAGTTTTTCTGCAGTTTTTCATGGTCAGTCCTTGTCTTTATTATCTGGAATAACAAAAGTCCAATATGGGTTTGTGGCTCATTCCTATAGGGGTCATTTCTGGGAAAGTCTTGAAGACTGTCTTAAATATTGAAATTGCTTAAATGGACAGAAGACCCTTGATGTTGGGAATATTGAGTCTGAGATGTGGGAAAGAGTCGTCTTTGAATGTTGTGTCTGCATACGTCCGAATTCTGCTCTGTCCTGCTCTGCTCTGCTTTTTCTTTCCTTCCTTTCTTTGTGATTATCTTGTCTGTGAGCTCGTGCTGAGCTCTAGCCCTGGGGTTTGCAAATCTTTCTGCCACTTCCATGCACAGAAGAGTTTTGAGTAAGGAGAAAGAGGACCTCTCTGGAGGACAGATATTATATGACAAACCCCTTGTTGTTTGGTCCTTGAAGAAATGTTCCTGTGCTAGTCCAACCCTCTGGCCATGATAAAAGTTGTGGTGATCTCTCCTCAGTAGTCTTGAATGTCTAATTAATGACTCCTTATAGTTCCCTCCCTGCCTGGTGTCTGTCTGTTTCTGGGTCGAACTCGCTTCTAGCCCCTCAAGCAAAGCTGCTACCTCTTGGCTTGCCGGGGCATCTTCTCCCCATCCTCCCATACTAGCAGCTCTACCCAGCCACTCATGTCCTTCCCCTTCCTCACACCTCCTGCTGTCGTCTTTTCTCACGTTTGTTGCCTGCCTTTTCATGTGCTTTTTTCCTCATTGCTCCACCTGCCCCAGGTTCACTTGGATACCCCACCACCCTCGCGCGTTGAGCCTAGTCTCCGACTGACGTGGCCCCTCCTGCTACGTGAGCCAGCTTCTTCTGCCTTTCTCTCTTCCACCCTGCGCTGCTTTTGCTTTGATTTAAGCACTTCTAATGACACCCTTTTTCATCCCTTCTCCCAGGTCTCCTCTGAACTCCCCCCAGAGCAGCTTTCTCTTCTCTGATCATCTTCACGTTTCAGTGGGGAACAGCAGAACAACTGTCACCTGTTGCTTTCCAAGTGACTCTGTGCCCTGCTGCTCCGAGAGCTACCATCACGCCCACGAATGCGTGTGCAGGAGACCTTGGGAGGAAAAAGCACCAAAAACAAGGTGGGTGCGAGGGGTGGGTGGGTAGCGGTGTTGTACTAAATTGCTAAGAACGCCTGAAGCAGCCGGATAGGTGCGAGAAGAGCATAAATTCAGTAACATCCCCTGCTCTCTCAGGCCGATGGGGTCAAAGCCTGCACGGATTAGAGAGGAAGCGAGAGACCCACTCCGTCACCCTGCCCCTGAGCCCGAGCACCAAGCAGCTCCCCGCGGGAGCGAGGACCGGCTGCGCGGCCGGGCACGGGCTGGCGGTGGTGGAGAAGAGCAGGACCTCTGGGTCCAGCTCTTGGGGACCTCGAAGGGCAGGGTGGCTGTGGGGAGGCCAGGAGGAGCGGCTGGAGGGACGGGCGGCGGGAGGGGAGGCGAGGGCTGCTCGCAGAGCTGGGCTGCGAGGTGCTGGTGGGGAGCGGTGGTGGGCAGAGGGGCTGGCTCTGAGGAGTGGGCATCAAAGCGCGCAGCGGGGAGCTGAGAAGAAAGCGACATTAGCCGGCCCAACTTCGTGCCTGCGCTTGTGTGTCTGAAAGTGGACGGGGTCTGAGCTCTCTTTCATTTTAAGCCTGAGTTATTCCAGCCCAGTCTGTCTCTGCTCCTGACATTTCTCTTTCAGGTGGCTGCTGCCTGGTTTTGGGTGGGGCTGTGGGCTGGAGTGACTCATGTTTTCAAGCTCTTATCGGCATCAGTATGATGTTCTGCCTTTCTTTTCTGTCATACGGCATCCCGCTCCCCTCCCCTTCTTCCCCTCCCTCTGCCGGCTCCCAGAGGAGGCGACAGACGGTCCTGTAATTTGGTTCCATTCGCTCGACTGGAGTAACACCTGCCCCCCTCTCTGGGGACGGGAGGGTCTCATCCCAAACCGTGCAAGAAGCCAAAGACGAATCTGAAGCCCACATGCAAATAGAGCCCAGGATAAAACAACACGGCCATTCTGGGCAGGAAAGGCAAAAATCCGTCACCAGGGGAAGAGGCAGGAAAAACAAAATCGCCTCTGAAGAAATAAATAAGAAGTGCCAGGAGATTGCCTTTTCCTTTTGGGTCAGTTGCTGTTGTGGTTATTGATCTGTCCCACCCTGGAGAATAAACTGAGAGTACTGAAAAATAATGGCTGGTATTATAAACACATTTATTCACCCTAAAAGGACTGGGTTAATTGGGTTACAGGATGACTAGATGGATAGATACGTGAATACATAGATAGAATGTTGCTGGCATTTCTTCATGGCTATGTAATGGAAAAGATCCATTTCTTTGTTGAATTTCATATACAGCGTCCTGTTCAGCTCCCCCCCCAAATCTCTCTCTCTTATGCACACACACTCTTTTCTAGAAGTACAGCAAAGAGAGCAAATCACATCCAAGACCCTCAGAATTTCTCTGCCGTATCAGTTATAATATCCTACCTGGTTCAATAAGGCACTACTTTGTGACCAGTGTGTAGTGTGATCCTAAATGCACACATACCATGCACTTTGCTGGTGAGCGATGGTCTCTGTCTAGAAAGCCTTCCTTTTGCATACACATATCTAATAGCAGCATAAATGCAAGTCTATATTTTGGAATATTTTGTGCTCTAGATCCTTTAATCTCTTAGGAAAGTATGTGATACTGATAGAAACATTTCCTCCTTAGCTGTACAGTCCCATGGAAATCAGTATGTTTATTTGTAGAAGTTGCTTTTGGCTTGCTGTCTGTCCTCGTTCACTGTATCAGGATCTGTTTCCAGGGTTCAGGTGAATGCATTAGATGCCCTGTCTCCTACTGACACCGATGTGAATGCGCATTGCGCCCCATGTCTGTGTACATTCATATAGGTCTGCAAATGTGTCATAATAGGTATTATCACCATATGCTGAGGGTGGGCTGGATACCCCTTGTACTGGGGTATTCTAGTTCTATCTGTTGGAAGTACTTACTCTCTGTGAATTGGAGGTTTCCATGCCATGTTTTATGTATTGGATTGAGTCAGGCTTAAAGGACCTCTTTTAACCTCAGCTAAAGGTCCAGAGGTGGAGCTCTGCCTTCTCCATCTTTAAGTATGCTTTCTTTCACGGTTTGTGGGATGAGCTCCTCTTTAAATGTTAAAGAAAGGAATGTAGCTTTAATCTTAATTTTAGTCCCTAAAAAAACAGGAAACATTAACTCTGTGTTTCTTCCCTGTCAACTGTTGGATTGGCCACACATGGTATAAGCTTCCATTGAGCAGTTCCACCCCATTCCTCCTATAATGTTGTCATTCAAGGTCATTTGTTCCTATACCGCTGAGAAAACAGAGACGCAGTCAAAGTAACTTTGATTATATAATTAGACTTTATTGCTATCTAATGCAGACTTGCAATGAGATGGAGTTAAAGTTGTTTACCTGTTCTTCATAAATCCAGACTTTGGGGCATTTAGCCATGCAGCTTTTTTATTGCAGTGGTCCTGTAGCTTGTACATACTACTCAGGTCTTTCTCAATAATAAAAAAAGGGGTGGGATGGGGGAGCAAAACCTACGTTTTTGTTTCCAACAGTCATCAACTGCTAGATGAGAATGCATTTCCTTCTTCATGCCAGCAGGAAAAATAGAAGCGGTTGGGCTGATGCCATGGTGGTGAGAGGATACAAGAAAGGTGGTGAGCAAATGGAAGTGAGATAGGGCCTGCAGGGAGAAGCAATTTCTTCCACCAGCTTTGGAAAAAAATCACACACCTTCAGGTCAAATGCCCTGTCCCCTCTGCAGGTTAAACTTGAGTCTTGATCCTGTGGATACCACCAAAAGCAAAGCCCTTCCTGCCCTCTCTCTGAGTGCAAGCAGGCTCTCCGATGTCCCAGGGGATGGTATGAATGGGATGACCCAGGGAATATTCTTACTTCCAAACCTGAGCTCTTCCCAGGCATCTCCATGCTACGCTCCCCTATGCTGACAACACAGGGCGCTCACTGGCTCATCACTAGGGCACGGGGTCCTGTGGTAGAGCCACGACCCCCTGGGCTAATATCCTGCTGCTGGGTCGGCAGCAAACTTCCCTGCAGGGACCTAGCTTGGGCATCTCTCAACCTGTGACCTGATGTGTTTGCACAGAGTGGGGAGCATGGCCGGGGGGACACAGGTTCACACCTCCTTATCCCATGCTCTGTGTGCTTGAATCAACCGCTGGTGACTGCAGACACCCGACTTTACAGTAAGGTAATGCAGAGCACTCTCTTCCCTAAAACATGCCTTCCACATTTGAGAAGGAAAGAATATGTTAATCTTTTCATGAACTAAGTCCTCCCGAATGTGGGTAGCATGAAGGCTTGCTGGATGGCAGGCTTTATAATATCGCTCAGGCAATTAGCATCAAACTTGACCCAGTGTCCAGGTGTTGACAGAAGCTAAGAAACGAACCTGTCCCAAAGGAAAACGCCTCCAAAGTTGAGGGAGTTATTTCAGCCCCGAAAGTTGCAGGATTTGAAAACTGTGCATCGAACTACCAAACCTGCGTGTGCTCCCTGGGGACGTGGGCAGCGTGCATTGGTAGAAACTGGAATTAACAGCCTTGCTGACAGGCTTTCTGCGTGGAGCTTTTCAGCTGGTCAAGCCCACACTTAATTAACCCACTGTGCAAAGTGTCAGCCATAAAAATGGGGGGTGGGTATCTCTCCAGCAAGTAACAACAGACCAAGCAGCCACCCGAGTCGAGTCGATAGTGATATTCAAATTAAAGGTAAAATTAACCCCTTGCGGTGAACAAGAAAAGGATTAAATAAATGAGATGGCACAGAGATCTCACCTCACTCAGGTAATAACCTGTCTGCTACTGAGTCTGTATCTGTGCCGTGTTTCAAATGACGTGCTTCAACAGTGAAGCCTTATATAAAGAAGCACGGTTGAGGTTTTCAAAAAGAGGGAAAGGGCCCAAGAATTTTACCTGGTTTTGGTAGAATTGGACCTAGCCAAAGACAGATCAAAACTGAATGTAAAGAAGAGAAAGAAAATCCAGTGCACTCAGGCAGGACGAAACTCGTATGTTTTGGTTGCAAAAAGTCGGACGTTTCAAAGAGCGATGTGGCAAAACAGGTGCTTGCAAGCATGGGATTTGATTTTACAGCCTGAACGTGGAAATGTGCGACCAGATGCCAGTCGTGACCGGGAAAAAGTGCAAGTAATGGTCCTGTGCCCCCTACACATCTGGGCAGCACAGCCAGCTGTGAGCAGCTGGAGCAGGGGAGCTGTGGTAGAGGGACTGCAGCCCAACTCTCCTTAGGTAACCTGTTGAAGCTTTCCCATGCACGACTTGAGAAGGCTTTGCAATCCTTATTCATAAGGGCATCGCATCTTTGTCTTGTAGAAAGACCAACAGGGAAAAATAATTAGGAAAAAACAGCTTTTATTTGATACTTTTATTTATATGCAAAAACAGCTCACCATTCATGAGAGATATGAAAAACGCATCAGATAGAAACCAGATTTATCTATTTTCACTACAAAATATTGCATTATATAAAGCAACAGAGACACACAAAAAAACCCTGAAAAAGACTAAAATCTTTGGATAGAAGATGTGTTTTTTCTTTTCCTCTTTCGTCCCTAAAATGCGCTTCCTGTTTTAAGAGATTCACAGCAAAGAACATGAAACATTTTCAGGTTATAGAATTTTTTTGGTTGTCACAAAGGAAAGCAGTCCTGGATTTACTTTTCTTTCTTTTTTTTTTTTTTTTAGGAAAAATGTCCTTTCCTAAAAATATAGCACACACATACACACCCACGCTCACTCCCACGCACATGCATGTATACACACACACACATCTACACCCACAAAGAAACTACTTCCCTTATAAACGATTTGCAAAGTACTTTTCAGACATAACTATAGATCAGAATAACAACAAGTTTAAAAAAAACTCTCCTAGTTAAGTGCTAGTGGTTGTCGATCCCACACAAAAAAAAAGAAAAAGAAAAAAGGTCGAGAACAAACGCCTTGATATATATATAAAATATACTTATAAACAGGGAGGAAGGGGAGGTTTGTCGTACACAAGTGCAATATAATTGGAGGGAAAAAATAAATTTAAAAAAAAGGAACACTGTATTGATCCCAACATACACTCATGAAGTTAAATAAACATAATATTCCACAGGAGAAAGTGTAAACACCCGACTATAGAAACCAATTGGCACAAAGTATCCAAAGTAAAATTGCCACCACTCTGAAAAATAAATAAATCTTGAAAAAAATAAATTGTCAACTCCTTCTACCATAAATAAAAAATAGTTATTTTTAACTGCACCCATGGGTCACACGTTTAAGGTCACAAAGTAGATGTTTTTGGATATATATAGAAAGGGGCACTTGACAGCCTGAAGAAACGATCTGGTTTTACATTTCTCTTCGAAAAACGGGCTCTCCGCCGTCCACGCCGCGACCGTGCGGGGGAACACCCGCGGGGGGGGGGGGGGCGGACTGCCCGCCGCTGCCCGCCCCGGGGCGGGGGGGTGGTGCCCCGAGGCGGCGGGGGTCCCCCGGGGCGGCGGGGGCGTCCCCCGGGGAGGCGGGGGGGTCCCCCGGGGAGGCGGGGGGTCCCCCGGGGCTGCCGGGCGCTACACGTCCAGGACGTGGTTGAGATAGGAGATGTAGCAGATGGCGAGGCGCAGGATCTCGATCTTGGAGAGCTTCTTGTCGGGGGGCAAGGTGGGCAGCAGCTTGCGCAGCTCGGCGAAGGCCAGGTTGAAGGCCTCCACGCGAATCCGCTCGCGCGTGGCGTGGGCCGAGCGGTACTTCGCCGTGGCGCGTCGTCGCCGTCGCTTCTCTTCCCGGCTCAGCGGCGGCGGATGCAGCCCGGGCCGGCCCCCGCCCCGGCCCTCCCCGCCGCCGCCGCCGCTGCCCCGGCCCTCCCCGCCGCCGCCGCCGCCCTCGGCGGGCTCCGGGTCCGAGACGCAGCAGCCGAGGCCCTGGACGTCCGCGCCGCCCAGGGACTCCGGGTCGGAGGGCGCCGAGGAGGGGTGGTCGGAGTCGGCGGCTTGGTCCGGGCTTAGCATCATCTTGGAGGGGGCGGAGGAGCCTTCCCAGGACAGAGAAGCAGAGAGAGCGGGTCAACGCCCCGGCACGGGGGGCGGGGGAGGGGGGCTGTAGGGGGGCCAGGGGCACGGGCAAGGGGCGGGGGATGTCGGTCCCCGTCGCCCGTGGCCGCCGCAAGCCCCGCTCCCTCCGGCCGAGGCGGCGGATGGCCGCTCCTTCGGGGAGCGCCGGTGGCAGCAACAGCGGGGGGTTAAGTGGTGCCCCGTCGTTTACCGTCCCATTTCTACCGTTTGGCGGCGGCTTCAACGGAATGGACTTCCTCCCGTTATTCCCGGGGCTTGCTTGGGTATAGGAACAGGCCCGGAAAGCGGTAAAAGAATTTTTTTTTTCTTTTTTTTTTTTTTTTGCAAACAAGCTAATACCCAGTGGCTCAACATTAGGTCGATTTTTTTTTCCTCCCCTCCTATTTTAAGACCGTATTTCCTCCCCTGCCAATCTCTGCTTAACCGTTTCTCTTTCGGCAACCGCTCTATGGGATGCGGGCTACAGACACGATGCTTTTAAATATACAGCTCAAGGCTTCCCAAAGATAACAGGGCCAGTGGGGAAATTTATTTCCCCAATCAAAACTAGGGGATCTCATGTATCTGCTGGGCTCTCCTCTTACTCCTTTCCTTTTTTTTTTTTCCCTTTTTTCCCCTTTTTTCCTTTTTTTTTTTTTTTCCGGCTGCTAATTGCGGGGAGAGCGATTTGCCGGCGATCAAATGGGGACGTTTGGAGAGCCTCCGGTTTTGCAGCGTGGGATTCAAAAAGAAACAAAACCCCAAAGCAGCGGCTGAACTTTTCCATTCCTTTAAATTTTCCCTCCTCTCCCCTCCCTGCGCGAAAAGGGGGGGGGGGGGGGAAGGAAAGGGGTGGGTAAATAAATAAATAAATGCGGACGTGCCTTTCAAAAGAAAATTGAATCGTATCTTCTTGCGGCCTCACAGAGCACCATCTGTCACGTAGACAGCAATACAAATCCGAGCGCGTCCGTGGACATGCCGGCATGTAATAAAACAATATATCAGGCAGCTAGTGAATAACCCGGGACACAAATGTATCTGGGGGTGCGTGTGTGGCTGGGGTGTCGAGCGAGGTGGGGACCGAGCCCGAGGGAGGAGGGAACAGGCCATCCTCCCTTCCCCCGAATTCAGATTGCCAAGTATTGCCACGTAAAGTTTCCAGGCAAAGTCCCCCTTGGGTCTCAGGGAACAATAAATTTAAAATAATAATAGTAATATTAATAATAGTAGTAATAGTAGTTATAGTAGTAGTAGTAATAATAATAATAATAATAATAATAATAATAATAATAGAGACCTGAAACTACGGGCAGGAGGACTGCTTCCCAGGCAGGGTTCCCAAGCCTCCCCCCACGGGGCGAGACTCGGGGCACGCGTGGCGGGGCTCCGCCGGGCACCGGGGCTCGGCGCTGCCCGGGGCGCGGAGGGGGAAAGGCTTGGGGAGGGGGAGAGGAGGGCTGGCTTCCCTGGGCAAGGGCCTTCGGAAACGCTTCCTCTTCTACTTTTAATAAGGAGCGCTAATGAGGCCCACAAGGCAGGGAATAAACCCGGCCAGGGTGCAGGTCAGATTATCAGCGATCTCTTGGAAAAAAATAAAAATAAAATGGGAAAGGTTTAAAATCACCTTTCGGCTGAGCTCCAAGCGGGGCGGGGGGTGTTATGCGAAAGCACACTAACAGGGGGAGGATTTGCAGGGCGGTTGTACGAAAACGGGCAATTAGGGAGGTGGTTCCGGGAGAAAAGTTGCCTAAAGGTGTCTCTGCGGTGTGTGTCGCGTTTTCCCCCTTCCCCTGGTTTATCCAGGAGGTGGGTTCGGGCGAGCTGAGCCGGAAAGAGGCTTCTTTTTTTTTTTTTTTCCTTCTTTTTTTCCTTCCCCCCCCAGGGACGCCCATGCCCGTGCTACCTGGAAAAGGGATATATTGTTCAGGCTGCTTACCTCGGCGGAGTCGTTCGGGCAGCCTCTCCCTCCGGGTCCTCTCGCCCCCTCGGCGATTCCTTTACAGTTCAAATGACCCTCCGGGAGCGGAGCATAGAAAAATAAAAACGAAAAAAAAATTTTTTAAAATGAAAATCAAATGAATTATGGACGGAAAAGTGTCCTGCTCGGCTGGGGAAGGGCAGCTCTCATCCCTCGTCCGCGGCCTCCAGCGCTCCGGAGACGGGAGATGTTATCGCCGTGCTTGTTCGCGAAGCATAAATAACAACTTAAGTTACTTACGATGCATCGGGGGAAAAAAAAAAAGGAAAAAAAAAAAAAAGCGTTTTCCCCATCAAAGTCTGCGTCCTCCCGTTAATTCAGGGCAGCGGGCTGCGATGCACCGGGCAGCTGCTGAGAGTCGGGTTTTTTTGGGGGATAGAAATTGCGCTGGGAAGTGCCGTGTGCCCCCCGCCCCGCTCTTCTTCTTCCTCTTCCCCGGTCGCGATAAATAACAAAAGGGGATGCGGCGATAGCAGCAGCCGGGACGATTCCCGCTCCCCGCCCCTCGGCCGCTCCTTCCCCGCCGCTGCCGGGCCGGGCCGGGCGCGGAGCCCGGGGCGCGGAGCCCGGCGGCCGCTGCGCGCTGCGCGGAGCCCGGCGCGGCTCTGCTGGCTTTGTTCGGCCGCGGCCCGGCGCGCAGGCAGGCGGCGGGTGGCGGCAACAATACGTCGCTCCCTCTTTTCTTCTCTAGTATTTCTTTCCTTTTTCTTTTTTCCTTTTTCCTTTTTTCTTTCTTTATTTTTTCTTTCTTTTTCTTTTATTCTTTTTTTTTTTTTTTTTTTTTTTTTTTGTGGGTGTGTGTGTAACGTGCGGTTTTTGTTAATTCACCGGTCCGGCGGAGAGGGGCAGAAAGGGGAGACGCCGTCGGAAAATAAATGTTTGGTTTAGTTTTTCTTCTGGTCCTTCAAGAGCTGGCGAGGTGGGGGGCGAAAAAAAGGATGAACGAAACCCCCCCATCCGTCCCTGAGCTTCCTAACTCCTCCTGCATCTCTCGAGTGAGAAGAAAGAAAGAAAAGCGAACGCTGAAAAGAAAAACCAAAACAAAACACACGTAAATCGCGGCGCGGGGTCGGAGCGGCTGCGAGAGAGAACGTCGGTGCAGGGAAAGGTACGCTCACACACACAAAAAGAAAGTGCGGTTCCTCCTCCCACCCCTCCCGGAGCGGCAAAGGAGCCAAGGAGGGGTGCGGAAGGTGGCAGGGGCGAGACAGACAGACAGACGGGCAGAGCGGAGATGCGTGCGGATCCGCTGCTGGTACCAAAGGGTTTAGCCTAGAGATGGTCGGGAGAGATAAAGGCTGAGAGAAAAGGGGATGGCATTTTTTCCCTCTTAAATTGATATTTAATGGGAAAGCCTATTGGACAGAAACCTGGACACGAGTCACTTAATTGGACTTGACATCTGTCACAGTGTGGGAGTTTTCACAGCCCAAATATTTTCAGCAGATCAGATTCTCGCTGAATCTGTGCCACAAATTATAACAGTCGAGAGCAACCCACGATATAAACCCTAGCCTCTGGATATACAGTCTCTAGCCACACTCGCTCCCACTGCCGGCGTGTCCCCCCCCCCCCCCAAAATATTGGATACTCACTGATCTAGAAAAACACAGCTGGCATTTTGCATGCAGACTAATAAATAAGCTTTAAACATCCATTTGCATCATGTACACCGAGCATGTGGAGAATCATCGGATTGTTTTGCTAGCGCATTTATTTTTGTGGTCCCCCTGCCGTGTCTCTTACCCACCCACAACCCCGATGCACAGCAGCCACAGCCCTGCCAGAGCCCCCGGGGGCCAGAGGGACCAGGCCCCCCGCCCTGGTCCCTCTGCCCCCCACCTCCCCGCTCCAGCACACACACAATGAGGCAAGGGAGCCGGCCACGGGTCTGTGGATTTTCTGCTCACGAGAGGCTGGATGGAGCCAGGCCCCTTCGTGCTGGAGCCAGGGGTGCCTGTGACCGAGGTGACTCTTCTCGCTGCCACCTTGCCCCAGCCCCAGCCACCTCCCAGCTGGCAGCCCCTTCTCCGCGCTCATCCCCTTTTCCCCGTCTCCCTCCCTGCGGAGCCCATCAAACAGGGGCCATAGCCATTTTTTTCGGTGTAATCATCTTCCTCCCTGGGGAGTTTTCTGTACCAGGAGCCTGTGCCGGCAGGCTCACTTGAGTTCCCCAAAAGGGGCAGTGGGAGGGGTGGGTGAGGTAGTGGTCTCCTGCAGAGAGCAGAGCTGGTTCTGCTGCTCACCAGCAGCTCTGTGGGTGCTTGGCCTCACCAGAGCCGCTTCTCTTCCTGGGTCCCATCACTGGGATGGGTGGAGGTGAGGTGGCAGGAAAGCACTTGCAAGGGTCCCTGCAGTTCATCCAGTAACATATGCAACAGGCTGGGAGATCTCCGAATGGGGAGAGGTTCTGCTCTTGATAATGACTTAACAGGACCTTAACAAGAACAGTAGCATGCCTGAACAATTTTGGGTTTTGTCAATTTGTTTGAAAGGGATAGATACTCTGGCAAACAATACAGTCTCCCTGTGTGTCACCTGGCCCACTAGCAAAAGAAACACCTGCAAGAAGGTCCTCATGGACATTTATTCCAGGGAAATGTGGGAATTTCTCTCCCTTCCCCTGCCCACACCAGGTCTCCAAGGCAGCAGGAGGCTGTCACTTATTTAGGTGCTCTGACTCCACATACTGGTTTCATGGATGGCCGACACGGTCCCAGCAGGGCTTCTGGAGATGCTTGGCTAAGCGATCCTTGGCTGCCATGGGACATGCTTGTCAAGACCCATCGTGGAAGGTAGAGTGTAGAAATGCAGTACAGCCTCTGGCTGCGAAACGTGTGTGCCCTCAGCCCACCTCTCTGCCAGTCCTGACAAGGGGCTTCCTAGACCTGCAGAAAGCCTCCTGCCAAGCTCGAGGGGCGCAGGGAGGCATTGCTGTGAGGTACCTGGTTTGCATGGAAAGCGGGGTTACATTGGTGCTTGGGGGTGTGTTTCAGCTGCTAGGCACAGGGACTCAGTACCGTGAAGAGAAGTAACGAAAATCTCAGCTACCCTGTCAGGAAGGTTCAGATGCAAATCACTGAGGCTGTGGCAACATCCCCGTTCAGCTGAGCTCTGGGGTAACCTTCACAGAAGCTCTTTGGAGATCAGGATCTGATCAGTTCAAGGATGCTGTTCTCCATATTGCAAGACCCAAGGTCCCATTCCAACAAAAGACCACCATGCCACACTTGAAGGAGCAAGCTGTGAAGGAGACCTTCTCCAGCTCTTACTCATCTGTGGCTCAGGGCTGGTGACTTTGGCTTGCAGTACTTTGCAAAGTGTAAGTCTTGGATGGAGCCAGCCCACAGAAGCTGCACGTTATGGAGTAATAGCTAAGGCTGCCACAGATAACAGCCAGGGAGCTGCTAATTCATGCAAGCCACCCTGCTCTCTGCTGCAGATGCTGTCATCGCATGGCTGGCTTTTTATTCTTAATTTCCAGGAAGAGACCAAGCAGTTGCTTCTTGATGCTCTTTGGTTATGAACAGACATTTCTGACACCCCATAAAGTGCTGTTTACTGCCACTGTGATCCGATTATCCCACTGCTCTTCTCCCAGCCATATTAAATCTAGAGGTTCCCACCTTGTCCTGGGCATGTTAGGCCTGTGGCGTCTACCCAAAGAGCCCTGCTGGGATACTGCAAATCTTCTCACCTCAGCTGCAAGAGTCAGGGTGTAGCTTCTGTATCTGTAGCCCTAAGAAGCCAGTCAGAAATGCTGGAGCTGATAGCCTGGCTCTTCTCTGAGCAGACAAAGCCCCAAAGACTAGAAGCAGAGCCAAATTCTCTCATCAGAGAGCTCTCCTGCCTCCCACTGCTCACACTTGGAGGAAGATTCTAGTTTCCAGAGCTTAACATTCCTGGGGCCAACTGGCCCAGATGTAGAGGTCATCAGAAATGATCAGAGATTATGGGGCAAAAATGTGGTTGATGAAAACTAAAACAGTTCCATTTTGGCAAAGGAGGAATGACTAAAGCTCTTCCTCAAGCTCTCTGTATCCTTTTTGTTAGAATATAGCCTGATGGAAGTGGAGACCTGCATGCTGGGACTCGTTATGGACCCAATGGAAGCTGCATAGATGCAAGTCCATCTTATGACTTGTATCTCCAAATACAGTCATGGCCAGTGTAAGCCTATGGTTGGTCTCTTCACTAAGCAAGCATCTCAACGGCATCAAGACTAGCTGAAATTCCCAAATGGTATCAAAGATGACCTCAATGGTATGAATAGCATTGTTTGGCTTCTCCATAAAAGGTGAAACCACAGACTCTGAGATGCACCCGATGAAGGGAAAGTGAATAGGAAAAACTGAGGCATAACAAGGGTCTCCAGTTTGCACAGTTGGATGTCCAAGGACATTGTATGGCTGTGACCTTACTGCAGACTAAATCCATGATAGCGAATCTTGAAGCACAAGTGGACAGACATCTCCTGGGGGAGAATCTGGGATTACATTTTGCCACACTGGAGAGCTGTAAGGGAGCCACAAGCATCTATTCTTCTTCACCTGGCTTGAGACATTGCTCCCAGGGCTTGGAGGCATAGGAGAAGTGGAGCGGATTTCTTGTGGATGGCATTGCAGCTCACGCAACTCCCATCTCCTTCCCAACAACCTCATAAGTTTAATGAGAATGAAAGGTGGCCAGAGGAAGATTCAGTATCAAAAACTGAACATCTCATGTTTGTAGGGACCATCTCACTGAAAAGCAGGAAGAAAATCATCCTATTTTGACTTCCAGGGCTTACTGAAAAGTCCATAAAAACTTAAGATCCAGAACTGCTCACTAGATAAGACCTAGCATGGAACTAATATTAGTAAATTCATTAATGATAGCAAGTAAAAGCTGCCCACTGCTATGAGACTTACAGCAAAGCATCACAGGCCACCAAAAAGTATCAAGTGATAGGTGGTGCTGAATCTGCAACAGAGACCCACAACCCAGGGTTTTTCAGGGGCCAGTGGGATCAGGCTCTGCAAAGGCAAGATTCAGAAGAGGATCATCTTCAGGGTGTAGACAGAAGAGACATGACTGAAAACAGTGCTGCCATGTGATGGTATTTTATGGAAAGGGGGCACTTGCTTGTGTGAACATCTCAGATTCATGTCACACAATCATTTGAAGGCAATGTCATTCGTGACAGTAGCCTGGGTTGGCACATACCCACTAAAAGTCTGCAAGGGTGCAGCACTAACACCCTGGAGTAGCCATTTGCCTGAAGCCCTGTCTTCCTGGCAAAGCAGAAGAACGAAAGAACCCAGCTGCGTTCTCCAGCGCTGGGCCAGGTATTAGGAAAATAATTTTTCACTTACAGCCTGAGCAAGTCTCGCAGGGCCGCCATGGGGAGACATCAAACACGGGAACCCACAATGCCACTTTTACGGCGTTGCTTGTCAGAGCAGAGCTGCACTTCCATTACCGACACGTCCTCTATCTGTCGAAAGGACATCTTTCCAGGATGCTTGAGAACATCCATTCTCTTTTATAGCATACGCCATTCACGTTGCTGGCATATGCTGCCCGTTGAAATAAATGGAGCTTGTCACTCTTGGATGTGTTCCTTGGAAATAAACGGTCAAACAAATTAGAACGCTGAGCCATGAAAATCCTTGTCCTTTTGAAAAATCTGTGCTGGATATAGCTCAGTGCCTCTGCTTGTGGTTTCCTTGGATGTTTGGGTGATATTTTTTGTTTTCCACCAGTCATGTTTGCTTTCTCTAGGCAGTGGGATTGAGGCTGTTTTAATAACTGGTTGGGAGCTTTGCGGCTGCTGGCAGGAACGGCCTGCAACGGGGGAAGGTGAAAGAATGGTTTCCCTTCTGGGCCGCGAAGAGAGGGACTAGGGCTACTAGGTCTGGATGCGAGGCCATGCTGGCTGAGATCTGCAAGCATTTTCTGGACAGGAAGGGCCCCTCAGCTGCTCCCCTGCAAGTGTGAGTAAGACTATTTCTGGCTGCTATGCTGAAACCAGTAGTCTCCAGGATAGATAATGGTTGAAATCTATCGCTTTGGGGCAAAATTCTGGTCCTTCTTACCTAGTTGCAGCCTTTGACTCATGTCCCTTGGTTTCTGTTTTGGTTCCAGTCTTTCCCTTTGCCTGTTGGACTAGATGAACCATGACATTAAGGTCAAGCTCTAGCTGCTACTGTAAAGAGCCAGGTGCCACCAGCAGGGTGTTCAGGACCCTTCACTGCCTTATTGTTTTGACATCTCTGAAGACCATTCTTGCAATCTCAGTTAATATTCACAGCTCTCTTGAGGGTAGGGTGCCTCGGGAGATGGAGGAGGATGCGGAGTTTTTAAAGGCCGAAGGGACCACTGTGAGCATCTGTCTGCAGGTTGAAGGCCACAGGAATTCCCTATTTGTTCCTTGTGTGAATGAGCTTGCCTTTTTCAGAAAGAGTATTCGTGCTTGGTCTGTTTTGTTGGTGGTACAGGATTCACTATGGTCCATGGTGAGTTACGCCACCAGCCATTTCTCTCCACTGCGGAAAACACTGATATGGCAGATAAGCATGCACGCCTTCAGCATCCAGCCGTGGGATTTTGTCATATCTCAGCCCCCTGGATTAAGAGTTCTCTATTATCACACTATCAGGTTTAGGTGGGGATTTTGTAAACAGGTGTGTATGCATGTGTGCTGTACAGCTGATACGCCTGCATGCACCAGTTATTATCTTGGACTTTCCAGTCAAGCAGAGCCTAGCTACAGCTATTGCTGCAGCTCCAGTCAGACGTCTGGAAATTTTGGACAAATGGGAAAATTCCACCTGGGCAAACATTTCCAGCAGAAAGAGGAGACATGCCTGAGTAAACCCAGACATCTGTCGGTCCTTCCTAGGTCAGTATGCATTAGTAGTGGCCATATCAATTCTGCAGCCTTCTTTTTGTTAAGCTGAACAGGTTTGAATGCCTTGTGATTCATGCAGAAGAGACTAAGACTGCTTTACTTTTAAGGTGGTTCTGCTCTGGGATATTTCCCATTCTTCCTGTCCATAATCCTAGCCCAGAAATGAGATGCTTAGCATGCCAAGCCCTGCATACAGAAGAAATACATATCATGCTTTACAATGGGTCCTTAAGATTCTAATGCAGCCTGGATGCTCCTGGGACAGGTGTATTAGAAATCATATCATACTAAAATCACAGAAAACACATATAAGAGCCCCAGAATAGCCACAGTGGGTCAGAACAAAGGTACCTTGTTTTCAACAGTGACCAAAAAGAGCATGCCTGGGAAACCTGTGAGAATAACATAAACCTACGGTGATATTTCCCCCAAATTTTCTTGTGACATTCAGTTAACTGCAGTTTAATGCACTGGATGAACTTTTCTTCTATGAATTTGTCAAGTTGCTTTTTGAATTCATGTAAACTTTCAGCATGCATAATTTCCCACAGCAAAGAGTTCTCTGTGAGCCATGCAATTAAGTAAACGCGTAAAGAGATGCCGGTAAACATGTTTGCAAATAAGTTAGGCAGGTTTGCTGTATTATTGTGGCTTCTACTGCTGATGAGTACATGAAGCGTACTGTTGAGTATGTGGGCAGTAGTACCTTATGTTTTCAACGAATGCATTTGGTTGAAAGTATAAATAGTGGGTGGATTCCAGCCAGTTAGGGAAAAGAGGATGAATCTCCTGCTGCCTGAGTGGGGGGAAGGTAGCAAGACCAAGGCCTGGCTCCTTGAAAGCAACTGATCACCTTACATTGACCTGGGCCAGGGTCTGCGAATACGACCAGTCATGCACATGCACACACGTTTGTTATACAGCTCGGAGCCGTGGGAAGTGGCTGCGTGGAGCAGGCACTAAAGCCATTAACAAAACAAGCCAGAAACAGAGATGTGAATGGTAACCTTTGCAACGCGCTAACAAGTCACGCAGACAAATGACTCGCGAGTAGTTTGTGAATTAAGCAGGACAAGTAGGGAGAAGCTATTTTGATACATGCCTGGTGTACTAAATAGGGTGCGTGGGCTAATGCAGCTCCCAAACACGCTAAGAGCAGCTAGTGGATTGAGAGGGAGGCAGACACGGTGTGCTTTGCCATCGAGGACCTTACCTGTGCACGTGCGTGCAACTGCTGGCTGCCAGGTGAGGAAAGAAAAAGTGGATGTCAAGTCTAGCTGGCAGCCAATGCATCTGTCTTCTGTCTTTCACTCCTCCACAGTCGAGGTGGAACTTGCCTATTTTTAAATCTGATGTCTGTGTGTGTAGCCATGGGGAATGCTCTTTCTTGTGAAAAAGGAGGAAAAAAAAAAAAAAAAGGAGATTTTGAAGCCACCTGCATTCCACAAGCAGATCTTTCTCCCTCCACTGATGCCATGCACCCCAGCCCCCAGTCTCTTTTCTTCACTTGGAAGAAGTAGGACTTGTAAAACAAAACCCAGTGATCATAACTGGACAGCTTAGGCCAGCTGACCAAGGAAGAAAAACCCTGCCAGGTGATAAGTGACTGCCTCACTGGAGGATCCAGCTGCTCTGCCCAGTTCAGGGTCCTTTCCCCAGCCACGGCCAGTATCGGCATCTCCCAGGTGGGTGCACCGAGCCCTCTGGAAGATGTTGATGCAAATTTCCAGTGTTACAGCCTGAAAATAGGATGTGCCTGTATGAAACAGAGTTCAAAGGTTAAGAGCACGTCTGCAGGAGTGACACAATGGGCACCTAGCATCCAGGCAGTCATAAATGTCATTTTGAGGTTTACTTCAGACTACAAGTGGCCTAAGGCAACCAGGTAAGTGCTCTTCAGGAGCAGTTTAATCAGAGAGGTGGGTGGAAGAGCAAGCTACTCGCTAGCCTAGAGACACCTGAGTGGCTCTGTTGTGCCACGTCAAAGGGCTGTCTTACCCCGTATTGACACTGGTTTGTAACAGAGGCTTAGAAGAGGAGGGTGAGAACAAGGTGAGTAACATCACCAGGCATGGTCTCCTGTCTCCTAGCAAACTGTGGCTTTTTTATTTCCTGGGGTCAGAAGCGGTTTGAGGGGTTTAACAACCACTGAAGGATTTGTTTTCCATAAATTTGTTCTATTTATTTACTTATTTATTTATTAAAACATACATACACACACCCCCTTCTTTTGTTTGTTCAGAACATGCTGTATTTCATCTGCTTCCTACTTCTTGATTTCCAGGAACAATGAACAACCATTCTGTGCTCTTCTCTTCCCATGCATTAGCTTTTCCACTCTTCCTGCTTTTCTACACCTCTATCATATCTTTCTCCCCAGTGGTCTCTTTTCCAGCCACAAAATTCCCAAGTCTATGTAGTTACTTGCTGCTTTATCCATGTAGTAACTTGCATGGGAGCAGCTGCATACCTTTGTCCATCTTTGTTGCCCTTCCTTTCCTGTGACAAGTTCTGCTTTGCCATTTGAGGTGGGGATAGGACCAGAATGCACTCTTCAAGATGTGGACTCATCATAGATTCATATGGTGATATAACGGTGCTTTTGATTATGTCATGTATCCCCTTTCTTTCCATGCTTGGCACAGTCAGCTCCCAAAGTGGCTGCTTGTTCAGACTTCCTTCCCAGTAGTTTTATGCCTAGATGGGAGGTCTGGGGGAAGGTGTCTGGGGGTAATACTGGATGAAGAACAAGCCAGAACTTCTTGGGTCTAAGCCAGACCCACAACTGAGTCAGAAAGTGGTCTCAAACAAAGAATGTCACCTCTCTGTGCCTCAGATCTGTCCCCAGGAAAGGGGCAGTTTCCCATCCTAATGCAGAAGAAATAATGTGAAGCAAGGTCAATGTGTCTGAGATCCCTGGGTGAATGCTGCTAGGAAAGGGAAAGCCAGCGTTAATTAGGTTCAGCCCTAATTATGTTTGAACCATGAAAGTTGTAACACTCTTCCTCCCATCTCTGCCTGGCTTGTTGTGTTCCCCGTGTTCCCGCTCCCTTGTAAACAGGGACTAAAACTAACTGATTAATCATGAAAAAGCACAATGAAAATTCAAACAGCTTCAATGCCTGGATCGAGGAGCAAGGGTATCGCTAGTGTGCAGAGCATTCAGGGGTGCAGACCGACCAATTTACTTCCACTTGTATAGCTCGGGCCAGGTGTAACTGGCTTTATGCTGGCTCCTGTGAGTTGTTTGTATAGCTCAGGCCAGGTGTCACAGGCTCCTGTGAGTTGTATGGTCATTCCTGGCCCGGGAGACAAATTGATTTACTCCAAGAAATCACTTAGGCCTAACAAACTGATTTTCCTAAGAAAGTATTTCCAGGGAATACAATCAGGTGTCTAAAAAGCCATTCCCTTCCCATAGAGGTTCACACCATATCCTAGGCTCCATCTCTGTGTGGGCTTTAACCTCCTCTGTACTCCAGCTGCTGCTTCTCCCTCAACCTCCAGAGCTCTGGCTCTCTTGTCCTGAACATATGGAAGGTGGTGTTGGGCCTTCTGCATTCTCAGTCATCTCCATTGACCATCCCCCATCCCACTGAGGCTATGTGGCACTGCGCTCCTGATTTTTGAGATCCTCTTTGAACTTAAACCAGTTGTGTCACAAACTGCTAGACGTTCTCTTTCTATTCCCCTAATTTTGACCTCTGCCTCCTGCTGTAGGCTCTTCCATCCTCTTCTTGAACATGTTTCCTCATATCTTTCTCAATATGAAATCTGTCAAGATAACTGCCCACAGTTATCTTTCCTGTCTGCACCTCCTATTTTCTCATTCATTTCCCCATGCTGTTATTTGTTAGGGTTCATCATAAGTGATTCTCAAATCACTCAGTTGGGTGGTCCCTTGGTTGGTGTTTGAAGGGAAGATGACCTACCAAGAAGACTGGCTGGTCAGGGCTCAGTCCAAGCTGAGAACACAGCCTCCCTGAAGGATAAAATAACCTCTATTTTCTTTTCAGAATTTCCTCATGAACTCAGACCATTCCTATTTGTAACTAAGACAATGCCTGATGCTTACAGGAACTTTACTGAAGCCTCTGAGGGCAATAACTTTTATTTATATATTTTTTATATTTTTTTAATATATCACAGAATCACAGAATTACTAAGGTTGGAAAAGACCTTGGATCATCAAGTTGGATCATCAAGTCCAACCATCAACCAAACACCATCATGCCCACTGAACCATGTCCTGAAGTGCCACGTCCACACGTTTTTTGAATACTTCCAGTGATGGTGACTCCATCACCTCCCTGGGCAGCCTGTTCCATGTGTATACATATGACCTCAGATAGGCACATTTGTAAGGCTGCTTCTTTAGATTACTCTCAGGCTCCAGTTTTTCTGCTTGTCTTCTCAAGAAAACTCCATTTTAGGGCTACATTTAAAGAGGAAACAAAAAAGAAAAAAATTGCATGTCTATGAAATTGCATGTTATAGTTCACATTCTCATTTACTCCTCCTTCTGTGGCCTGTGTGTTCATCTCTGCAGGGTTAGGATAAGCCTTATATCTGGTTAGGGAGTCTGGACTTTTTCTGGAGTCATGATTATGTAAAATTACAGCATCCCCTTGAAAAAGTGCTTCTAGCCTTCCTGGTTTTCTGATGAATTTGAAAATATGCCTGGAGAGTGTTAGATGCAGAGAAGTCTGAATGCATATGTGGTGTCCTGAGGTCAAAACTCTACAAGATATGAACTATCTTGCATCATTTTGATGGGGTCTAATTTCATGATGCACTGTTACTCACAAGATTTTTAATAAGACTAGAGGTCATAGTAGGACCCTGTAAAGCACTTAAAAGCCGGTATGTCTTAGCATTTCCAGGTGGTGAAGAGTGCCTGATGTTGAAGGCTGCGGAGGAGAAGATGTTTCCATTTCTGCAGATTGTAATTAAATGTTCAGGTCTGTGTAGCTCCACTTCAAATGCCTTTCTTATCCCTGTTAGGGCTGCACCCACTGCCCCAAGAAAATCTTGTTGAATGACTTCCATATAATACCACCTGTTCATAGAGAAGATTTCTACCCA
This sequence comes from Phaethon aethereus, assembly GCF_964289735.1. Taxonomy (NCBI): domain Eukaryota; kingdom Metazoa; phylum Chordata; class Aves; order Phaethontiformes; family Phaethontidae; genus Phaethon; species Phaethon aethereus. The sequence goes on along the minus strand of NC_138575.1, from coordinate 90,977,482 downwards.
TTGATCTCAAAGTGTTTTTAAAAGGTGAATAGCTTCACTGGTCTTGCCTTATGGGCAAGAGAAGACAGGGTACAAGTGAGTTATAGGCACAGAAGAAATCTGGTAGAGGACAGATGGGAACATGACCCAATCCCCTCTCCACCAAGAGTCAGATGTCAGGAGTTTGTATCCAGGAGGAGAACTGGCCTCTGCCTACCGCCATGAGGTGGCTTAGGACAGAGCAGTAACTATTGGTGCTCTGCTAAACCAAACGAGATCGTACTCCCAGGTCTCCTGATGCTGACATTCACTGGCCCCAGTGTTTGGGGAACATTCCCCAGGGAATTCATCCACAGACTGGTGGTAGCCCTAGTCTCCAAGGGGCATTTATGAAGCATCCCCAAGTCCTCAGCACCACAAAATCAAACCTCTGAGCTGGTTTTAGACTGCAACGACTCTAGCTTGCAGTTGTCTAGTTTGTATTCAGGGTCTAGGTTTAAAGAAATAAAGTTGCATGTTAGGCCATCTTGAAGTCCTCTTCATGTTTTCTCACGTATGGTCGCTCCTCTGATCACTTTCTCCGTAGTCTCTTAAAATGAGGACCGAGTTGTGAGTCGCCTCGCTGTGCGTACGGGGTGTGATCTTCCTGACAACTGCTGCTCTGTGGTACTGAGCAGAAGCTAATGCAGTTTGATTCACTGCTCACTTAGGGCTGACAGATGAGCTGGCAAGTCTTTTTGTGGCAGTTTAGGCTACTTTCATATCCAGCTGTCTGCCTCGTCCATCAGCCACAAGTTATTGCCCCTGTGACAGAAAGTCTCAAGCAGCTCCAGTTCATCATCTGGTGTCTCAGTGCTTTTAAGCTAATGCACCAGACTCTGCCATGGCAGAGCCACAGGAGGACACACATTCCCATCTGCCGAATCTGCAAAGGGAGTAATGGGAGGAGGGTCACCAGGAAGTTCTTAAAGTACTGCTGCAGGGTTCGTCAAAGCTCATCTGTCAGAGCAGTTGGGTGAATCAAGTTACTGGTAATTGGGATCAGTATCATTGCGCTCTGGCTGAGCAGACTCCAGCTCGCAGGGTATGGAGGCTTCACCCCAGCCTTGAGTCCTTAGAGCCTGAGGTCCTAAAAGAAGTCTCTGCTTTCTTGATGGATTCAGGATTTTATGCCCATATCCATATTTTATATGCTATAGCTGGAAAATGAGTACGCTTTTCATTCGTAGCTTGTCATCTCAAGGAAAATTACAGGATGGGTCACAGGAGGAAGGAAATTGTGGGCTGCGGCTAATAAATGACCATTCACCAGAGCTGCAAAGATGGAGGGTCTCCCGAGGCTGCAGTGCCACAAGCAACATTAACATCGTTGCATGCAGCTTGACAAGTGTATTCAGGTTTTTATGCAAATCATTCGAGAGAAAAGAGATCTTCCTCTCTGTGGGATGGGGGAGCATAGGGACGCCGCTGGGGAGAAGAGGAAGATGAAAGGCTACAGGTTGACTCAGGCAAGAATTGGTTTTCTCCCTTCTCAGAATGGATGGAGGGAGACTACTCTAAGGACTGCGAGCATGGCCTTGCTCTGCATTTCCACAGAGCTCGGCTTTGCTCGTGGCCCCTCGGCAGGAAAGCCGGAGGTGGGCATGCACCTTCTGCAAGCGTCAAGAGCGGGCACCAGCATGGCAGCGGGCTCCGGCCCCTCTTACGGCTGCCCAGGCATCTCCCCCACGGCATCTCCCTGCAAAGCCCTGGGGCCTCCCGGAGCCTCAGCAGAGGCTGAGACTCCGCCACGGTGCAGTCAGTGGTGGTGGCCTCCGCCTCACCAGCCGGACTGCTCTTCCAGCAGCCGGGACAAGCAATCATTGGCAAAGGTAACGAGACGGCGCCGCGTGCGCTATGTAAATGCCGTTTGGGCTGCGTTCATAATCCCACACCATGAGCCGCGTTTCCATGAGAGAGGCAGTCTGGCCCCCTTGGATAACCTTAATCGTTTCTGACATGAGGGCTTCTTCTCCTATTTCATGACTTATTTCCCCAGTATCATTTAAATGTATTAAAACACAGTTAGCGTAGAAAGTAGGCATCATGTTAGCATAATATCTAATCAGAACTAGCCTGCCTGTCCCCACAGGGTTTATTTATTTATTTATTTTGTGTCTGTTTGTGCTGTTTTCTTGTTAGATTGGAGAGCCCTTCCTTGACATACTCATTTGTTCTGCTGTGTAATAGAATAGGAACCTTCGGAGCTGCTGACATCTGCTTTATTCTTGAGATCTGCAACTCTTAGCCCACAAAGCAACAATGATAATAATAATAGCAATAACAATAATCATAGTGCCAGGAAGCCTAAGAAGTGAAGTTAAGCATGAAGAGGAGAAGACAAAAAATAGTAGAGGAAAAAAATGGGCTGGTAAAGAGTGTTTCGATCACTGTGAGTGTATTTTTATTGGCCCTGATTCTCCACTCATTTACCCATGCTTTATGATTGCATTGCCCTGTGGACTGCAATTAATTTCCTCATGACTTGTTGCAAAGGGAGAGGGGATCAGGCACTGTGGTGTACGTGATCCGGACACTTGTTCACAGGTATATTCGGCTCTGCTCTTGCTCAAGTACATTGCTTTGATTCCTCAATGGCATTGCAGTATTGATTTTGAAGGGAATTAGTTTCTTCAGTGCTTCTGAAGATCTGGCCAGTGTGATTTCTCAGGGACTTATTCAGCCTCCTCCCCCACAACTTTATCCTCACATGTCACAGCTCAAATAATTGGCATTGCACTATATCAAACTGGCAGGATGCAGTCCTGAAGGCTAGGGGGAATAAAATCCAGAGCAAGCCTTGACAAAAAGCTGCATGAGGAAGACAGTTGTTGGGTTAAGCACTGTCTGAAAGAGGTCTGGGAGCTGTGAGCACCCACTTCAAGTCATCTTGTCTGAATCCTGCTCTGTTGAGATAAAACAAGTCTTTGCACCAACTAAGGGCAAGGAGAGGTGACAGTGTACTGCAAGCAGGGAAGAAGGGAAAAGGTAGGAAAAGGAAGGAAAGAAGAAAGGAGTAGGAAAAGAGGAAGGAGAATGGGGAAAAAAAAAGGAAACAAGCAAAAAGAGTTCCTAGTGGTAAGATCAGGTCATGTTGAGCTTTGAGCATCCTTGAGGTAGGAAAGTTACCTGACTGTTAATCTGTCACACCATCCCCTAATGTAAATTATTCACACTTAGGAATTCTGCATGATTTTTGACTTGTGTGCTGGTTTTGGCTGGGATAGAGTTAATTTTCTTCATAGTAGCTACTATGGGGCTATGTTTTGGATTTGTGCTGAAAACAGTGTTGATAATACAGGGATGTTTTTGTTACTGCTGAGCAGTGCTTACACAGAGACAAGGCCTTTTCTGCTCCTCACACCACCTCACCCCTGAGTAGGAGGGGGGTGCCCAAGAAGCTGGGAGGGGACACAGCTGGGACAGCTGACCCCAAGTGACCAAAGGGATATTCCACATCATATGATGTCATGCTCAGCATATAAAGCTGGAGGAAGAAGAAGGAAAGGGGGGATGTTTGGAGTGATGGCGTTTGTCTTCCCAAGTAACTGTTAGGTGTGATGGAGCCCTGCTTCCCTGGAGATGGCTGAACACCTGCCTGCCCATGGGAAGTGGTGAATGAATTCCTTGTTTTGTTTTGCTTGTGTGCGCAGCTTTTGCTTTACCTATTAAACTATCTTTATCTCAACCCATGAGTTTCCTCACTTTTACTCTTCTGATTCTCTCCCCCATCCCACCATGGAGGACTGAGCAAATGGTTGTGCCGTGCTTAGTTGCCAGCTAAAGTTAAACCATGACAACCTGAGATGGAAACAAAACTTGGGACTTGTGGTGTTGAAAACTAAGGATCTAAAGTTGAATTTCATGACTGGTCTCAATGACTGTGGCCAGCCAACCAGCAAACGAACCTGGAAGGGCTTGAAATTAGTGAATTTGGGCCACCCTGAGAAGCTGGGAGTAAGCGGCCCTCTTGCTCTTTAGCCTAAGGCCCTCTGTCATAAAACCAGAATGGCTGAGCAAGTACAGGGATCTGGTAAAACTCTTAACTAGTTTTTTAACAAGGACACAAGAACACCCAGACCCAGAAACAAAACTCAGGCTCTGGTGTTTGTTGTCCTCCCCCTTTCAGAAGGACAGCCCAGGCTGAAGACTCTTGCTCATAATGAGTTTCCCAAGCCCTGCTTCTTCTGGCCCAGAGCTTGGGTGTCCTCAGAGCCCCCAGTTCACACTATTACTATTATTGGTGTCATTATTTCTTTAACTGTACATAGGTGTAAGTGACATTTTGCACATATGGGCAAGGTCATCCTTCTCTGAGTCCCTTACATATATAGCATGCAGGCATGGGACAATACAAAATAGAAAAGGGGCTCATGAGAACTAGGGATGGAAAAGATTGATGGGGTTCCATCTGTTCCCTTTTTCTCCTGGCATATGCTTATAAACTAAAGTACCTTTACTAGTGTTTTGCATCGTTTTAAGTACTCTAGCGAGCAGGACTTCCATGGGAGGCTTTTCCATCAAACAGTGCCTCTCACACCCTCAAAATTAGGATATTAGGAAAAATTTCTTCACTGAGAGGGTGGTCAGGCATTGGAACAGGCTGCCCAGGGAGGTGGTGGAGTCGCCATCTCTGGAAGTGTTAAAAAAACGTGTGGATGTGGCACTTCAGGACATGGTTTAGGGGACATGGTGGCGCTGGATTAATGGTTGGACTTGACGATCTTGAGGGTCCTTTCCAACCTAGTGATTCTGTGATTCTGTGAAAACACAGAATTGTGGACGGGTGCCTCATGAGATCTTCTCCAGCACCCCACCTCATGTCAGACCTGAAGAGGATATACATGCTCGAAAGCCTCTCTGATTTGTTACTACTTTAGCTATATCAGCCTGATAAAAGGCCGTAGCATCACTCAGACACTCAGAAGCATTTCAGTACCGTTCCGTTCGATTGCAGCTGATTGTTTTGTTTCGGGGAGTGCTAGCAGCAGTGGTTTTCCCAGGAATCTAATGGATTCTTACACCCCTCATTAGGAACACTGTGCCACCACACTATGTGGACCACCAGGGTCCTCCACTGACATCAGGCTGTGCCCACCACTCTTTTGCGCACAGAGATTCAGGTCTGTGTGCCTGGCCACCCACTCATTGGCAACCTCAACCTTTAGGAGTCCAGTTCACATTTTCTTACTGCTTTGTCATGTATGCTTCCTTGTTTTGTTCCTTACTGCACTCCCACAATACTTTCCTTGTACTTGTGAATAATTGCAGGCTGTGCTCCTCCTTGGTCACTGCCTAGCCAAGCTAGGTACTCTTCACATGCACACTCTTTCCTCAAAATAAAACCCTCTTGCCCCAATCTAGGGTTATTGCTATTGTTCTTCCGTTTCTCCCTTATAGTTTGTTCTTGTCTCTGTGGTAATCAGGTATTTATGAGTTCACTAGGCAAAAAGGCCATTTTGGAGATCTTTAAATTGAATCTGTCCTTGTCCTGCTTTGTGAGCTGATGCTTTTGAGTTCGAGAGCCTGGGGTTGAAGTAAGAATACTTTTCTTGCCTTGTTGGTTAAATAAGACTTGGAAAAGCTCTGAGAAATTATTTGAAGGAGGAGTGGCTTTTGGCATAGAGGAGGCTGGAATGGTCACAGTCTTCTGGGATAGCTGGGCTAAGTGTGTAGGTGGAAAATGAGATGCAGGATGAGGAGGCAGAGTCATGGGAAAATGGAGATTGAATGAAAACAGAACAAGAAAAAAAAAAGGTGGAGGGTGTAGTCCACATTGTTGCTGAAGCCTTATGGCTCACAGACTGGCTGGTAGGGCTCTTGGAAATGAGAACACGTGAAAACAGGCTGTAGGGAAGTACTTTCTTGTGAGACAAATCTGCCTCCTCTCCCAGTTAAGCCAGTGGGAAAAGAACCATTATCTAAAGAGCAAGAAGAGTGAGCTCTGATGAGAGTCCATCAAAGCTGTCATTTCAAGAGGAATCCCCACAAGCACTATTAATTACCTATGCAAACACAGTGGTTTATATTCTCATACCTGAGTGAATAAAATTAATCTCTCAGATCCTACCATCTAAATAATGATGTCATTTTTTTTCCACAGAAGCTAAAGTTAGAGGATTTATGCATGTCCAGGAGCTCCAAATATGAGGCCATATTTGTTTCAGTGCCTCTTGCTTTTTGGGATCTTAACTATGGTCACCCAAGTCAAAATATTCTGCACTTGGTTCCTGAGGATATGATCATGTAATCCACAGGATTTAAGCCAAAACAGAGAAATAAACCACTCAGAATTTGTCACGGACACCAAACATGCCAGTTTTCTTGTACTCCTGTGTTATATTGTTATGGGATATTGATTTCCATTATTGTGTTTTTCAGAAAATTCCCTGAGTAATGCTCTGGTGATTTGCTCCAAACTAGGCATTCCAGTCATCTTTTGGCAGGCAGCAGAAGGAAACACAGTTTGCTTGTCAAGGAAAACCCTGTCAACTCAACAGTCCAAATTCAGCCTGTTGTCCAGTTCCTGGTGCTCTTGCAATATCTCTGAGGAGGAATTGAGCCTGTATTTGTACTTGTTTACTAATCAGGTGGGATTTTGAATTATTTGTTTAAAAATACTATACCACATGCTGCCACCTTTCAATATGGTAGCCTGGTGACCAAATGCTGCAGCAATAATGTTGCCCTCTGACCCTGAGGATAATGAATACTCAGTTCTGCTGGGAGATAGATTCATTAGTAATTAGCAAATGTTTGAACATGTTTCCACCCTGCCAATCTATACCCAACTTGATGTCAACTTAAAAAAATATCCTTCTCACTAGGGCATACATCTATCCTTGCTGCTGGTGAGGTACCCTAAAGCTTCTCTTAACATGTGATCAATGTTGGTAAAGTCATGGCCCCTCTCTTAGGCTCCAGCAATTGGTACAACCCTGGAGAGCAGGGAAATTTGGTGTGAGCTCTTGGTGGACTCTTGACAGAACCAGAACCATCAATTTCATCATCTGTCTGTGAAGCCAGAAATTACTTAGGAGGTTTTGGGCCTGTCGTCCCAGAAAATAAGTCATAGGAGCTAGTCACGAGTACTGAAGTTGCTTCTACCACCAAACACTAATCAATATCTTCCCTCTACAAGACAACAGGAAGACAAGTGCCTCAAGACAGGCTGGGTCAGTGCCATGCATTTCTGGATAACATGGGTAATATCCCTTATTTACCAATTACCCATCTGCTAGGAAAACACGGACAAAAATCTGAACCCAGAACAACTTGCTCTTGATTTCAAGGGAGCAGAATTTTACCCCACATTGAGAAGTGGACTGGGACCCTGATGTTTTGGGGTTTTTTTGTCCCATGTAATACATAACCTAGAACATTCCTTGGCTCTTTCTGACTTTAATCTAGCACTCTAATTAATTAAACAAATTTTATCTGAAACGGCACTGATCTTTAGAAATGGCACTGCTCTACCAGTCCTGGAAGTCAGCCCTTTCTGGATGCCTGATCTGTTTCTCATTCATTTCAAGAATCACACATGATAGCTAGACTCTTAGACTTCTTAGAGCAATTTCATCCCTCAGTTAGTGACACTAATGTCACTATGTATGTAGTGTCACTGGGTTACACTCACAGCAGTGCAGGACACTTTCCTGATGACGGACTAAGGTTGACTGGAATTACCAGTGTGATCAGGTGGCTCACATTAGACTTGATCAGGCTGCTGTGAGATGACTTGTCATGCTACCGTTTCAGTTTCTTCATTGCAAATCAAGAGTAACTTTTTGGCTGCAGAAATATTCAACGTGACTTTTCAGAGGGGCAGCTGAGAACAGAAGATGACTTTGTGCCTTCATCTTCCTTGAACGTATCTAGGGAAAAATGCTTTCATGGGTGCAGTTCATCATCAGCGTCCTCTTCCTGGATTTATGATTCATTTCCCTTCTATGCTTACTTGGGGATAGGTAGATGAAGCTTTCTTTAAATAGCAGTGATCCAGAGAAGAAAGCAGGAAAATTGACAATTATGAAAGTAAGGATTTGGGCTGTAGGCCACCCTGGACATCTGCAGAACTATTTTTTGAATTCACTAATGTTCATGGTTAGTGTTCTTCACTCAAGTTTGGATTGGTCTCTCAACTAGGGTAAATGTCCATCTAAGAAGTAACCTTAGATATCCATGTAGGTAATATCCTCTTTTAAACATTTCAGGAAACCCCAGGAAAGGGAGAACATGCACATGACTAATCTCGATGCAGCAGGAATACAGATCTGGTCCTTTTTACCCACTCCTTAAAGTGCAGGTGGGTTAACACATTTTTGAGAGCTGGTCTCAAAGAAGCCCCACTTCAGATAATCTTCAGTCCCCTGCCCTCCACACCCTGCCCAACACCAGACAGGTACCATCTTCAGGAGAGGATGATCCTCATTTCCCCATTGAAACTAGATATGGTTAACTTTCGTGAATAGGTGCTGTCAGTTAATGAATTTTCAAGGTGCCACTGTTCCCAAGAACAATTTTCAAACTCTCCTGAGTCAACATGTTTTGAACATGAACAATTTTCCTCACCTGGCAATGTCCTCACAGTGAAGGTTATCATCCACACAGTGCCCACCATTCTTGACAGCATCCTGGGAAGGTATCCCAGGGACCAGCTCCTGACTGCTGAGATGTGATTGCGTATGTGTCTGTAAAAGGACAATGGTAAGGAGAAAGATGAGTTATTTAGCAGCAGTCTTGGTGGCACTGACACACCTGGAGTGGGATTTGTGTCAGTTAACTTCTTATGTCCCCAGTTCATCTGAGATGATAGTTTCTCCTGGTTCCCTTTACACCCACTGGAGAAAAGGAGGCACTACAATTGTGCAACTCATCTAGCCTATTTTAGACATTTGTGGTAGGGTGGGGTGAAGTACGCACCAGAAGGACCTGTTCTTCCCCGTTAAAGGCAGCCCAGACTGATGACCACAGATGGAGACGCTCAGCACTGATCACATAAATCCCAGCCCTGGCTTCCAGAAGAGGCCCATGCAGTCACATTTGTAGGTCCAGCCTTCTCCCCCAGCTGAGCTTCTGCTCCTTGCACCCCCACTTCTCCACTCTGGGCCCACTCATTTTCAAATCAGTTCATAGTAAAAAAGCATTTCCACTTCTTCTCCAGCTGACAGCAGCAGAAAAATGGACCCCGGGACCCTTGCTGTGAGATTTCAGACAGGCTCTGACCTGCCTTATTTTGGTATCTCCCTACAGAATGGTGGTCCAAGCCCCAATTTTTTTTCTCCCCAGACCCTGTTGGGATCTCAGTCCAATCAGTTGTCCTACAATTCCAAGATTCCTTTATTTGCATTTCCACAGGGGCTTCCAGCAGGTGGAGGGATCCAGCTGCCGTAGGTGGTGTACGGACATGGGCGTTCCTGCTGTGAAGGGTTCCAGGCAGTTCAACTCCTGCCAGTCCCCTCCAGGCTAGTGGGAGTGTGTCTGCCCAGACAACCCACGGGTCCTCAGCGGTGGAGGTGCAGGTGAGGTGGCTCCTCCGGCTCCATCCCTCACGGTGTGCAGATCCCGAGCAGGGTGGCCGGAGCCTCTTGGTGGCACGGAGCTGGCACGGGAGCTCTCAGATTATACCCGCTCCAGCCTCGGTGGGGTGGGGTGCTCTGATCTCTGTTTGGACCCCTTCTCACGTCTTTAGAGAGAGACCTTGTTTGGCCTGACCAGTTGCTGGGGGGTTAGCTGTTGCAGGGGCAGAAGTACACACAGGCACATTTGCTGCACTTCCAGGGGTTTCCCTTGGATTTCACCTGGTATTTTTATCATTTTCTCCTCTTCCCTGATCTCTCTCGGCCCCTCTCCCCACTCTCAAAGCAAGTCAGTCTTCTAGGCAGCGTGAATGATCGCTGCTCCACCCGAACAGGTCCCCCAGAAATCACACCAGCAGAGGACCCGCACCCATCTCTCCCTCGTTCCTTTCTCTCCACCGATCCCTTTGCTTCTTTGTCTCCTCCCTCTCCACCTTTTCTTTCTTTGTCTTTTTTTTCCCCTTTCCCTCATGATCTTTCTCCGTCTGCATCTCAGTCCCTCTCTCCGGCTCACTCTCTCTGGAGACAGGTCTAGTGGCCTGGTTGCCATCTGCTGCCTGTTTTGTTTTTGGGTGGTTTTTTTTTCCCGTGAGTGCGTGCGCGTATGCGCACGCGGGTGCACGTGGGGTTTTTTTTATGAGGTTGAGATCAGATGGCATCTAATCGATCGTCATGGTCTCCATGGTTACCCGGGTGACAGAGTAGTTGGGAGAGACACATACTCCAGCCTGGGGCTGTCAGGCCATTCCTGAGAGAGAAATAATAAAAAAAAGAAAGGAAAAAGAAAAAAAAAAAATCCAACCTCTTCCATCACGTTTTACGCATTTACATCTTCCTTGGATCTAGGAGAACGTAGCTCGTGCTTCTGTTTTACACTGTTGCCCTTGACTTGGCTCCAGGAGGAACAAAGCAGACTGGTTTTCCTCTCTGCGCAGCGCAGGCATGAAGGTGAAGCACATCTTTGGGAAAGCAGGAGAAGATCCCTTTTCCCCTTTTGCTTCTCAGAAGGGTTTGATTTTTTGCTTCTCTCCCACCCCCGGCCACTGTTGTAACCATAATGATTATTTTTATTCTTCTAAATTGGATGGTTAGTCTCTTGAATTGGCTAAAGGCAATGATATCCTCTGGGAAAAGAAAAGAATTGCAATCTATTAGTAAGAGCAGCATCTTTTTCTCCCTGGCCTCATCCCCTAATACTAGACCATCTTTAGCCCTTGTTGTGACAGATCAATCAATCTGTCTATGATTCCTGTGTGGAAGCAAGTGGAGTGTGATGCTAACGATGAATTATGGAATTAGGTGAGTTTTTCGTCTTTAAAAGCAGATTGAGTTGGGCAAGGCAACATCTCAGACCAAGGCAATTAGCGTCTCAGGAGCATGGGAACTGAAACCATGCAGTACAGAATATGAGCCTGCATGAATCGAGGAAGGAGGAGGAGGAGGAGGCTGCATTTCAGGCAATATCATTGTGGCAGCCCCCTGTAATAATCCAGGAATTTCACAAGGTTTGCCTACAGTGGACCACCCAGGTAAGGTACACAGAGCCCTGCCTGACTCCCTGCCAGCCATATCCTGGCTGAGCAGATATGAATTAGTCTTTGATTTGACCTCAGCTTGGCCCCCGAAAGGCAATCAGGCTATGTCTCTGTCTTCTGGCTGCAGCCACAGCATTAATGCTCATCAAAGCTCATCTATGGCAGTCCTGTGGCTGGTGCTGCCCTGGTGGTGTTCCTGCTCGTGGTAGCACACAGGGCTTTGGAAATGTCTTGTGTAAACACAGGCAAAGGGAGCTAATGGCACCAATGCACACGACTCTGATGGGCTGAGAGGCTGGTGACCCAGCAGAGCTCTCTGGAGACCTAGAAGTGCTGACTTACGGCCACTAACTATGAAATGCAGCAGGTCAGAGCGTCCCTGGACAAGTAAAGATCTCATGGAGCTACAGGTGGTTTGAGAGCTGGATATGGCTTCACATGTCTTTCCCCAATTCTGAATTAAACTGATTTTCAGTCAGAGCCTGCGGTCTTGCTTTGCTCTTTTGCCTTCCTAGTAAAAGCAGAAAGTGCCTAGGCTGGGCTGCTCATTTCAGGCTCCAAATATGCACTGAGAGTGGGATTAAACTGTCTAAATGGTGTCATTGCAGGTGACATACTACCCACCGTACATGCACTGCCCCGAAGTGGTACAGGTCTTCTGCTACCCATACGTATGATCCGCCAGACCCCTCTGAATCCTATAGGGGTTTAGAAGACCACGAGACATGCACGCAGCTGAGCCCCAACCCACTCTTGGAGCAAAACGTCAGCCTGAATTCGTGCAAATATCCCAGAGGTGCGAGGACGCAGCCACTTCCACCCCCTGCAAGGAAGGGTGAGGCTGGCCGTGAGATGGTGAAGCAGGAAATGTGGTGGGGCAGGAGTGGGCAGGGTGGCATGTCAGGGACTCTGCTCACCTTTGCAGAGGGGACCAGCTTGCAGGGGGCTGTTTCAGCTCGCACCAGCTCAGAGCTCTGCACTAGCCGGCTGCTGAGGCTCCGAGAGAAGCAAGGGATGGTGAAGACAGGCTTTGTAGCCATATCAGGTACTTCTTCCTCCCACGGGGACAGCAAACAGAGTTTTCGGTGTGGAAAGATGTGGTGTTTGTACCACAAAAGTCCTCTTCCCATTCATTGAAAAATATGTCACACAATCCCCCGCCGCCCCAGTAAAAACTGTCTTGATTAGAAATATTTCCTCATTTGTAGGTGGACAGGGGCGATGTTTCAGTGTATCCTACTTTAAAAAAAAAACAAACAACAAATCTGTGATCCCATCTATTTGAATTCTGGTTCTGCTCCCTCCCAGCAGCGTAATGTCCCTGTTTCTAACCAGCAGGGTGGGAAACCCTCTGCTCTTCAATATTCCCTAATGTTAAATACCATGGACCTCCTAGATTTTCATATTGTACAAACACAAACTAATTAAAGTCAGACAAATACATCCCAGACAGAGAATGAGAATCTGTTCACTTGAGGGACGACCACTGGCTTCCATGTCCCAGAGAAAGCTCCCTCGCAGTTTACATTGTTCTTTTTGCAAGGCATAATTTATGGGAAAGCTGGTTTCCACTGAAACAGCAGACCTGTGTATGGAGAGGGGAAAAAAAATGTAAACACAACAGCGTCTTTGTGAATGCAGCAAGGTGCCGGTGCCTGCCTCTGTGTGCTCCATAATATATTAATACACACTGGCTGGCCAATCCCACTGGAGCATTCAATCATGCCGTATTATAATAGAATTTAATGGAGTTGACAGCTAAGACCTAGTTGCTGGAGACATGCGAAAGACCTTTGCAATGAGGATCTACAATTAATAAAGAAAAGGGCCATAGATTTTTGGAGAACCTCATAAAAAAGTAAAATATCGACATTGATCATGGCATGCGAGGATATTAGACACGTAAATCTAGCTATTGCCTTTATTTATTTATTTGCACATCTTTAATATTATAGGCACAGGTTTCCCTGAGGCCAAAACGCAGTTTCTCTCTCCATTTCTCAGCAGGAGCTTTTCATCTCCCTATTCACCAGGTTTTGAATTGCACATTTAATAAGCGATAAAGAATTCCTGTCTCTTCTCCTTGGGCTTTTAGCGCACAGTTTTTCCCTCCCTTCTGTTTTGTGATGGAAACAAGGATCCTCTTTACCTGGCAGTGGGTTCCTCGGGGATGACGGGGGTGGCACTAGAGGGGATCTGGAGCCCACAGGGAGTGTCTGGACTTCAGTGTCTGCTGACATGCTTTGTGTGCCAGGATGCGCTGGGGAAGGCAGAGTGTGGCGTGGGACCAGCAGAAAAAGAGGGAGAAAGGGTCTGCAGAACTGTAAACCAGCTTCCCCCAGTCCCTCTCTCCAGAAGTTTTTGGCAGGAGGAAGAGCTTATGCCGTCACTGCCTTCATCCTGCTGTCAGGGGAGAGAAGGCTTCACCCTTTGTGGAATATTTGTAGTAATTTTATGGGTTTTTTAATGTAATTTTATGTAATTTTAGTAATTTAAATAATATAGTAATTGATCCTGTGGGTAAATTGCATCCACCTCATTCCCCTGCCCTGACAGAGGTGGCAAAAAACTTGTCACCCTGCAGCTGGGAGCATTGCTGGGCTCCAACAGGCTCCAATCTCTCGGGATCTTCCTGGCTGCGCGCCATTAGCATCCTCCTGAATCAGGGCTGGTCCTTGGCTCTGGAGTAGTTCAGAACCAAATTTCTGAAAGTACGCAGGTGTGACCTGGTAGCCGGTGGGCTATTCAGGAACACCTAGGCTCCTCACTGCCCATGGGGGCTGCAGCACTCAAGCACCTGATGCTTGCAAGTCCCCGCGTCTGTAAACGCCCACGTAGCGCTGAAAAGCTGCCCTCGCCGACTGACAGGCTTGGGCTCCTTCTGACTTCGGTTTCACACCGCTGCAAGACCTCTCACCTCACTGGGCTTCCTCCTAACTTACAGTGATGGACCACGGGGTCAGGATCAGACCCCAGTGAGCCCAAGCCCCTGGTAATGTCAAGGTCCGGCTTCCAGCTGTGCAGCCTCAGGAGCTGGAGCTTGTGGCTTTCAGCACATGTCAAAGCCGTTTGGAGCAGACAGGAAAAAATGTGAGGGGCCAAATCCATCCCTGGATTAGGACTGTAGAGACTGATAAGGTTATAAGAGGGGTGCCTTCAGTGTCGTGTTCAGAAATGAAAAGCAACTGAATGGGTATCTTGTAAGCAGGTAAGGTACAATAGTAAAAAAAGGGACTGAATAATTAGATATTTCAGTTTTAAGACCAGCTGTGGTAGGTTACTTTCTTATCAAGTAAATCATCCGTGTTTTTCTTTCACTTACCCACGTACAGACACATTTCCCCAGGATAGGTGATGTCTTGTTTGGAACGAAAGAGGCCATTTGCCCATATCACAGCAATGGCAACTACATGGTGTCACCTCACGGTCTCCTCCAGTAAATTGAGTTTGTCAGTGCTCAGCCACACAGCTGAGTGGAGTGCTGCGTGATGCCTCACCTCTCCTGGGAGAGAGAAGCTGGCATAAGCCATATCGTAATGGGATCCAGAAACAAAGAAGCGTGAATGAAGTGCTAATTGCATTCATAAAGACATTAACAAAGGAATTAAAATGGCAGAAGCTTCTTTTCCCCCTCAAGATTCACATAAACAACAAAAATATATTAATAATCACTGAGGTTTACACTATTTTGAAGAGATTATAGAAAGACATGACACCAGGGCTTGGAAAGACCATTTCAATGGTCTTTTTTCTTTGATTCTGTAACAGAGATGAGACACTTCACTGCTGCTGTTTATCCATACTTGCTCTTTTCTTTCTGTCTTTTCTCCTTTCTTTTTGCTTCCTTCAAAGAACAAGAAAATTGCTCCTCATTTCCCCCTGAAACTGGTAAAAATAATAAAGCCATATTAAAAATTGCAAATTTTCCTTGAAACAAAACAAAACGACTCCAGAAGTTTGGCTAGTAACACAACAGAAATTTCCTGTATAAAACAGCCTGAAACATCCTGCCTGATTTTTTTAATCTCATTCGGTGCTGCTTACCTTTCCATGGAAAAAAGGAAAAAAAAGACATGCTTTCTGTTTTTTCCTCAGTCGGTTTCTACACGAGTTCATCCTTCCATTACCAAACTCTAGCACCGTGCTGTTATTTGCATTGCTAATACTGAGCGAAAACATTTCCCTGTTAAAAATCTCTCCAATCAATGGTGTCTTTTTTCCCCTATGGGAATATTGTTATTAGTCTTAAGCTTAGAAAGAGCTTGTTTCACAGACCCTAAATTTTGAGGCTACTTTTAACTTGCTCAGATCAGCAAAGTGGTAGGTCTTTGCTTTTAGACTACTTGGCTGTATTTATTGCACCTCCCTGTCTCTTGCACTCGCCTTCTTTCTGCCTGCTGATGTGGGTGTCGTGCTAGCAACAGCTGCAGCTGAAGCCAGCTAAATATTTTTGTTCCAGCCGCCAATTTTCAGTCACTTGTAACTTTCTAAAATGTTCATTCGGGGGACTGCAACCTGCCAGTTCCTCATGACCACTCAAAGGTGGATTTATCTGGGAAAGACAAGCCCAAGCCTTTCAGCAGTTCTGTAGAAGGAGATATTTCACTTCGGGACATGGTTTAGTGGGGTATGGTGGTGTTGGGTTGATGGTTGGACTTGATGATCTTAAAGGTCTTTTCCAACCTTAACGATTCTGTGATTCTGTGATTCTATCACCTCGGTGACTAGGGGGATGAGGCTGAGAGGTAGCAGGAAGGCATCCCTCAGGGAGAAGAGGACCCTTAACCGATGTGGGGAGGTTGCCAGCCTCCTGTCCCCCGCATTGCTCCCTCCCTAGGCTGCAGCTCAGGACTCGGTGGGTGCCAGGATCAGTGTTTCTAGCTCCGCAGGCAGAAGGTAGGGAGAGGTAGGAAGCAAAAGCTGGGGAGAGGAGATGGGATGTGCCCCAAGTACCCAAAGGGATGAGGCTCAGATCTTCATGCATGTGGGAGGTGTGCATGGGGATGAAGTCCATGGTGGGTTTGTGCCAGGAGGGTAGGGAAGGCATGCACCCAAGGGGAAGGGTTGTGTAAGGTGGGACAGGGTAGGCTGAGAAGGGCACAATCTTTCCAGCATGCTCCTGACATCAAGAGGAGGGTCCTCTCCAAGTGGTGTTGGGACAGGAGCAAACAAGGGAAGCCTTACCCAAAAACATTTTGAAAGAAGAAAGAAGAAAGCAAAGCTCTTTGTAATTGCATGGAGTATGGAAGGAGAGACTACGCACCCGCCTAAAACCCCAGTCCCTCTGAAAGAGCTGAAACATCCAGGGGAGCATCCTTGATTTGAAAGCACACCTCAGCTCTTTCCATGAAAGCCAGATTTGGGTTAGTTAGGACGATGAGGAATATCGGAGCTCATGCACTCACAACAGTGGGGCAGTCGGTATTAAACCCTGTTCCTGAGGTGCATTCAAAGCCTGTAGACCCTCCCACACTAACATGTCATCTCCGAGTCCTCACTTCCCCACCTTTGCTTCCCCTCTTTACTCCCAGGCACACTGAGACCTTGCAGACACGCACCCACAGCCTGTCCTTTCCCCTTTGCCCCTGCTGTGTCTCCCACAAGGTCCTGCAAGCACCTCAGGGTGACCCCCGTCCCTGGCGCTCCCCTGCCACTACTGCACTGCCCCAAGAACTCCTGAGGCCAGGAGCTAAAAGCATTGTGGAAAGAGTGATGAGAAGAGACAGTGCTGGGAGGAAGAATGAGCAATGCTCCTGCATCAAATGCAAAAAATAAATTAAAGCAATTTTCCATGTTGCAGACAGCTACAGGAAAACTGGTTACCAGAGAGCAGAGGTAGGATTTTTCAGGTGATGTTGGGAGGGAGCACAGGGCTCAGCTATCCTTCTTGTCTCAGAATCCCCAGCTCAGGAAGGAAACATGCCCTGGCTGTCACTTAAGTGCAGGTGAATCAAGAGCAAGGGCAGCCTCAGCCTGGGTCTTGTTTCTGAATAAATGAAACGTGTATCTTCCACATGGTCAGCTGGGAGGGAGAAGCCTATCTCAGGAGTGATGGCAGGTGCTGCTGAGCTATTTCCATTTTCCAGCTCTGCAACCTCAGGAACCTCTTTAATCCAAACCACCCGCCAGGCTCCATTCACTGGCACTGAAGATCAGCCAGTGTTTTTGGATTCATTTTTAAGGCTGTCTTTAATTTTTTGAAGTACCTTGCTGGCGGATTTTTGGTCCCACCTGTGACTCAGGAAAAGATTTGCAAATCTCATTCTCACTTTTTCAGTCATTTAAAGGGACACATCATGCCAAGAATTTAGGCTCCGCTTTTAATAGAGGGAACATGGGAGTAAAGGGATATGAAAAGAAAACTAGGAGGTACAGAAATGCTTTGGCAGATTTGTTAGCAATGAAAACATTCTTTATTTGATTTCTGCATTCCCTGGGGCAGTGAGGGGAACCCATATGCAATTGCATTGAAGTAACGTATGAGAATCAGAAAGTGAATTTGACAAGAAGCTCCACCAAACTCACCTAGAAGCTCAGCGAAGTGCAAAATGTAAACCTAGCAGAGTGAAGAGTGGCACAGCTCAGGGGCAGGATTTCAGTCACCGTGTTTTAAGGCATTAGGAGTAGAGCTAGGAGTAGAGCTAGGAAAATCACAGAAGACACATCCCAGTGTGATTTTACTTGGGGCTTATGTTCCACAGCGCTGACAGCTATCGATAGATGTCAAAGGTAGACAGCTATATTTTAGTCAATCATGATTTTAGTCAATCGTGCTATTTTTTAGTTAATATGTGCTTCACAAGCACCTATGCACACCTGCACATACAGACGCGCGTGCGTGGCTACCGGTCCAAGTGCTTCCTGGTGTCTAGCTTACTGAAATGCTTTCAATTAGGGTTTGGAAAAGGTTGGCTCAGTCAGCCTATGCGACACTTGCCAAAAGGAAAATTAGTTTCAGCCACTGCTGTGTTCCTTCCAAAAAACCAAAGCCCCACTCTCCCTTTCTCTCTTTTCTTTGTATTAAGTGGATAGTATTTCTCAGATAGGTATTTAGCTGATTTTTAATGTCATGGAAACTTCATCTGCAAATTCGTTAGAAACTCTTTAGTAAAGCAGCCTAGTAAAACAGATGATTAATATTGGTAAGCTCCTCATTTGCATATTAATTAGTCTCTGTACTAAACTAATTAAAACAGGGTTGCCTGTTTGTAGACTTTCTGAATTCCAGATTGTTGCTATTGCTGCCATGTAGGTGCATTTAGCACAGCTAAGGCAGACCATTGATACTACAAACCAGCCACCCCAAGCAGTGGCAGCAACATTTTAAGGCATTTGAGGCTATAAAGGAGGTACTTTCAGTGTTTTCTTCAAAAAAAGACAAGACTGATGCTTGAAATGGCAGCATGTAATGACTAAGTGCTCCTGCTTCCCTGTGATGCTTTCAGGGAGCAGGACAACTGTAGAAACCAGCAAAATCCAAGGCCAGATGGAGAAGAATGTTGCGGGGCACAAACAAGCCCAGGCTGAGCTGCCCTTAAGCCTTGTGGTACTTGCTTTTCTACAGAGATGCAGCCTAAAATGAAAGCTCAACCTGATGACTCAAGGCATGAAAATTCAAGATCAATTCTGATCCGTGTTGCTCTGGCAGAGCTCTGTTCAGCCTTTCCAGGCTGGGGGTGGAACTGACACTTGGAGTCCCCTGCACATCAGCCAGAGTTGCACTTGCAAGCCCACCTCACGGCCCCACGCGCTCTGCAGAGACGTCGTGGAAGCCAGGCACTGGCTGAACTTTCATAGGTAAAGAGCTGCACTTCCCCTAGCCTTCACTCCTCTGCCAGCACTGGCTGGGTAGATGGATTACACAGAAACTCCTCTCTTGATTCCTTGCTGAAGGCAAGGAGAAGAAGCTTTAGCCCTCTTATCACCCACAAAGTCCTCCTCAATCACAGAGCCAGCCAGTGCTAGCCTCGCCAACAGCATCCTGCCTCCTCCCTTTGCCTGACTGAGGACACACCATTGCCCCCTCTTCCATCCTGGCCACTGGGCAGCCCCCTCATGCTTCTCAGCCAACACACCTGTTGGTGGCCAGGACTCTCCTCTGTCCTCCCACCACCCCTTCTAGTTCCTCCTGCTGTTTTTGCTTTTGGACCTGCTTCTTGGCTCTTTTTCCTTCTCCTTCCCCTCCCTATGCACCTGTTTTCTGTTCCTACCAGGTGTTAGCATTCCCCACTTTGCCATCCCTGCAGTAGTGCAAGATTCCAGTAGAAATTCAGGAACTCGGGATAAAACACCCTAGGCTGAGAGGCACTCTACGAATGTGTATTTACTGCTGGAAAACATTTTGCATGGCAGTGACAAGTAGGTTTTCTCAAACTGTCTGTGCACAGGGAGTTTTTCCTCACCCTAGCTGCCAATAGCAGTTTGACAGGTTTTATTATACTCCATTATTCACAACAAGCCAGGTCGCTGTGCCATATGCTGTCCAGTCCTGCTAAAGCTAACCATGTGCCCATGTTGGCTGCAAACCAAGGCTGGTTAAAACCCACTCCTTTTTTGCATGCTATTTGTTTTGAAAGAATTGGAGACAGGGGCTTCAGGTCAGGCATTCCAGTGTGTCTTATCTCACAGCTTTGCTTGCCCTCAGCAGCCCAAAAGCCAACTCAATTGGAAAATCAGGGGTCCTGGTACAGTTTGAACCTGAAGTTCTTCTAGAAACCTGCCCTGTCCTGGGCCTGATGCAGTTTGAGGCAGGAGGAGAGCCTTAAATCTCTCTGGGGCCACTGACGGTGAATTCAACCTGGAGTACAGCTTTTAAGATTATTTCCTGCACTGCTTAGTAGGACACACAGCAAGGAACAATGCAAAGTTTCTAAGACTAAACCTCTGCTTCACTGGCAACAGCTGTTTTAGAGGCATTGCAGCTGCAGCAGGCGTTGTACCCGCATATGGCTGGAGAGACTTCCTAGGGCACCCTCTAAACTCTAGCCTCCTCCAAGCCTGCACTCACCGCTCCATGGCCCCTGCAGCTTGCTATTGCCTCCTTTTTAGCTGCTTTTGTTGCTCCATTTTGTTTGAATGTTTGCTGGCTTGCTATACCCTGCAGTTACTAGTGCACAGCCCCATCTAGAAAGAACATTTATTACTGCCTTTCAAGTTTGCCAGACTTTGAATCCCTCTCTGACACACTGTTTGCACTCTTGCTGTTCTCACGGGCACAATTTCCTTCCTCTTGTGCATCCATTTTGCCAATCCTTCTTGCTGCTCCCACAGCTTTTTCTTCCCAACTCTCCTATGTCAAGCAAGCTGACGGCAGAGGCTACTTGTAAGTGCTCCCATTTCGGGACATGGCTCTTGTTTCTTTGGGTGTGCTGTCTGCTGCTTCTCTTCCGTGGCCTTTGGTGGTGTGTACTCCTCTGTCCTGAGACTGCAGCTACCACAACACTTAAAAGCCACTGTAGCTCAAATCGTTGCCTGCCACACACCCTTTGGGTGACTATTTGATAGCTGAAGCAGACCTACTCTTAAGCACAGTATCAGCCTCTTTTGCTATAACGCTGGCCTGCCTATCTTGATAGCCCTTTCAGCAGTTCTGCACCCCACACATCACTGCTGCCATGGATTGCAGGAGACTACTCAGATGAAGAAGTGTTGCTCTTCTGGCCAAGTCTTTACACCGGGCGATTCTCTTATGCGGGGATGTTGTCTTGTGATGGTCTGGCCTGGCATGAATCCCTTTCTACTCCCTTTGCTTTCATCATCTGTTGCTTGGCTCCCTTCACTACTGACTCTACCTTCCCCAAAGATTGCTGTATTCAAAAGGGACAGCACCTGGAGCAGAGGTTCCCAGCTACTGCTAATCAGTCATGTCTTGCAGTGCCCTCTGATCCAGCGTGTGAGTAAGGTGGGTCTGGCATGTCAGCCCTTGCAAAACTCACTGTCAACTTCCTGATCACAGTCCTTGCTTGAGTAACTTTTCCTGATCTTGTCACTGAACAGTGAAGAGCCCCTCTGGCCCTTTCTAGAGACAGGTTGGGTTTTTTAAGTCTACCTAGAGTCTCTTTCTGTTACTAGTTGCTACAGTCTTCACTCAGTTGACACACCTCACAAGCATGGCCATCCTGGATCAGATGGAATGTACTCCAAGCCCTCCAGCAGTGGCCAGCAGCAGCTGGCTAGGGAAGAATGTAAAAAAACAAGATAAAGAGAGAGGAACCTTTTTCAGTGCCACTACTTTAAGGATCTCTCAATAAAAGTCCCAGAAATCATAGCATTTCAAGTTTGAGTCCTTCCACATGATTTTCTTTCAAAAGTCCTTTTGCTGGCTATTCTCACACTGCTTCACTGGTTATGTCTACGTACTTTCGGGAAATGAGCAAAAACTGCGGTGCGTTCCCCTCACCATGCTCCATGCATGTATGTCACCAGCCTCTGTGTGACTCCTCTGATCATGCTGCCAGAAGGACATTCCAACCTTGGGCCACCCATGAATCCCAGGGGCCCTTGTGGTATGTGGCACCGTGTAGGATCAAACAGAGGTCTTACCTGCCCGACACTGTCCATGTGGTATCACTGTAATGGTACATATGAATTATGGTGGCAGCCTCAGGTTGCAAACTGTGTGTCTCCTGTTGCCCACACTGAAGGCAGATGCTGCTTAGATGAGTGCTGAAGACACGAGGTAAGTTTGATTTTAAGCGTATATCCAAATTTGCACTTGAAATACAGTAGATGTACCCACGGTATGTGGTCTGATTCAGGGGCTTGTATGCATGTCAGTGGTGTAGGCAGAATCTATTAGTCTCATAAGTTCTTGGATTCCCATCACAACCTTCATGTGTCGCAGTTTCTACGGGTCCAGTAATTCGTGGAAATTACCATTTTAATGCTGTGTATGGTCATGAACTCCAGGCCTGTTTGTGGCAGACCACATGCTCAATTTTCATTATACAACCAGGGCTTGTCTTGCCACTGGCTTTTCCTCTTATGTTGGCATAAAAAGTCTATAGATGTGGATCTGTTCTTCATTGTTTGCTGGCTTGACAGTCAAGGCCAACAGCACTCTATACTTCAGTAGTCTCACAGGTGGCACAAAGGGGTCAATATCTAACTTTATCTTAGCCTTGCAAGGCTTTCATCTTCTTGAAATACTTTGCTACAATGCTGGATACGATTTACATTAATGTCTCCATCCCTACATGTGGTGTGGATGTTCTAGCATTCCACTACGGTCCTATATCATAAACTAAGTGATAGCATCTCTTTGTTTCCTGAGGTTTTCAAACTGGAAGTCTGAAATGCTCACTACATGACAAGGGTGTTTCTGTGTGCTATTAGGACCCAGAGCGCACCAATTAACTTTAATTGCCCTGCCCAGCCCTTATTAGGCTCTCTATCAACACACCCTCTGCTCATAGGCCCAAGGACTCTCTACAAGCTCAGGGCACAGGTGCCTAGGTATATCCAGAGCTGCGTCCTAGGTGTACCTCTGTCTTGTCCTCCTTTACTGTCTGGTTTTCAAGGCTGGGTTCCAGACCTGTGTTGTAAGCAGTTTTGTTCCAAGTCCTGGCTCTGACTCGGTCTCCTCATGCTCCTGACCAGGCTTCTTGAGCCATCGCTTCACCTTGTCTGGGACTGTCACTGCTCTGCCCTGCTCAGGTGCCATGGGACTGTTCTGTGTTGGTGAAGGCGCTGCCCTGCTGAATAACAAGTGATGAGGTCACCCTCAACTCCCTGCCTGCCCTCCCTTGTGGACCTTATCCCGCTGCTCCTGGACAGGTGTCATGTTGGTACGTTGGCCGGATGTGTCCTGTCTAGTCAACTCCATGGCAATAAAAGGCAGTCAACTTTCTGTTTCTCTTTGGAAGAAATGGCTGAATGTTGCTATGATAGATCCAGAGAGACGAGGAAGTCATCGTGCCTATAGCCTTCAGGGAGCTGTTGCACCCAGGCAAGCTTGCTTTATTACGCTGCACCCATCAATACTGAAATTCTTCCCATTGTTGTAGTTTTGCTCTCTACTTTTCTGAGGCATGGTTGTGGCTTCCTTTCAATGCTTCCTGAGAGCAGGATGTGTTTAACTGTTTCAAGCACATAATAGGTTGCCATTTCTTGTACAGAATAATGCATTTCCTACTAGGAATTGCATTTGCCCTGCACTGGCCAGTGCATATCATCAGCACACTGATGTATTTCTCCCAGCTCATTTTCCTGCTTATCATTTTTGTTAGTACTACACAGCAGCTGGGTCTGCAGTCCAGCAGAAATGAAATTGGTCATTGATCTTAGAGCGGAGTTAATACAATGGTAGCTGAATGGCTAGCAGTCTTCAGAGTTGTGCCTAGCATGTGTGAATCTTCCTGGCTCTGTTATCACACTACAGAAATCATCTTCACTGGAAGTCTGTGTCATGTACCTTACCATCCATTACACAGCTGCGCTTTCCTTCCACAGAAGATACCCCACTGGGAGGTGAAATGGTGCTGTTTCTCGAACATGTTCCACACCTGCTCATGACCTGCATGTTATCCTCCTTGTCTCTTGAATTGTTTCTGTGGGCTGTGCACTGGATTATGATTTATTAGTCAGCTTTCCTGCTTCATGAAAACTCTTAGCTCTGGCAAACACACTTGTTCTGCTGTAGCAGCCATGGTTTTGATGCTGTCTTTGGTTTGGTTTGGGTCAGCAGCCCTTGCTACTCTTTTCCTAAGCATGGGTCTGTGTCTCTGGACAAACTGGAGTCTCAGTTCAGCGGTGGGATCACTTGGCAGGGATCTTTAGTGAGTCTCAATGCCAGTTTTATTGTTGTAGCTTTAAGTATATGTTTCTTCTGTGTATGATTCTTCTGTATTATATGTTTGTATAAGCACCAATACATTATAACTTCCCCAAACGCAGCTCTCTGAACTATAATTTCCCTGTGGTCATTGTACTCATCAAATACATTGCAGGCTTCCCTATATCACGTGGGATGTTTCCCCACAACGAGTGTATCCATTTCACTCCTTAACCTTTTCCTCCAGTGAGATGAGAAAGGGGTAGCGTAACTTTTGTGTCTATGTACCCCTTGACCAACGGTCTTAGCACCAAAACAGGAATGCTGCCTTGCATGGCTTTGAGACTGGAAATAAGAGTATCCCTGCACCATTTTCTGCAAGTTACTTTCTTTCCATGTAGTCTCATTCTTGCCGTGGATCTCGCAGGACTGCAGGCAGTCATCCTCTTCCACATTGCCACATGCTCACTGGGTGAGAACTAGAAAGGGCTCCATATATAAAAAACAAGTCTCCTTAGGGTTGAAGATAGCTCTTTACAATGATATGGCAGCCAGCATTAAAATACACGCATAGACTGACTTACCAGTTCCCCCAATATTTCAGAATGCTTCATCAGAGATGTCTTTGTTGGATCCTCAAAATCACTGCAAATGATGTTCAAGGAACTGTGAGCCCCAAACAATAGATGGGTAGATTCCAAAGGCTGGAGACTCCACTTTATTTAGTAGTAATTTTGTTAGTGCCAAGCAGATGTGTGTGCAAATCCCTCCTGTTGGAGGCAATGTCTTTGCTCCCTGACAGCTTAACTGTACATCTGTGGAAGGAGTCAACAGCCCAGGTCTAACAACAAACTATTGTTACCCATTCCTTCCTCACTCTTTGGGTCCTCTCTGAAATGAGCCGATGGCTTTGGTATATTACTTGACAGACAGAAGTAAGATGTTGGCAGCTTCTTGAAGATCTCCTAGGCTACAGAAACTGTAATCTTCAATATCTGTCCTTCAAAGACAGCCCCTGAGGATGAATGCTGCAGCACATTTTTGTAACAGGAACTGCTGATGAACTTGCTGATTAACAGATCGTAGAAATGTGCCCTGAAACCTACTGATTCCTGACTTTTATCTGACCATAAATGCTGTTCCTCTTGCCCAGCCCTGGAAAGCAGCTTGTGAGAAGCAGCGTGATTGACGTTCCCTGCCTACTCACCTGACACGGTGCGCTTGCACAAGCGGCACCACTGAAAGCTAACAGGGGGTTCTCTGCATGTGGCACCTCTTCTAGGCCAGAAAGAAACATCTGTCATGGCTAGTGTGACTCCAGCATGGCAATTCAGACTCAGGGACTATACCTCTGTCCTACTTTGACAGCAACATTACAGGGTGTATGATCCAGAGAGCTAGTTGAGACTCACATATAGGTCAGTGCCTTTGTTTAGACGTTCAACACACTTCTTCCAACTGCCTGGCAAAAGAAATGTGTTTGGAGGTATAAATGATTTTGACAATTCAAGTGCTGTGTGTTAATACACTGATTAAAATGCTCAGAATTTTCAGGTCAGGGCGCATCTGTTCATCTCGGCTATCTTGTTAAGAGGTAAAACCCTTACAGCCTGGGAGACACTGAGGAAATCTTGCAGGATTTCTGTCTGGCAGGATTCTTTTCCAGTTTTAACTAGCGCTGCATCTTCACCACAGAAAGGCTCCTGTCAGGGTTTTGAACACTAGACAGAACTCAGCAGATCAGAGTTAAACCAAGGGGGACCTAAAAGGCCTGAAGTGCCTCCACACTGTTTCCCAGCATCAGCACTGACTAATGGCCAAAGCCGACAACCATTCATCAACATGACCAAATGAATGCAAGGAATTTAGACAACGTTAAATTCTTTTAGCTCCTTCTGGAGCAGAGTCATGGGGCCAATCTGCAGAGCTACTGTCGTTCATGTGAGGATTGGGTCAGTTCCCTGCCTGTGCTACTGATTCATTAGATAAATTTGGGCACTTCTGAGGCTAATGGGAGTTTTCCTGCTGTCTGCCAGGAGCTTGGCTTTACACTGTCATTGCCTCCTCTTCCCTACTTAGGAAATAAGGACAGTTCTGCTCATTAGGGAAACTCTCTCCAGGCTCGCACTGCCTAAGATGTAACAAAAATCTAGATCTCCTGTGGCCATTAAACTTCCTTGGGTGTTAGCCCCACTGCCTGGGTTCTTGCCTGTCAAGAAGTGTCCCTGGGAATAAACACTTTTGGTGAGTTGTTACACTTTATTCCTAACAAAGCAGAACAATTTGCATTACAAGTCAGTTGTTTTAGAAGACAACGGGTGAAATGCGGAGCTCACATCTGGCTTTCGCTCAGTCTGTCTTCTGTGAGAATATTGCCAGCCAAAGCTGACTGAAGACAGTGTAAGACACCCTGGTACTAACACAGTGTGTTTAAATGGTGCTATTTGTCCAAAGACTTCAGAGTATATTTATTAACTAAGGTAAAGCCCAGGGAAATCAGTTGAAATCTTTGCATTGACCTTAAGCGGCTTTTGGATCGGTGCCAAAATAAGGAAATGTGCAGGTTCTGGAAAATCCTGGCAAGAAGAATCATCTATTTCCTTTTGGCAGGGGGACAGAGGCACAGAGGTGAAACGGCTTGTCTGGTGCTGCTTGGATAATCTGAGATCGACACTAGGTAAATACATATGTTTTAGGAAGTACTGACCACAGAGTGAGGATGTTCATTTGATGTGAAATGGGCTAATCTTCAAAGTGCAAATTCAAATAACTTCAAGAAACTTCTCAATTTAAAAAAATCCCAAAGCCTTGTACAGATTTGGTATAGCATAAATTAAGGACACACTTCTTATAATTGAATCCAAAAAGCTCCCTTGACTCTTCTCTCTTCCATTTCTGCCTTCCTCCTCCTTTGGTGTCTGTGTAGCTGTTATGTTTTATTTACAGATACCTGGAAATGGAATATAAATTCATTCAATGAGCCCAACTGGAACTCCAAATAAATCATCAATTGATGAGCGTATACTTAAAACAATCTGGCTTAGAGGCAATAATGGGATGGCAGCAGATACATTCTAGCACATGGGGTGAAAATACCTTAGACTATCCAAATCTGGTCCCAGCTTTTCCTGGCTTGGGGAAAAGCTCGATCCCCCAACCTAAAATCTAGGAACTGACTTCCTCAGGTGCTGTGGTTTCTGCATAGGACTGATCTGGCTATGATCACAGCTCTCAATTGACTCAACTGACAAGTCTCTATTTACTTTCAAATAGCTGAAAAACTAGATCCCCATCTGAATTATGGAGCGTGGTTCCTCTTTTTCTATTAGGAATCTAGCTTAACTAACATGTTCTGGCCCATCTGGTCAACTTCTTTCTTTATTAGCAAATATTAAACTATAGAGAAGTTTGGGTTGCAGTCCATACAGCACATATGACAAAAGTTGTTCTAAGTGGCACTGTAGACTAATCACTCCCCAATTAGTCTCCACTCACAAGGAGCAAAGGCAGTTCTGCCTGTATTCTTAGCAAATCTTTCTTTGCTTTTATTGGCAATGCTTCTGTTTTGGCAGCAACCTGTCAAGTTCAGAGCTGGCAACTACAGGTGTTTTTCGCATTCTCAGATGAAACGTAGGCAACGTTTTCTATGAAAACACCCCTCCTACTCTTCATTAGTGCTTCCAACATTATTGTTCTTGGTACAGAAAGCAAACATTGGTAGCTTTCCCTCTCCCACCACTATAACTTGAACTGAACAGGACTGAACTGACATGGAGTTTTTGACGAGGAAAAAATGTCTATTGAAGAAATAACAAGCAAAGTCACTCTCAGCAAGCACAGAATGGCTGAGTCTTACACAAGTGGATGTCAAGGTTAAGAGATGTATGTTGGTGTTTAATGAGCTGGTAGGTCCACACTGTGCCATGCAGAGATACTTGATGCAGGGTACTGGAAATGCTATAGCATGTTAGAATCACTGCACCATGCTCCATTTGTGTCCCATGCATCTCCTTCAGCTCCACAAACCGATCCTGAGAAACACATTACACAGGAAGCAAAACAAGTCAAGTCCAAGAAGTCAGGTTTCTTTTTCCACTCAGTATAAAAAACGTGGCATGCATCTAAGGTATCAGCTGGATAAGGTTTCTCTTTGCTTGAGCAACAAGCTTGTCCCTACAATCCTTGTTTAAAACTCTTCTGGCTTCCTATGCATCTCAAATTATTTAAAATCCAAATCCCTGTAGAGACCTTATTTTATCCTCCTAGATCTCTGTTGTCCTACTGTGTCTACCCTTATTGGGAGTTTTCTACTGTTGGCCCTCCTCCTGCAGGAAGGTTGCCAGCCAGCCCAGAGCATGCCATGTCCTTCCTCATCAAATATCATATCTGTTTCTGTTCGCTACACTCTCTTACTTTGCAACAAGACCATGGATAGTGGCAGTCCACTTCACAGCTACATGTGGAAAAAGGCCTCTTAACATCTTCCAGCACTGTTGCTGAGTCCCTGTGCATCTCATAAAGTTTACAAAATCAGTTTAGCTCATGGCTTCCATTTCCCTAAGCCTCCTACACCAATTTCTGAATTCTTGCTCCGCTCTACCTATTGGGAGATCAGGTAATCTAGGGTGGGATTTAGTTCCCAATACCCACACACAAGGATCTTAAAAATAAACTGTGAAGCAGTGAGGAAGTTAATCCCTGCTGAGAAGCTTGGAGCCCTTTCTCTTGTCTGCCCTGGGGTTAGGATGGATATCCCAACCCAACTGGAGAGTAACGCAGCTGTTCACACTTGTGCTTCCTTTATTCCTCCTCATGGAGCCTCTGCCCCCTCGACACAACGCACTGCAGTGACTGCAATCATTAAAGGCGTTGGAAATAGGATCTGAGACTTATGCAAACTCCTGCCTCAGGTGTCATGACCAACGAACCGATCAAAAATGCCAGCTCCTCTTAGAGTGCCATCCCTGAATTCATACCCGATGGCAGATCTGTCACACAGTAGCCAAACATGTTAATACAGCTGAAGTCTTTAGGTGCACTTGTACCCTCAAAACTCAGTGGAGTTGCTGTCATCCTCCAACTGTTCTGTGGCCTAGATGAAATTAGTTAGAAGTCTAAATGCAGCTGCTAATAAAGATACTGTCTTTCTGCCTCAGAAAAAGCACCAGCTCCCTTTGCTACCAGATGTCCTTTTTGGCAGTTCGAGTCAATGAGGAGCTAAGTGATGAAGAACGAACTCGGTCTCCAAGAGGAGGCCTCAGGCCCTGAGTGGCAGTGGTGGAAACTGCAGAAGGGAATTTCTCTATTGCTGCTGCCTGCTGGGGCTTGGAGTTGATGTCAGCTCCTATTAATGTTGCTTGTCACCAGAATCCGACAGAGCTGCTTGTGTGAACTGTCTCTTGCTCAGGAAACTACTTTCCTTGGCTCTTCATAGGTCTCCTGGAGACAGGTCTGGGGGTGGATGGACAGAGCAATCCCAAGAACTGCAGGGTTTGGGACCAGCTGACAAGTACAACTTGTGGATGTCCAGATTTTGGGGGGAAGGAATGTGTATCCCACCTTCTCTGCCTGCTTGCTACTGTCAGAGAGAATTACACTGGGAAACCAAACTTGGTTGGATGGACTACTCTCACAATCCAGAGCTCCCAGTAGGAGGAAATGGAGCAGGAGCACTGCCTGCAACCTTCACTGGGAAGTCTGTAGATATGAAGGCTATGTGTAGTTTGAACTCAGCACCACTGCCAACTCTGCCAGCAGAAATGCTCTCCAGCTTTCATTTCATTTATAGCAATGGTCTGAAATCAGATTGCTCCAAATGGCCAGCTCTGGACTAAGCAAAGTGGTTTGTGAGCTGGTCATGGAAAATCACACACCTGAGAACCTTTTACATGCGTTTTCCCTGCGTTTCCAGCTAAGGAGTTTTCCCCAGGAAGTGCTTCCTCTGTGTACTGTCCCAGAAGAATAGCAGGAGACCTAACAGTGCTCATCAAAGTTTTATAACTACAAGTGGCATGGAGGGTGTGAACTCTCCTCCATTTCACCAAACAAAGAACATGGCATTGTGGAGGGTCCCAGGATAACAAAAGGAGGTCCGCTTTCACAGAACATGCAGTTACACAGTTGAAATCCTTGCCACAGGACACACCGAACAAAAGAGTTGGCAGGACTCCCAAAGGCCATTGGGCAATGGAAGAAAACCTGTACAGACCTACCAAGCATAAAGTTATCAGCTGTGGCTGAACCAGCCACACATTGCAAGAAGATGGGGAAAAGGGGCTGGGAAGTCTTGGGGTATGCTTTCCCTCTTACCTATACTATTCCTTTGATATCTGCAACTGTCAGTGGTGGAGTTGGTTCTGATCTTCAGTCAAACCCAGTACAACTACTTTTATATGAAGTACATACTAATGATACTGGTAAGAGTGAACAAGATTAGCTAGGTCCTAGAAGGAGCTCATTTCAAAGTCAGATAGCCCACCCTGGCTAACATGGGTAGAGTATGCCTTCCCTGTGGCCATAAGGTATTCATAGGAATAGCAGTGCAGGCATTCACGGCTTTTGACTCTGGATTGAGGGGGACGTCCAAACTCACTCCCATGGAGCTACATAAGAACTTTTACTGAAATCCACCCAGAACAACAACACTAAGTTTTGGAGAGACCATCCACATTTTCAACAGACCTACAGAGAACAGAATCTGTCCTGGAATGCGTGCAGCAGTCTCGCCAAATTTTGTTCAGGGAATCGCTCACAATTTTCCAGGATAAAAATATTAGTGGAATTAAGATCTCCCTTTCCCTTATCACACAAATCCAGAAAGACCAGAAATTTGCTTGCCTCTTGTTGAATGTATTTTAAATTCCTCTAGAATGCATTGTACCAGAAGAGCATGCATTTTTAATGTGAAGACGTTCTTCTCCTTTTGGAGAACAAGGGTAACTCTCTCAGACTTTGGCATCATCCATATTGTCTAAAAAGTGGGATTCCTCTATTTCATTGTTCTGTAACAATTTCTCCCATTCAGCCTAAGCTAACGCAAAGAAGAAAAATTTGCTTCTGTGTGATAGCCTAGAGGCTTAAATGGGTATAAAAATACAGCATGCATTTACCTGCAGGAATTCAACTATGTGATTTAGAGTTGGAATGGCCACATTCTCTCTCTGACCCTTTCCTAGGTTTTGCCATCCTAAACAAATTTTGCATCTGTTCTGTACCTGTTAAGTTAATTTAATACTCCCCAGCAGTCTGGAAAATGTGACCATCATGGCCGAGTGACTAATATGCTGGTAAGCTTGGTACTTGGCATTGCCATGTAGAGGAAGTCAATCCTCTACAGAGCAGCTGCTTCTCTCATCTCTGGTAGAAAAATGTGGTTTGGTTTTTATTGTATATTATAGCTCCTTATGTAGAGCGTGGCACAGTGATGGGCACAGTGACTGATAGCAACAGCAATTAAGAACTAGCTCTTTACAAGTCTGAACAGCAAATTTGCGTTATCTTTTGCCAGAAACATCTGAGGAGACCGCCTTCATATTCCGACAAAGATTAATCCAGGCTACAGCATCCAAACCCAGGTTTCAGGCATGCCAGCGCCGTCATACTTAAATGGCGTATTTAAGCAGCAAGATGTGAAAGTTGTTGCAACGCCCCACGCCACTCCTGCTTCAGGAAACATGCCAACGAGGACCCATGGCTTTACTGCTGCCGGTGCCCACACTCCTGTGGCCGCAGCACTAATTCGCAGCGATTAAATAAACGCCACAGTGCACTGGAGTTCCCTCCACCACCCCCCGCCGCCTTCTTCAGTGCAGGGCTGAACTCAAGCACGTGCAGAAAACCTGCCGGGTGAGGGAGAAAACCTATGGGGAGATTTACATCCGCAACGATCCTCCCGACCGCCACAACTGCCGGGGCCTGCGGCCACCGGGGCGGGATCCCGGGGCCTGCGACCAGCGGGGAGCCCCAGCCCCGCCGCCGCCGGCGCCGCGGAGAGAGAGCGGCCCCGGCCCGGCCCCGCGGGCGCGGCAGCGCTCGGCCGCCCCCTGCTGGCCGCGGCCGGCGCCGCAGGCACTCTTTTGTTCGCAGCGCGGAGAGACGCAAACCAGCAGCAATTTATTTATTTATGTTCTTTTCACCTCCTGAAAAGTGATGTAGGCATTTTCCTCGGTTCCTCTGCGCGGCCTTTTTTTGCCGGCGGAAGGGCTTCCACCCTCCCGCGTTCGTTTCACTTGCGTGGGGCGAGCGCTGGGGCTCGGAGGGAGGCTCACCCCCACCTCGGTGAGGCACGCTTTGCTTTCCGAGCACCCAGGTGGTTTTTTTTCAGAAGTGCGAATTGCTGAGGAGGCTGAGCAGGAGCATGAGAAACTGTGCCCTGTCCAAAAAATTACACTAACCCTGCCCAGCCAAGTTGCAAAGCCCCGTCCTTGGGCCTATCTTAGGAATTACTCCAACAGTTACGCTCAACTTTGGTGTCTGGGTGATTTAAGCTTGTGTTAAAGCTGGTTGTAACTGCATAGTAAAAAAGAGGTGAGACTGAAGTGTTTTGAATACAGAAGTTCCTTCCCAGACTCGCCAAACAGCTACTAATGTGCAGACTATGACTGGTGGGACAGCCAGCCTTGGTACAGAGCTGACCTTCTCCAAATTCAGATGTAGCCATGTTGTTCCTTTGTACAGACAGCTGAACGTTTTGACCCCGGCTGGATGTCCATCCTGTTGCACTGGTTTGCAGGTCGTCCTGAACCAAATGTACAAGAAGGTGCCATTTGAGACCTCCAGGCTTCCTGAGGTCCTTAGCAGGTAGGCAGTCAAGCATCTTTCATGCTGTCAGGGCACTGTAATATCAGCTATCACGCCGTCTGCACCTTCACATCCAGGATACGTAACAGCCCCCGCCATTGCCTCTGATGGAGAAACCCCATATAGTCCAAATCCACTCCATGTCAAAGCCTTTCTTGGGACCTCTTTCTACCTGAGTGCCTGTGGAAATCTTCCAGCACTGCTGTAATGGGCAGTTCAGTGCCAGCATATTTCTCTCATTTGTATTGTACCATTTACCTCAGTGCTAAAACCCATTGTCTCCATGTTTTCTGCATCCATCTAACTTGTGTACTCATTTGGATTCACATTACTGCCTCCCTGTTTCACTGTCCCTCATTGCTCTCATTGACTCATGTCTTCCACCAGACAGTAGATTTCTGAGGCAACAATCAACTCAGGAAAATAAAAACTAGTATCGTGGATGACTGAGAGATCCTTCTGACTGTAGGTGTCCAGGAGCTGCAGGGCAAAGCCAGCTGTTTCTCTGGGATGCTGTGCTGGGTAAGGGATTTGGTGTCTTACTTTTCGCCACATATCAACTGGAATGTCTGAACACAAAGATGACTTGAAACCTCCTGTTTCCCTGGGTAATGGGAAGCACCTGAAATTCTCCTTTTCCACTGCCAAGCTGCACAAGCTTCAAAAGCGTTCTTTGCTGTGAAACCCCTGCAGTGTCTCTTCCTGGTATTTTTGAGTGAGGGTCTTCCCTTGCAGACACCTTTTGTAGATGCTCCTACATGATCCCAAGATCACTACAGCTCTTTGGAGAAACAAAGTCCACAAGACCTTTGTGTCTTGGGAACTCCCCCAAGGTGCAAACCTGTTTGCTGGAGAAATGCTCTACTAGTACCTGCAGAAAATCTCTTCATGGAACCCTGATTATTGACATAATGAGTA
The DNA here is from genome assembly GCF_964289735.1 of Phaethon aethereus. Classification (NCBI taxonomy): domain Eukaryota; kingdom Metazoa; phylum Chordata; class Aves; order Phaethontiformes; family Phaethontidae; genus Phaethon; species Phaethon aethereus. Next base: position 90,943,862 of record NC_138575.1, on the reverse strand, counting down.
TCTCCTACCTCCTGTGTCTAGAGCTAAAAATGCTGAATCCCATCACCCGTGGATGCTTTCTCTTTTTGTGCAGAAGCCTAAGGTATGTCTCCACAGTTCAATAGATCATACTTTGGATAGCCCTGAGCTAGTGCCAGCCAGCGTCTGGCAGTCCACATTTGGTGCAAATGCATCAGGTCAGAGAAGCAAGGCCTCATGAGACTTTCCATGTTGCTGCCACAGGGCTCTTAGGTCTCCAAACTTCTGTTAATTTTCACTGTGAGCTTCTACCTGACACTCAGCAGCACCTGTCTGATGTCTGGCTGTCTTTACACCTTCATTTCTCAGGGGTTTTCCTAAGTTGTCTCACTTCTTTTGCAAGGGCAGGACAGGACCAAAAGCCTTATTTTGCAGTTTGAAGTTGCTATTGAAGGACAAGTTACTCCTGTGAAAACCTGCAGCAGCGGTGATTAAGAAATTTAGTAGGGGCCAAACATACTGAGCAGAGTACCAGTACTGCACTACATGGCACACCTCAGGTAGCAATAGCTGATGAAATCCATGCGATGGTCCTTGTTAAGGGCTTTTTGCATTTTGAGGGCATTGTGAGGACGCTACCACCTGCCAAATGCCCTCTCTGCCTCCAAATCAGAGCACTGTTGCTTCTGTCAGACGAACCACCTGTAAGTGCTTCTGTGGGATCTTCGGCAGTATTCAGAGTGAGAGACATGGTCCAAACAAGTCTTCTGTACGCTGGTGATAAGGCAGAGAACGAAGGGTATAACTGTCAAGATTATGAGCACAACTCCAGCCAAATGATGACTGCTTGGAAAGAAAAGAGTCTATGAAGAACACATGGGTTCTCTCAAAGGCAGTGTGGCACAACTGTTGAAGAGAACCATTTTGAAATACAAGCACTCACCTTTATGTTCAACATTGTTATCTTTGTCTCAGTCACTGCTGAGAGATCACAATGGCCAATCCTGCCTCTTAGGACTACATTGTTTTTCTTTTTTTTTATGTCTAAGTTTTCAGTATGTTTGAACACAAAAGTGTGGTTCATAAACTCCATTGCTCAGCCTGAAACCCCTGAATGTGTTTGTGGTGAAACCAGAGCTCCCATCCCAGGGTGGACACTGCAGGTAATGTCTAAGTGATGGGAAACTGAGCAGGATCAGGACAGTAGTTACAGATGCCGTTGGCCAAGAAGGATGTTGAACGCAGATGAGCACCTTGGGACATGACCAGGGGAGACGTCTTGAGAGCAACTACCTACTGTCAGAGATACATGGTGTGTGAGGAAGCTTAGGTCTCTCTGGAACCTGAACTGCAGCTGGTTTGCAATAGACAACTGTCCATCTAGCAAGGGATATGTAATCAGCTTGTAACATCATTCACAGTACAACCAGACATTCAGCATCCCTGAGCCTCATCTAAAATTGAAAAGAGCCTCCAAAGGAACTGTTTGTTGCTTTGTTTGCAAAAAGTGCAAACGGCACATCAGAGGAGCAAAAATGCCTCAGTGGATTGTTTGGCTGAACACTTAGTCAGGGTATATTGTAATGAGCCATATGCTAGCTTTGCAAAGTATTATGGGATAAAACAGCTGCAACGTGCAGCTGATTAGTCCGGTTGGAAAAATCTTCATTTTCCATAACAGGAGGACAGCAAAGGCAATCATTCTGGCAGGTACCATCAGCCCCTCGGACTGCTCCTGTCATCTTGCTGTGGATCAGATGAAGAGAGGAGAGCAAGAGAACCTCTGCTTTATTTTCACCCTAAAGGAGGGACCCTCCTTTAGCCCTAGGCTTGTTTAATAGTAACTGGTTTTATGAACCATAACCCTTTTATTTTCTTATGGAAGAGGTTTCTACTACCTCTATCCACAGCTGCCATTCTCATTGCCTCAGTCAGAGCTCAGTCATTCAGCATGCAGCTCAGCTGATGCGGTGGAAACCTCCTGTGAGGTAGGAGGATGGAGGTCAGGAGGGGGTGGGGACCTGATGAAGTGCGAGATCACAAAGGTGGCTGTGCAGCAGGGGAGAGAATGTCCTTTTTGCCCCAAATCCCATCTCCTGCTGTGGCCAACAGCCAATGCCTAGGAAAGAATATAAGAAGAGAGGGTAAGGATTTCCTCCAGGTATCAGCTTTGAATAATAGGTGTCTCAGGGACGTTTTGGAGTCAGAGGTATTTCCTCTTTGCATTTAATAAACCTCAGTGGACTTTTCTTCTTGTTCAGCTTTCACTTGAACCCACTTGATCTTCTGGCATCTGCAGCAGCCTGGGCTAAGGAGTTTCACAGCTTACAACATCCACTGATGGACTAGCGGAAACTTCCTCCATCAGGAACAGATCTTTAGATTTCATCTGTGCTAAGTGCTGAATCAATGATTTGTGTGGCCACCCTTTGAATGGGTGAGAAATGCCCATCTAGAAGGTGGGAACTTCAATATTTCTTTTAAGATCTTTTTTCCAGACTATTATTGATTGTGTTTCCAAGGCAGAATTAACATCCGTGTCAGAATCTACCACAAATGCATACAACAAATATGGAAACACAGTGCCAATGAAGCAAAATGAGATTTTAGCTCTAAGAGATCTGATTTAACTTTTTTTTTTCCTTAGAGAGAAACTTAGCTTAGGGTTATCCCTTTGCATTTACATATACCTAGTGCCTTGAATGCTCTGAGTCATCATTACATACAGACAGAAAGGGGCTGAACATATATGGAACTATTCTTCCAGAAAGGCTGAAAAAGAAGCCATGCAGCTGGCTCAGTTTTGGGGTGCCCACATGAATTGGACACGTAAGCCAAGAGCAACAGTACCATGAAGCAGTAGTAACAGAGGGGCGGGCTGGGAGCCGTGTGGGAAAACCTAAGGGACACTATATTTATAGCTGAGTACAAAGCCTGAATCACTCTCATTAAAAGAAAAATTCCCCACAGACAGGATTGTTAAGACTATTCTTATTTGATATCGTTATTAATGAGGAGGAGGAGGGAGCAAATTGCGTATTAATGAACTTCACAGACCTTTGGGAAGATCTGAGGGCTCCAGTGAAGAGAGATCATTGGCCAACTGGAGTGCAGTGCTATCATTATGTTGACAAAATGCTGAAACCTCTGAACATTGCATCCAATCCTTTCCAAAAACACCGGCCTCACAGAGCAGACATCTTTCATTGTCGGTGAGAATCAGGAAGATGAAAAAGTCCATTTGCCTCTAAATTCACCGTATGGTCATTGCAGAACATGCCATCAGGTGACCTGCATGTTTGGGGTTTAGGGTGATGGTTAATGGGTATTTTACTTCACCCAGCCAGTTCTTCCTTTCCTCCCTCTACACTCCACCTGGAGTTCCTTGCTTCATAGCTCTGGTCAGCGTCCCACAGGTATACTCTTTGCACCCATTCCTGCCAAGTCCCATCCTTCAGGCCGACCCTGAAACACCTTTCTGCCAACACTCAGGTTTTGTTGTGAAAATTGAAAAGCTAAATCCCTACTACAATCAGGTGATTTTGGTGGTGTGACCAAAATCTGTAAGGTTTAGAATGAAGTGGAAATATGAGAGGCTCAGTCATAGCTGGGGCATGCTAGCTACAGAATCACAAAATGGTTGAGCTTGGAAGTGACCTCTGGAGATCATCTAGTCCAACCCCCCTGCTCAAGTAGGGTCAGCTACAGCAGGTTGCCCAGGACCATGTCCAGTTGGATGTTGACTATCTCCACAGACAGAGACTCCATAACCTGTCTGGGCAACCTGCTCCAGTGTTTGATCACCCTCACCGTAAAAAAAAACTCCAAAACCAAAACCAAAGAAACAGTTTAAAAATGATTGTATTCAAATTGATGTTTGGTTTTTTTTTTTTTAATTTATGCCCATTGCTTCTTGTCCTGTCAGGAGGCACCATTAAGAAGAGCCTGCCTCCCTCCTCTTCATTCTCTCCCGTCAGGTATTTATACACATTGGGAAATTCCTCCCTGAGCCTTCTCTGCTCTAGGCTGAACATTTTTGGCCCTCTCAGCCTCTCCTCTCACGATGATGCTCCAGTCCCTTCATCATCTTCACTGTCCTCTGCTGAGGAACCACCCATGCAAGAGAAGAGAAGACATCTCCCCGATAGCTGTTTTCCCCAGGCATCAGACATTACTGAATGGTATGGAGATACCTAAAGCCAACCCGGTAACTTTGGTGGAGGCAGCGGCAGTCAGATGCATTACCTCAGCAGACCGTGGCAGAAGCAGAGCAAGAGCATTGTCTGGAAGGTGGCACCACAGGGAGGTGAATACAGCAGAGACCTGCTAGTGCTCATTGCTGCCCAAGCAGAGCCTGTAGCTTTGTGTGGCTGTGAGGAAGCAGGTGACATAGGAAGGAGAACTCCCAGGCAGTGGTCCTTGAGGTCCCAAGTGAGAGAAAAAAGACAGGAAGCGCCTGGAGGCTGAACAGAGTACAGCTAATTTGGGAGGCAGTACCTTCCTGACCGGGAGCGAGTACTGTCACCTTCCCCTAACCCTGCTTACCTTGACCCCAGAGACGAGGAGGGGCTGAGCTGATGGCAAAGGCAACAGCCCGCTCTGGCGCTGGGCAAGCAGGAATAAAGCTGTGGTCGCCACAGTGTGCGGTTGAACTGTCTGGGACAATGGAAAGGGTGCAGGGGAGGGGAACGTAGAGCGTTGTTGCAATACTTCTCTCCATCATTTTTGAAAAATCATGGAGAACGGGAGGACTGGAGAAAAGCCAATGTCACCCCAGTCTTCAAAAAGGGCAAGAAGGAAAACCCGGGAAATTATAGACCAGTCAGCCTTGTGTCCATCCCTGGGAAGGTGATGGAACAGCTCCTTCTGGAGGCCATCTTTAGGCACATGGATGAAAAGAAAGTTATCAGGAATAGTCAGCATGGATTCAGCAAGGGGAGATTGTGCTTGACCAACCTGATAGCCTTCTATGATGGAGTGACTAGCTGGGTAGATGAAGGGAGAGCAGTGGATGTGGTTTACCTTGACTTCAGTAAGGCTTTTGACACTGTCTCACCTAACATCATCATAGTGAAGCTCATCATGGGTTGGATGAGTGGACTGTGAGATGGATTGAGAACTGGCTAAGCAACAGAGCTCAAAGCGTTGTGGTCAGTGGCGCAGAGTGCAACTGGAGGCCTGTAGCTAGTGGTGTTCCCTAGGGATCACTGCTGGGCCCAGTTTTGTTCAACATCTTCATCTTCAATGACCTAGATGAAGGGTTGGAATGTACCCTCAGCAAGTTTGCTGGTGATACAAAACTGGGAGGAGTGGCTGATACACCAGAAGGCTGTGCGGCCATTCAACGGGATCTGGAAAGACTGGAGAGTTGGGCGGAGGGGAACCTCAAGAAATTTAACAAGGACAAGTGTAGAGTTCTGCACCTGGGGAGGAACGACCCCATGCACCAGTACAGGTTAGGGGTTGACCTGCTGGAAAGCAGCTCCATGGAGGAGGACCTTGGAGTCCTGGTAGACAATGAGTTATCCATGGAACGACAATGTGCCCTGGTGGCCAAGGAGGCCAATGGTATCCTGGGGTGCATTAAGAAGAGTGTGACCAGCAAGTTGAAAGAGGCTATCCTCCCCCTCTACTCTGTACTGGTGAGGCCTCATCTGGAGTATTGTGTCCAGTTCTGGGCTTCCCAGTTCAAGAGAGACAGGGGACTTTTGGAGAGAGTCCAACAGAGGGCTATCAGGATGATTAAGGGACTGGAACATCTCTCGTATGAGGAAAGGCTGAGAGACCTGGGGCTGTTTAGTCTGCAGAAGAGAAGGCTGAGAGGGGACCTTATCAATGTCTATAAGTATCTGAAGGGTGGCTGTCAGGAGGATGAAGCCAGTCTCTTTTCAGTAGTGCCCAGTGATAGGACGAGGGGCAATGGGCATAAACTGCAGCACAGGAAGTTCCACCTCAGTATGAAGAAAAACTTCTTTCCTGTGAAGGTGATGGAGCACCGGAACAGGCTGCCCAGAGCTTGTGGAGTCTCCCTCTCTGGAGGCCTTCAAAACCTGACTGGACGCGTTCCTGTGCAACCTGCCCTAGGTGATCCTGCTGTGGCTGAGGGGTTGGACCCGATTATCTTCAGAGGTCCCTTCCAACCCCTACCATTCTGTGATACTGTGTTTCTGTGATTCTGAGCACAGGGACACCTCCTCTGCATCTTAGTCGAGTAATAAAATGAGACGAGTGTGGTTGGATGAACACCAAAAAGGTCCTGACATTTCAGAAATCCTTTGCTGTTTTGCCTTTAATCTGTCTGTACTAAGCCTCAAATATGAAAAGAAGTGCTTAGGGCAAAGGTGACTTTCATATTAAGGGTAAATTGCTTTGATGCTTGTCAATTTGCTGAGATTTTTACAGCAAGGAAATGGTATTATTTCCCAGGCTCCTGGCACGGCCCTAAAGGTCACATCTCACGACACAACTGTCTTCCTTTTTCTCCAGCTGTTGTTCATACAATAAAAGCCACAAGCATAAAGACATTGCTGCTGCTTTTTGGTACCACCAGGTAAAAAAGTCTCAGCAGTCTAAGTTGTTTCTTGTTCTTGGAGCTTTATTGTAACGGTGGAATGAAAATGGACCATGAAAACCTCATCACCACTTTGCATGGATATTATTATTTCACAGATATATTTATATTCCTTTCTACTCAGTAGAGTTCACCTTCCTTCACAAAACCAGCCTCATTACCGCTAAGCAAGAACTTGTACCACGCATTCACAATAGAGGCTCCCCAAATAAATGGTAAATACTTTTCATAAAGCACATGGCAGGTATTACAGTTTTATGAAAGTTGTAAAAGACAGAGGCATGTCCTCACTAGGCGTTCAATCAAGAACAGCAAGATCTGGGGAGATCCAGGACTGAACTCTAGTGGCACCTACTTAAGTCTCATGTCAAATTTTGGGTTTTTTTCAACTACCAGCAGGTATGCTATGAATTATAATTACAGAATATTCCACAGCTGAGGTTATGTCAGCATTTAGGGGCCCTGCTTAAGCAGCGTACACTATGTGGGTACAGTTTCCCAGGCACAGGGCTAACACTGTTCAGTGGAGGTGCAAACCCACTCAGCACAGGCTGCAACTCAGCTGTGCTCTTATGATGAGACTGGATCTGAGCTGAGCTGCTGCACTGCATGCCATAAGAATGCCATAAAACCCAGAACCACCTCGCTAGCACGGACCCAGAGCAGGAGGGACAGCACACTGCCTTGGTCTACCCAAGGGTCCGGAGTAATGCCTCTTTCCCCTTTCAAAGAGCTGACCAGGGCTGCTCCACCTCAAGAGGAACACCACCCCCCTCCGCCTAGTACCCACCTCTCCAGTCCTGCGCCCGCTCGCTATAAGCAACCCATCTGCCCAAGGCACCTCCGCGCTGCCCTCCCGGCACCCCTCCCAAAACCCTTCAGTCCTCTCGCAAACCTCCTCACACCCCCCACCTCACGCAGCCCGCACAGACGTTTCACCCCTCACACGCGTCTCACAACCCCACATCCCGAACCCCTCCCACACTCCACACCGCCCCTCTCCCCCGTGTTCGCCTCATGGCGAGCACAGGAACACCCCTTCCTCCCCCTCCCACACTATTTAAAACAGGGGCATGCGCATGCGCCAACGCTCATAACGGCGATGCGCTGGCCATTGCGCTTCCGCTTCCCTGCCGGGCGCTGGGGAAGGCTGCGCGTGCGTCCCTGGGCGGGTGGCTTCCTAGCGGCTCTCCCCGGCGCCTGCGCATGAGCTCCGCCTCGCGCCTCCCGCCCTTTCCTCCTCCTACGCGAGGGCCCGGCCGTTGCTCCGCGCCCCGCCTCGGGCCGGGGATGCGCTCCTCGGCGGCCGCTCGTAGGAGCTACGCGGCGGGTGGGGAGCAGGATGGAGGTGGAGGAGGCGTTCCCGCTGGTGGGGCAGATGGGGCCCTACCAGGTGTATCTATGCGTCTTGCTGGCTGTGCTTCTCCAGGTGAGACGTCGCCTCCCCTCCCGCCCCTTTCCTAAGGGTGGGGTGCAGCGCCCTGACTCGCGTGGGATCACCCGTGGGGGAGGCAGTGCTGGGAGGGGAATGACCCCACTAGCACAATGCGGGTGCTGTGGGCAGTTGCCCTCAAGTGGCTGGATGGGTGTGCCTGTGGTGAGTGTTGCCTGGTGTGAAGGTTGGTGTTGGAACCCTTGTGCTGCGGGCTGCTGGTGGCAGTAACTGGTCTGCTCTGGATGTAGCCTGCAGCACTTTGCAGTGCTCCTGGGGCAGAGGTGACCTCTGTCCAAAGGCAGAGTGAACTTCTGCAGAGGGAATTTGGGGCAAATGGCTGGTGCCATATGTGCCACGTTGCCTGAGGTGTTATGCCTTGTGTCGCTTAGTGAGCAAATCAGGAGTATGTAGTTTGTCAGGTGAAAGGCTGGTTGAAGTGAAATTAAACTGAGATTTCTATGAGCTAGACTAGAAGAGAGTGACTTCTGCCAGAGACTGCTGGGAATCCTACACAACTTAGAGTTAGTGGTCTAGGCTGATGGTTTCTAGGTTGCATGTGGCTTGTTTGTGGTGGAAATGTTTGAAAAGCTGTAGGTGGTCACTGATACTTCTGTGTATAGAGCTCTCTGCTGATAGGCTATGACTGCTTATGGTACTTTGGTTTGCCTTGCCTTAACTCAGTGTAGGAGCAGTGTCTCTGCATTAGGTATTTGGACAAGGCTCGACATTTTGGGTGGTCAGGTTTGTATTCTCTGAAATACAAAACTGGAACTCTCTTAAGTTTTGTGATTAAAATGGAGTCCAAAGGAACAACTGAGTGATACAATACAATTCAGACACTGCATGATCAAGTGGTGTGCTCTGCAACCAGGTTTGTTGTCTTTGCTTCTTTGTGTCTATTCCTGTGTGGGTGAGGAGGGGAGATGAGGATAATATATGCACCTTCGCAGTCAGGCCTAGGCATAAAGTATAGTTTGAATCTGTCAGAAGTTTGGTTTACACCACGTTAACTCTTCAAAAACTTAATCGTAGTGAATTCAGCCAGGCTGACACATGCTGGGTTACTGCCACTGTGGAAACTTAGCAGCTGCAGGAGGGATGAAGGGAACTTTGTATCCTCCTGCCTCTGCTGAGTGGCATTTTGTAGTAATGAAGAACTTCCAGGTCATGAGCTGTGAGACTGAAGATGTTTTCTTCTGGCAGCTGTGAGACTGACAGAAGTATTAAGAAGCTTTATGAAATGACCAAAGAAAATTTAGATGCCCAGTTCTGTCAGCTGGGATCTCTGTACTTGGTTGCAAAGCTATGATGATGAACAGCAAAAGCTTTGTAGGTTTCTGTTTCCGTGTACTGTTTCTCTAGCTCACTTTTTTTAACTGATTTATCTGATTAATCCTTTAAAATTAGACATTGCTTAGAGCTTGTTCTACTGGCTGACTGGCAAGATAATTTGTATGCTCACTGAAGATTAGAGATTAAGGAAGCAGTAGTTATTTTTTTCTTCCAGTGCTGGTCATGTTCTGGCACAAACTGCAACCATGACAAGTGCTCTGTATTGCCAGAGTTGGAATTAGTATGGGTCAGCTGTTCTGTTATGATTTTGTTTGTTTTCTTTTTAATGGATTAATTTGCATTTCTCATGGGAGAAGTAAAGAAAGATCTTTGCAAATCCTGGAACTAATTCAGAATAACTAAAGAAAGAAAAGTACCAGGTTTGCAGATCTGTTTTTTTCTTCTCATGTTAACTTTAATTCTTGGACTATACCAATGAGGGTCGTTCCCTGACTGATATATTTTCTTTGCTTCAGATCATGCAGGCGCAGGAGTTTGTAAGGGTTTTAGGTATGAAGCTTGTTGTCTTTCAGTCCATGAATAGATTTGGACTTACACAGCTGGTTCCTGCTTGGGTGGTTGATTGCTTTTGGTGTTCCTTTGTTGGTGCCAAGTTATATAATGTGTCACTGGGATGTGCAAGAGCAAGACTGAAGGCAGGTTCCACGACTGGTGTGAGTCTTTTGGTTGGTTTATTGTCAGTCTTTGGAGGATAGACACAAAGGTAAGTCATGTGTCTGGTGTGTGTGTGTGATGTAGATTTAGGTAATTGTGGGCTCCTTTAGAGGATTAGATGCAGCGTCTGGCTGCAGAATGAGACCTCCGGTTAGTCTATGTCACTGGCTCCGCCATGGACTGATTATTCCATCTAATTGTTCGTTTCCCTGTCCCTTCCCATGTGCTCCCTCAGTTGGGAGTATTGTCACATTGGCTTAGTGGTATAAAAAATATTTCTACATTCTTAAAGATAAGAATACCACATAGGTGAAAACTCTTTTTGTCTTTGCTGTGTCAAGTCCCTGAATCGCTGATGCTAATATACTCAGCTTAAACTCTCTCCTTTCCCTGCCCTGTAAGATTCCCAGCAGATGGTCTTGCTTTCCTTGTAGACTTTTGTGCTTTTTCACCTCTGTATGTTTCTAATCTCTTGAGTTTCACACTTTATAGGTATTTTCCCTCATCTTAGTGTTTTTCTTCTCATAAATTTCTACAGTAAACTACTTCTACCATGTGGCCTTACTGATATACCAATGTATCTGGTCTCTGAATTCTAATTATAAACACAGTTTAGCTCAGAACTTCTTTGAGGCAAGTTGTACTTGTGTCTGTATGGGTGAGACTTTCCACATGATTCTCAATTTTCATGTGGGCTTGAGTGAACTGGTACTCGACCTGTGCTTACTGACACTGGCAAAAAACCTCCAGGTTGCCTGTAGTCAGAAAAATGTTTTTGTATGTCATCAGTGTAAAACTAGGTGAAGTGTAAGTCTTGTGGGCTGCTTCTTTCATCTTCACTTCTTCACTGATTTATATTATTCCTCTGCTACCTGCTGCTGTTATTCGTTAACTTGTTGAGATGTTACTGTATTAAGGTATGCCTGGCTTATTCACTACCAACTTAATAGGACTTTGGAAGATTTTTAGGAATGTCCTGTAGCAGTGGTTGCTAACTTTATAATGGAGTGATAACAGCTAATGTAGAGAAACATTTTTTCCAAAATCTATGGAATTACACAAAGACTGGACTTAATTTGAACAATGTGGGAGTAGACTAATGATCTGAATTTGAGGATGCATTAGTCTTGCATTTCCAGATTTCTCTTTAAGAGAATGAGGGAGGAATAAAGGGACCTCATAACTCTTAAAATACTTGGGACTTTGAACTAAAAGTAATTGCTTGACGCTATTGCTTGATTACTAGGAAGGTGCTCACTACCTTTTGAAGAAATTATATTGAAGCATTATTAAAGAATGGTGTCTTTTGGTGTTTGTTTAGTGTGTGTAGCAACATTAGCTAAAATAGCCCATCTTGATCAGATCTTTGTGAGTGTACAAGCATATTAAAAAAAAAAAAAAGTTTTGTGGTCTCTTGGGACTCAGCATATGCAGTTGAAAGAGGTTTGCCTTGCCAGTGAATCTAAGCTACAGGATTGCCCAAGTCCAAACGGAACCTGCAGAAATCTGAGAATGGAAGTGCGCTCCTACTATATGTCTATTAAAAGGCTGTTAAACATGTTAGAGTTTAAAGAGGAAGTCTTGTTTGCAGAGCTGAAAAAGACTTTGCCTAAAATTGGGTGATGTGCATTGCATGGCACTATGCATAATTACCAAGCATGGTGCTTCCCTCCATCTCAGGGACTCATTACTAACTGCAAGGAAGATGGAAAAACAGTTAAGATGGTAACATCAAGTTACTATCAAATGCATTCCTGTTATGCAAAGGTGTTCTTGATGCAGTGCAGCTGTAATGAGTGGTGCTGCTAACATCTCTTTGCTGTTGACAGCAAGATCATGTATGACTTCATTTGAATATCCCAATGCAGAAAGCTGCTTTTTAATCAGCCCATCTGCACAAATGTTTTGAGGGAAAGCAGGTTCTGGGACATGTGGCTTAAGTAGGGTAGGCTCATCCCAAATCTTTAGAAATAATTTGAAAGAAATGGTTTGGTGTCTGTCTTCAGATATGATACAGATGTGATCCCATACATAGCCCTGTTTAACTCTGTTTCTTGACTTTTCTTATCTACCCCTCTGTACGCATTCTACCTCTTTAATGGCATGAGACATCATGCTGTAGTTGTAATGACAGTAATGAAATACTTTGTCACTGAATCTTCTTTTAATACTTAAGTTTGCTTGAGTCTATTAAGCCGTTCTTTGAACTAGCCAGAATTGATCATAAATTGGACAGCTTACTCCCAGTCCTTGATGAGGTATGTTATTAGGACTTTATCTGAATAGAAAGTGCAAAACAAATTTGAAATGTAATGAGCAATTTACAATTAAGGAAAGAGATGGATATTACACGAATTGCATTACAATTGCTAGTATAGGGTGCTGAAGGTGTTCTGGGGGCTTCATGACAAGCATGCTGTTTACCCAAAGTTACTTGCACTGTAACTTAGACATAGTTCAACTATAAGTACCTGTAAGGTATGTAAACAAGGTAGCAGATATAAAAAGGATTTACAGAATTGCTGTGTGACTTTCCTTCACTTTGATTACTTCACTGTTTGGCTTTTTTCTTTTATGTCTATGGGAGAAGTAAGAGTTTTAAGTCACTCTGATTCTCAAGAAAGCAGTTGCAGAACGTGCGTCAAATATGTGCAGCCACTTACATGAAGTGTGGGCTCAAATGCGGCATGAATGCAAACGTAAGAAGTAGGGGCCAAAATTTATCTCTTGAGGTAAACTTTGTATTCCCACATCTTGTTGTGCATTGTATCTTACTGAGAACATACTTATGCTAAAGGATGGTATTGCCTGCCTTCTAGAAGTGATGAAGGCTTTTAGAGTAGCAGATTCACTGAATTGAATTCTTTGTTCTGGTATAGCTTATTCCGGTATAGCTTATTCCTGCTTGGGAAGAAAAATAAACTAGGTGGGTGTACGTATGTAAACTAATTACACAGAAAGATATGCTGCTACTCATTTAGCTAAGAATATTTCTACCTGGAAGTTGGTGGAACTTCTAAGTGAAGACCAATCCTACCATTTATTCCAGTTGGGTGGGGGGAAATCTTTTAAGGAAAAAAAGGTAGTGCTTTGGTCACATGTTACATTTCATTTCAGTGATTTAGATGCTAACCAAGACTCCTTGGTCCTTTAGTGGCCTTCGGTAAATAAAACAGAAGAATCAGAAATGTAGTCAAGACAGTGTGATCTGTCTTTGTGTAATTACTTCTTTCAGATCCTTAACTGTTCCTTAAAAGAAACAATGATTTATCTTTTCTGATATTATAACTATAACTTTAAAAATATGAATGCAGCTGATGCAGACATTGCACTGTGTTCTGCATAAAACCTGAAATAACAATGCTGAGTTGTGACATGCTTCATTAGCAGTGGGGTCCTTAACTCTCAGATATAATGCAGAAGCCTAAATTCTAATAACTGCTTCCTTGCCAATTAATTTTAAATAGCTAAATTGCTATCATTTTTTCCAAAAATATTCCTGAGTGGAGGGGAGTCATGAATCCCTTATCAGCTGCCTATATCTCCATCTTCCCTCAAAATTACATTGTGTCTTAATCCAAATGTGTGCATCATCCATAAAGCTAAACTTTAAATTTATGCTTGTATGCAGGGGAAATGTATGATCAGAGCAAGCTTGAGGTATAGAAGAAACACGAGCAAGGTGTGCCAGGTCGTCTTGCTCTTCTCAGATCACTACATACTGTGTAACGAGTGAAGTTGTCAGAAGAAACTAGCTCTGGGGTGCTTTACTCTAGCTGTGCTGAATGCCTTGCTTTTGCAGGGTCTTTTTAACAACTAGGAATGGAAGGTTCCTGGGAGGCAGTGTGTCAATGGTGACTGGCATCTTCATATGGAGTGTGGGTAAAACATATGGGGGGATGTTTTAATATTATTAACAAAGTTGTTGTTAATAAGAATATTTTGTACAATGGGATGGTATTTGGATTCAGTGGGAGCTGAAGCAATCCCATCTTCTGCCATTAATCAAGATGGCTTTCAGCCTGGCAAACTCTGTTGAAACAATCCATGTAGCCAGTCTGTTGTTTGGGTACCCTCAGAAGATGAGCCTGGGAGTTAGCAAGCATAATTCCACTGGATAGCAAAGACTATGGATTAAAAATATTTGTATTATGACATATTATCTCAATTTCCTCTTTCTCTGCTCATGTGTACACACGGTCTCTAACTTCCTATGCTCTGTAGGCAATAAATTACCTGTATTTTTCCACTAACAAGCCACATCATCACAGCTGTCCTCACTGCCACTTCCGCCATTTTTAGAGACTCTTAATTTCTTTTTCTCTCAGGCGATAAACTGGTGGATATGTAATTGAACTCAGAATAATTGTTTCTAGGTTGCACATGATTGTTGCTCTTTATTTCTGACCCAAATAAAGTTTTGTGCTCACAAATGTTTATTTTTCAACTGAGTAGTTAATATAACTACTTCTATTTATAGGTGATATAGTGTTTCATGTGCATTGTTTGCACTAAGTAAAACCCCCACTTGCTTTTTGCGAGTACCAGCTCAGTGCGACTGGAGTCCCTCTGGAGTAATAGCATCTGTTTTCTAGGTCTTGTTTGTTTACAATATGATCTGTGACTAAGCTTGGGACTTAAACTGGTTAAACATTGTATCTCTCTTCCCCTAGTCATTTTCCTGATTCTGGTGGGCTTGGTGGAAAGGGTGTTAAGAATTTGCCTTGGAAGGCACAATGAAGCTTTTGAGATCCCCGGTTAAGGAAAGCTGAAGAGTTGTATGCATAGCTTATTGCAGCTTTCTGTTTGTGGAATGCTGTTTGCTTATTGGTGTCTTTAAAAATATAGAAAGACCAGACCTCTTCCGTCTCTTTCAATTTGCAGACCCCCCCCACAGACTTCTTAACCTCACCGCAAGACATCTTAACACTGAAGATGTTAAATCCTTGTACAGTAAATTTAAGGCTGCTGACACCTTTGTTTTTCTTGATTATTTTTCCCAGAATTTTAAGAAGCAATTCAGGGACTTCTGAGGCCTGTAGGCTGTAAGTTGAAAATCAGTGGTTTAGCAAGTTTCACCACAATTGGAAAAAACTGTTCTTCCATTCTGGAGCATCGTGTTGCTCTAAAATAGCAGTAAATCCAAGACTTTTTTAATTAAAAAAAGGGCAACAAAGCACAAGTAGATCCAATTGCTTGTCCTCAGGCAAGTCCTTAAAATGAATAGATGAATGAAAGCAGCTTATACAAAATGTTGGCAATGTCTTTTAGTCTGGATACTTAAATAGCAGAAATGTCTGAAGTAATCAGTATATGCTTTTATTGTACCCTTTTACCAAGTTAAATGCTTTTGTCATTTGGTAGTGAGGAAGTCCAGGCACAGCTGAGAATGTGGTCTTAGAGACTTAGCAGAACTCCCTCTGTGAGACCAAGATGCTCACCCAATATTCTTTGGCAGTGTCCCAAACCAGCATGCTAAGGTGTGAACTTTGATCTCATGGTATGCACTGTGACTCAAAATATGTTGGTAGCCAAAGCAGGTTGGAAGATATGGACAGAAAGGAGAACAAAGATGAAATGCAGGCAGAAGAATAATCATGCTTGTGAAAGCAGGACTAAACTCTGACATACTTGTCAGTCCATAAAGCCTGCTTTTTTTTTACCAGAAGTTGTTGACTTTTACTTCATGTTATCCTATAATGCCAGTGAGACGGTTCAGTCCTGGCTTGGTTTATAGTATCTTCATAAACTGAAATAGGAACTTCTGGTACTTCTTTTCTTTGTTCTCCTATAAGTCCTTCTTTACATCAGAAGAGGGGAGTGGCACTTCTGATGTGGTATTCATGAAACTGTATAGCTGGTGTTCAACTGAGGAGTCTTCTTGAATATTCCTGTTCAAGCAGAAGTAGTATTTATAGTGCTTTTCATAATTTTGGTGCTTGGTTCTCTAACTTACCACTGTGTGTGCATTTTTGGCAGAGAGGAACTGGAACTTTATGTGTAAGTAATGTGTGAGATCCTAAGGTCTCCTTAGGATCATGTGCATTGCTTGTACCTCCTATATTATTTTGAAGAAAAAAAGTATTTATGGCAATTTTTAATGTTTCTGTGGTACGTAACACACTAGGTGTTACTTTAAGCAAGAGACTGATAGAGGAATCCTGTTGAGCTCTTTTCAATGCTGTAAGTTTTCATCTGTCCCAGAGCAAACTGTCTTGCAAGACTTTGCTTCAGTGCAAGACTGACAGCTGACTTCTTAACAGCAAGCTCATCATATATATCTATAGCACTGTGAAGAAATCTGGCTTGCAGAAAGTGATAGCAACCTGTCTCCTGATGGTAAGTTCTTACTTGTTTATTCTTGTTTGGGAGAATGGGGTGATGGAGGAGGTAGAAGAATCTAATGCTATTGTCACAATTTAATGAAGCATGTGTCTTCAGAATTAAATTCACTCATGTGATCTTGTTGTATGAAGAATATTGTTTTGTTCTTGGAGACCCCTTTGTGGAACTTTCTGACTTTCCTTTGTCACTGTCTGCATTCTACCTTCTGTTTTCTTCTCCAATTATAAGCAGACTCTGACATACCCTCTGTCTTGGGTCATTGACAGTAACTGAAATCTCAGATGGTGTCAATTTACCTAGAAATACAGGATCTCTAGGATGACACTAGTGAAAAAAGTGCAGAGCTGAAAGTACTTAACTAAATTTTGTTGGTAAAGGTCACTTCTGCATGTTGGCAGAAAAAGGGTAGATGAATTTTCTTGTAATAGACTACAAAATAATTATTAAAGCAACTTGAGCTGAGGAGGTGAGATCCTAGGTAATGCGTCCTGCAGTTCTATCACCAATGCTGGTTTTGTCACTGTTAGGTGGGCAGGAGTACAGGTACAAGGTGTGTGCAGCATTCCCATGGCCCTGTCAGGCAAAGGTATGTAGAGAGAAGTTGGCTACTGTTTGGACTGTCTTTGCGGAAAACTTGTATGATGAAGTTATTTGCTCTTGAGACTCAAATGTTTGCCTGTGCTGATGGGAAGTAAAGCAGGCCTTGTCTGTGCATGTGCTGTTTGGTGGCAGCCGTCACCTGACTGACTGGCACATGGCTGGCAGTCTGAGCAGAAGGAGCACCAAAGCCCTACTCCTGCCATTGCCCACCAGAATGATACTGAGCATGAAACAGAGTTGAGATGTATGCATTCGGATGTTTGGAACAGATAAGAAGGGGAAGCTTAGGGCACATTTTCTGCAAACTTGCAGGAAACGAGGCTCTGAGTTGTGGTTTGCTGTACAGTGTTAGTTTTCCATGTAGATGTTAAAGAATTTCTGGAATAAAGTTATGTATGGGTTTGGACAGGGTTTGGACTCTTCTGTGGATTCTGGAGGCCTACATTTTAAGGTTGAAAAACTCTAAATTGGGTAGGTTTTCTCAGTTTCTCTATAGAAACCCTACATTCTTTTAAAGTGTGTCCTCTCTGTCATTGACACAGGTAATAATCAACAGTGGTTACTTTCTTCATGGGGAATATTTACTGTCAGAGTGGGGTTGGGGTTGTTAAGTGTCTGAGAGATTACATTGTGTTCTTCTGCACATGGTGATTCTGTGCTCTAACTACAACAGCCTTTCCTTCTGTCTTGTGGTGTTCTCTCTTATTGTGCTACCAAGAGGGGGAAAGTTACTTTGGTAGAAGAGTGTGTTGTCAGGAGCAGATAATAATTTTGCAGCAGGAAGATGTTTTAGGGCTTTTCTACATAAGAGTTATTGAGAAGAGAAAAAAATCATGTGAAATCATCCTTTTGAAATAACTCAGAGCAGATGAGATCATCAGACTTTCAGAAATAAGGTGGCTCTCCAGCTTTTCAGCGGCTTGTCATGGGTTCAGGAGAAATGACTCTAATCCTAAAATGTAACCATCTCTTCATCATAGGCTTCTACCAGAGCAAGGTAATTCGTGTTCTTCCTTAATTTCTGTCTTTCCTCATGGTGCAGTTTTAATGTTTCTATATGTGAAAGGTCAGAAGTTAGTGGCTTATTCACTATTTCGTTCAACAGTGAATGTTTCAGCTGGTATTTGTCTAGAATGACCAGGCTAGTTGTAAATTGCTGATGAGCTAATTGAAAAGGTTGAAAGCACTTAGTAGAATTTAAGTTTTGCTTTTGTTTTTTGGTTCTGCTTCATAATGGGTAAATTATAGGGTCCAAAAGAGGTTCTTAAATATTTTTGTGTGTGTGTTTTCATTATACACAAAAGAATCTAAGCTCTTCCTCCCCCTCCCTTGCTAGTCTTATTAGCGATTCTACATTTTTCTTGGAAATAATTTATTATGAAAATGAACACCAAGAAAGCTGGTCAAGACATTCCAGGCATTTCTATTAATATTAATTTAAACATTAATTTTAAGTTTATTTCAAAACCTGTTAAAGAAATAGCTGTAAATGGCTGACTAGAATTCCTTCTACTTAGCAGAGGAAGTAAAAGTTTACAGGTTATTAAAGTGTTGCCTTTCAATAAATCTCCCTACACCATAGACTTCTAATCTAGACAGACTGTAAAATTTTAACCTACAGAGAATATAAACAGGAAAAACTTAAACCAAACTAACAAAATTCTTAGCATTTCATCATCAGTGACTATGAGCTGCTGCCTCCTCCCCCTGTGCTTGGTATTCCTCTTGATTAATACAGATCAGTGCAGGGAATTCATAGGGGACTGTTAACATCCATATAGAGCCAATTAAAATGTTTTCTGAATAGAAGGGATACATTAAATGACATAAATTTGACTTGACCTGGGTTATAGAAAAAATTAGAAAATTAAGGGCTTTGTTTGCCAAAGTGCATATAATATAGGCATTTTATATCTTATGTTATATATATTTCTATTTGATTTGATAGCATTTTGTATTGGTCACCAGTCTACACAAGTATGTTACTGGTAAGTGCAAGCATTTAGAATTCTTATGGGAGGATTTCCAGATTCATTAACAAATTCCTGCCTCTCACTTGAGTGATTAAAAACTGTAATTTGAATTTCTTTAAGTTTAGAGTTTGCTTCATCATGTTAAGGGCCAATTTCAGAAAGTGCTTCTGGTCTTCAGAATTATAAATGAATTTTGGGCTGTGTTTTGTGGGCCTTGGTTTGGTTTTGGGTTTTGCAATGAAATGAAGAGAGTTTACCATACCTGTTACCCAAAGTACAATGCAAATGATCACTAAGAAAAACAGTCTTGTATCAGCAGTTTCTCCAGTGAACTTGAATATAGAACAATACTATTTGATAACATCAAAACATGTCTCCATCTTCATACATTTTTCTGATTCAGCAGATCAATTGAAAGTGTTTCTATCTTTGTTATATCCCTGCTTGCTGCAGCCACTAGGATGCTTAAGGCTGAATTTTTTTTTTTATTGAAAAAATATCTGTAGGGTTTCTTTGTGTGCCTGCAATCACTTATTTTTCAATTTAGTTTTTTGTAGCTGGGGTGGGTTTCACCTAGAGCAAAAATGAAAAGCGTTATGCCTTGAGGATTTCATTTCCTGAACTACTTCAAAAATATGTTTATTTCACAAGACAAAAGCAAGGATATTATCACTTAGTGCTGACACAGAATTGTCTGAGCAAGTCAGAGTACAGGGACATACCACAGACCATGACCTGTAATTCTTATTTCTCAGTAATTTCAAACTGTTCTTCAGAATACTGTATCCATACATCCCTAGCAACATGGCCACTCAGCTTTTTAACACCTCTTTCTCCATGTAATCTTAGTCATTGCCTTCTTGCGCACATGAGATCTTTTAACTTCTCATCCTTGTCTATCTGGAAGTTGTTCTTTAGCTTAAATAATAACATAGTTAACAGACTGTGTCTTTTCTTCCACATATTACAAATTTGGAATATTTGAAATATCAAATTACCAAATTTGATATTTTGTAATTTTATATTTAAAAAAGGAAAGATAATGATTTTTTAAGTTATTTACCTCCTGCCACTACAGTAGCAGTTTATCATGTAGAATGCAAAAAGGAGCTGATGGCAAGAAAATGCTTTCAGGTAGTAACTCTGGTATCTATGCTAATTCAGCAGTAATTCTTATTTAGATCTGGGTCTAACTCTGCTTGGCTGTTGTACAGCACAGAATCAGATTGTCTGGTGTTGTTTGCATCAGAATTCAGAGATCCTCAGACTCCTTTTTTTGTGCCTATCTATGGTCTTCCCAGTTTTGAGAATTATTTGTGTAGCAACATTCTGAGAGAACACACTTCCTGTGAGTACATTCTTCCCAAGAACATACAGAGGTGGTGCTAGGAGGACTGTGTTCAGGAGGTGGCTGAAGCAAGGTTTGAGGAATGGAGTGGCATGGCTGAGGGTTTTTTATGGAGGAAGTAGTAAGCAGGTGAAGCAACAGGATCTTTTTTTTTTTTGTCAGAAGATACTGTGCTGAGTTATTGTTCCTCAGTGAGGGCTTAAGACAAGAGGCAGTTTTATTTGGAGCCTGGGGGGCTCTTTGTGTTGTAACCAACAACTCCTTTTGTCTGTCAGGCTTTATCATTTGTCTTCTGTTGCAGAACTTGTGGCACTTCTATGTTCAAACAGGTCTAAACACACTGGGTTTTAAGATGGAGTTGTAGTGTAGACTGTTAAAGCAGTGGCCTGTTAATGTTGTTCTGAGCAAGCAGCAGTGACCTAGCTCTAGACCAGGCTTGAAATGTCTGGTTTTCCAGCAGTTTTATTTATTCTTTCTTAAAGCCAGATGTTAATCACTGTATTTAGACCTTGTGTGTCTGTATAAATGTGTAGATACATTAAAAAATGCATATATGCATTCACATGTGTGCCTGTCATTTTTTAAGAGTAATAATCAACAGATAGAAAATGCAGGAACCACTGTTGTGAGGTTATGGTTCTTCAGTGTGTGATATTTGGTAGATGGGGGCATCTCGTAGTGGTGGAAGGTGAATATAAAATAGGACTATTTTTTAATACTGATTTAATACATTGCTTGGATGTATGTTTAGCATCTCTGGTTTTTGTCTTTCGTGCCAGCTCTATGTGGCCACTGAAGCCATCCTCATTGCATTGGTGGGTGCAATTCCTCCCTACCACTGGGATCTCCAAGAGCTATCAGCTAATCAGAGCCATAGCAACCAGTCAGTGACTGAGCAGAGAGCTCTCGGGGAATGGCTTCTGACTGCCAATGGCAGCGAGGTGCATAAGCATGTACACTTCAGCAGCAGCTTCACATCAATAGTCTCTGAGGTAAGTCTGAAATGTGTTTCACTGCCTCATGTGGGAGTAGTAAATCTTATTTGGTCAGTTGTGGGGGGCTGATTGTACTGCGCCTTTTTTCCATACTAATGCATTTTTGCATAGCAAATGAAATAGGTGCTACCTCCAGGTAGAGAACAGGTGATTTATTCATATCTTTACTGGCAACAAGAACTAGCTTTATTTGCTATACAGATCTTGACTAAAGTTCTGCTCTAAAACTTCCCACCTTTTCCATGTGCAAGTTATGTATTGGATCCTGTAGCTTGGTTCCACAATAGAGCTGGAATCTTGCCATTCACTGTACTAATGTGCTAAAAATCCTTTATGGACCCTGAGCTCTTTCTAGACACCTCTTGTGATTCTCTGGCTAAGTTCAAATGCATGTAGTGCCACCATCATGCTGTTAGCAAGCAGTGGAGGAACCGCAGGAGAGGAGGTGACTTCTACAATCTTTGCAACTCCAGGTATGAGGGAAGGCATGAGCAGTGAGGAGTCAGGTGGGCAAAGCAACTCCCCCCATTCTATCCCAAAACAAGCTTTAGCTTTATTGGTGTGGCCTCTGTGTTTTGTAAGTGTCTTCTTTCATGGTCTAGCCACAGTCCCTACAGAAATTATTTCAGGCTCTGCGCAGATGTGTGCAACACCTGCCCTTCCTGGGGCCTTCAGTATCTGTTAATGTCAAATTCTTCTGTGCAAGAGCCCTACCCAAGTGCATCTGTTATAAGATCTGAATTTAGAGCTGTACAGTTGATTCAAGTGTAGTACCACTTGATAATTCATGGCTATTGTCCAGAGGCATTAATACTATCTGAATTAGTCCTGTAAAGCACTTAACTTTATTGGTTATGAGCATATTAATAAAAACTGCCAGCTTTGGAATAGTACCAAGCAGTTGTGTGTAACAGGCATTGCTTCTTATTCTGGTAGTAGAGAGAATATGAGTACTTATGCCACTATTTAAATTGAAATCCTAATGGACAGTAGATTATTTAAGCATTATTTAAAGCTCAGTAAGGTTTTAAAACTTTCTCTGGGCTTTTTCTTTTTTGCATTTTAATTTATCCAAGAATCTCTTATTCTTTCATACTTGTCAAGCCAGACATGTTTGTGGAGCCTAGCAGTGTTTTAGGACATAAAATGCCTAGCAATCTTTATAAAATATAGTTGCCTAGATAAGAAATGCAGGTAAAAAACAGAATTCAGTTGAAAAATAAAA
This sequence comes from Phaethon aethereus, assembly GCF_964289735.1. Lineage (NCBI taxonomy): Eukaryota > Metazoa > Chordata > Aves > Phaethontiformes > Phaethontidae > Phaethon > Phaethon aethereus. The sequence continues at coordinate 90,921,405 of NC_138575.1, read as the reverse complement.
AAAAAAATTCCCAAGGCAACTTGTGTAGATTCTGCTTTGAAGTTCTTTAACATACTTCTCAGTAAAGGTCCATGTGCATAAAATCTTGTTGCCTTTATTATTTCCCACTGTTAATTTTTTTTTTTTCAAAATTTGTTAGCTGAATGTGTGATATTTGGAAGTTATGTACTAAATATAAAGACTTTAGTGACATTGCACTTATTTGGGGGAATATCTCATCACTATCTAATCTCATTACTGATGTGTAAAAAAGCTTTTTCTACATTTGAAGAGGATTTTTTAAATGCTTATCTTGTGGCATCACTTACTAATAACATGACCATTGCTTATGTAAAAAGCTTGATTCATGAATATCAAGAATATATGTGTAACATCCTTTATGTAGAAGAGAAAGGCCTTGAGCCCTTTGAAAGGCCTCTTAGCTGTTGAGATTAATTTGCAGGACAAATTTGCTTCACATCCAAATTATCCCTTAATCCCTGAATAATTCAGAAAGCATCTAATGTCACTGGGTTTCAGTGTTGGCAGCTTTTAAAATGTTTATACCAAAAGTTAGGGCAAGATTCTTGTAGCTCTCAGAACAAACTGACCACGTTGTTTCAAGATAAAAGTAATGTCATATGCTATTATACAAATGTATTTTTCTGGGAATTGTTTTTAAATTCTAGAGAAGCTTCAAAAGCAGATTTGTGGTCACATGGTTAGTTTTAGAATTGAATTTTGTCAGTCTTGACACTTTATGGGCACATTACCTACTATATCAGTAAACACCTCACCATTAAAGTGACAATTCAAAATGAAGTGTATACTGAGAGTAAGCAAGTTATTTTCTTGGAGCTTCTGAATGATTTTGTTTTGTTCTGTTTTACCAGCTCTGTAATCCTGGTGAGGTTTAATTGCATGGCTCTGTTCTCATGGTGAGGTAGTTTATATCTGATCTTTGAAATAATATAAGCTTTGCTAGAAAGGATATCTAATGGGGTTTTGGTAGAGGAAGAGAAGATTATGAGGAGAAGATTAGAGTGTTATTGCAGGGATAATGACATAATCACCAGCTTACCAGCACAGGAAGGAAAGTTGGGCTGTCATTAAAAGGAAACATTATCTCAAGATGCAAGATGAGTAGAAAAAGAAAAGAACGCAAGGTGTGGAGTTTTTTAGAATACAAAAGGAAATAACTCTTGAACAGTGAGAGCATGGCATATTTTCATTCTGCAGTTTTGTGGGGGAAAGAATTTCCCTTCAGGTTCAATGTGAGACATAACTCTGTAAGAATCAAACATATGAAGATTGGGTTTCTATTTGGAATTGAGGAGGATTGGAAATGACACAAAGTAGACTGTAAAAAGGATGAGTATTTGCAATACCAGAAAACCTGTCTAATGCTACCAAAGTGTTTCTCAGTGACAGGACAGTTCATGAGGAGGAGCATATGCAGTTTTCTCTTTGGACATAAACCACAGTTTTTATTTTTGCATAGCATGCCTACACACTGCAGTGACACATGTCGAGGTAGGACTGAGTCTATTTAAGCTAATAGATTTATGTGAGAAAAGGCAATAAAAGGGAGAGTGGGAGAAGGCTGCAAAAGTTAGTATTCTGAGAGATCTGTCCTTGATTTCAGAACCAAAGACTGCTCATGATTTGGGGGAACTGTGCAATTGATTAGTATGACCCGGTGAGTCTGGGAGGAGTTGTGTTTTGGTGACTTATCTGATGACTGACTGAATGTCATACTTAGGAGACTTAGGCAAAGTTTGATCTTCCTTGAAGTGTGTGTCATCCCCCTCCATCTACTAGCTGTTGGTGAACTGCTTGGATTCTGGATAATTCTCCTTTTTTTATCTCCATCCAGTGGTTTTTGATTGGTAACACATCATACAAAGTCAGTGCTGCCAGTTCTTTTTACTTCAGTGGTGTGTTTGTTGGAGCAATCTCATTTGGCCAGCTCTCAGATCGCTTTGGGAGGAAGAAGGTCTATCTCACAGGTAACCACTGCCACCTAATAAAAATGAATGAACGGGAGGTGTCATGTCTCTGAAGATCAGTGACAAAAGTGCAGTTTCTGTGGAGAGCTTGGTCTGCAGCAGTGAATAGTGTGCTGTGATTTTTTTTTTTTGTCCTTCCAATATACTTCAGGAATATTAGTAGGGACAAGAAATTCATATTTGACTGTTCAGTCACCATCTGAATATCTGGGAGGTGTTCTGGATTTAGTAATCATACCATAAGAGCCTACACTCATGCATGTCATGCTTGTGGGATCTCCACAGGTTGCAATTAATATTTCTAGTAATTTGTTAGTAATGTTCTTGCACGTATAACCTGCTAGGAATTTGCACCTTTTATCTCCTGTCTGCGTGTTTTAATTCTTATATAGTTGTGGTCCTCATTGTGTTAAAAAGCTCAAGCTTTTTTACTGTCCCCAGATCAAACAGCATTTGAAACTTGATGTTTTCTGTATGTATTTATAAAGTTGTGTGTCAATGGATGAGCATGTAGAATTAAAAAATATATTATTTTTTTAAAGGAACAACCTCATTCAAAGCAGATAAAGGTGGTCCTGCTATGCAGTGCAAACTCCCCATGTACTGTCCCCTGGTAACATTTCTCTAGTTTATATGGACTACTTTCCAAGAATGAGAGCAGATATTTGGTCATGTGTTTAATCTGTTGCTTCTGTATGGGAATAAATATCAAGCCATCTTAACTGGAGCCAGACAGTAGTTCTGAGTAGGTGGAAAAAACCATCTGCTGTGAACTGAATTTGAAGGTTTAGCACTGCAAATGATGTATTGGAAACCACTCCTTTTCTGTTCCCCCCCGCCCCCCTTATTATACTGATTTTAGATACCTAAACTTCTGCCCAAGCCTGTGGTATGTAGCAGTGTGTTGTAGTTGTTGACTGTGAATACTTAGGACAGATGCCACTGAATGTCATGTGAAGATACTGATAAATGCTTCCGTTTTTCTTTAGATACTCTTCTGAAATGAAACCTTTTGCCTTGTTTTCCAGGCTTTGCCCTTGACATCTTGTTTGCCATTGCAAATGGATTCTCACCCTCATATGAATTCTTTGCCATCTCTCGCTTCTTGGTAGGGATGATGAATGGTGGGATGTCACTGGTGGCCTTTGTTCTACTGAATGAGTGTGTGGGTACTGCCTACTGGGCATTAGCAGGTAAAAGTTTGAGTGTCAGTGTCTTTATTGTCAGAATCTATAGATTTCAGTCTCACACACCAAAGCTAACACCATAGCAGTTGTGAATTTAAGTCTGCTTGAGGATCTGTGACCAGCCTTTGAATCCTGCTTTGTTATTATGAACTTTAGACAAGCACAGTAGATGACTTGGGGCCATTCAGATTTCTCCATCACTCAAGTTGACAAAGGTCCAGTTGAAATATCCCCTGTGAATGTTACACAGCTAAATACTCATCCAAGGTTCATAACTGAGTTCTAGCCATCAGAATTTTGGACTCTGCTAAGCAGAGCTTAGTGTTTGTATGCTAGATATAAATTCTTTCATTCCTGGCAGTTCTCAAAGAAATCAAAAGTGGTTTTATATGATGGGAAGATGAGACAACTATTGTTTATATGTTTAAAAAAAAAAAGTTGTCCTATGTGGTAATCAACCTTAGAATTTAGAACAAAAGGTACAGACACCCTTAACTGTCTTGGTCGCTAGTGTTGAAGCTGTCCTTCAGATGTGATACATATAAATTGTCGCGTTACAGTACTGGAGCCTAACTTACCTAGCCTGTGACAAGTGCCAAAGAACTGAGAGTATTTTAAAATGGAATATCTTACAAATTATGAGAGCTACAAATGAATACTATATATTCCTAAAAAATGCCAATTTTCCAATGGCTTATAGTATTTTTACACATAGAAAGCTCAAACATACTTATATTTGGAATTACAAGACTTAATTCCTTATGGGGCTTTGGGTGAGGAGGATATAGAAGGGTGCTTTTTGTGCTTGTATTGATCTTTGCAATTAGATATAAAACTTCTGCCCTGAATGGGTGAAGGACAGAATGTTCTTTGGTCAAATACCTGTGGTTTTACCTGTATTGCTGAGTGAATTTTTCTTAATGAAGTTAGTTTCTGTCTGATCCCATGTGTTGAGAATTAATGTTCCTTAAAGGACTGATGATGTTTTGGTTTTCATTGTATATTAGGATCTATTGGTGGCTTGTTCTTTGCTGTGGGAATTGCCCAGTACGCTTTACTAGGCTACTTCATTCGTTCCTGGAGGATGCTGGCTGTTGTGGTTAACCTGGAAGGAACAGTTGTCTTTCTTCTATCTCTGTAAGTTATTTTTTCAAACTGAGTTTCATCAAGATGTCAAAAGTAAGAAAATTAAAAAAAAAACAAAACCAAACCAAAAAAACCCCCAAACAAGTCAAGGTGCTTTTCTGGGGTGGCATGAAATGGTATAACTAACGTATTTCTCTCAAATTCTACCACCCCATTTTCTGTGTTATCTTTAAATAGCAGTGTTGCAGTATTTGAATGTAAGTGTATATCATATCGTATATGCATTATTACTGTAGATGGGAACAATTTCTAGAGTGTAGAAGCACATCCTGTTCTTTAACTGGTATATGTAGATGATCTAAACTGTTGTCTAGTATGCTAAAAGATACAGAAACATTTTTGTGGTTATGTGATAACGTGACGTTTCTCTTACAATTGTGCTTGCACAGAAGGAACAGCATCAAAATTGCATGTGCATACATTCTTAAAGGTGACATGCAAAATTAAAATTGGGCAGCTTCCTTTTTTCAAATGTGATTAGGAAAGAATAGAAGAAGGCTTCTTTACTGAGATAGTAGGGGTTTTGTATGTGTGGACTTCAGTGCTGAAAGCTTTATGATGCAGTGTGCTCTTATATGCTTCCTTACAGCAAAATCTCAGTAACTGAAAGAAGAAAATAACTTTAGCCGCTGTTTAAACTTAAGGCTTTTTTCCTTCCAACTTCTATTTAACTTCAGTAACTAACTTTTTGACTAAGGCTCTTTGCTAAAGAGTCAACACACCCTTTCAAAGGAAGCATTCGAACTCAGGTTTTAGAGACTGTTCATGAGGTAAATATCAGAAATGTCATCTCTGCCTTTTCAAAACTTAAAGTGGTGTTTGGGGCCTTTAGAAAAAAATCTTTCAGATTGATACATACAGTTTCTTAAGTGCTTTATGCTTGGGACTTCAGAGCTGCGCTCAGAGGCCCATCTTACTGTAAGAAACGTTTTTTTTATTCCAAATTTCACACTGCCTTCATTCCACTTAGCATTTTCTGCAGAGCAATTTAAGCAATCAGATTTTTTTTATGATGAGGAAGAAAACATGTTCCTTTCTAAGCTCTTTTCTTTTATAAAAGCACATAATCACTTTCCTTTAATTTTAGAGGGAAAAATGTCACTTCTGGTCAGAGGAAAAAATCTTAAAGCTTCTGGCAAAAGACTGAAGTTTAAATTAGTTTTGGGAATTGAAGTAATAGAAGATTTGTTTTGTAGGCTGTGTTGGAGTTACAGACCTACCACGTGCACAGTGCACGTGGGGAGCGAGAGCAGGACCTTTGCACATCCTCTGCTTTCCTGTCTACAGGAGAGAATTTGGGGAAAGCTGGAAAATGAAAAAAGGAAGACAACTAGTTAATGTTACAAAACCATCTTGTGGTTACTTGTAGTAATGTGGTGCCTCCTTAATTCTGAATTATCCTAAGACAATCCTAATGATACTGTAACTTGTAGTATTGTGTGTATATGTATATACTCAACCTAATTTCTTGGTATTACATTTGACTTGTGTTCCCTTTCCTTTCAACATGCTTCGTCTCTGTTTCTGTAAGTGAATTCTATACCTGAAGGGTTGTTTACTGAATTGTATTTCAGCCTTGTTCCCATAGGCAAGTCCAGCCTCATAGAAGACAAAAACCCTAAAGCTTTCTCTGTGTGTATGTGTTTCAGATTCATTCCAGAGTCCCCTCGCTGGCTCTATTCACAAGGCCGTCTGAATGAAGCAGAAGATGCCCTCTACCTCATTGCAAAGAGGAACCGCAAGCAGAAGTGCACTTTTTCATTAAAACTCCCAGCAGAGAGGAGCTCCAGAGAGGCTGGAAGTTTCTTGGATCTGTTCCGATATAAGATTCTCCTGGGACGCACCTTGATCATGATGTTTACCTGGTACTTGAAATACTTTGTAGGCCCAGCAGTGCTACTGTTGCCTCTTTAAGTCTTTGAGAGAACATACTGCTGAGAATTGGCTTATGCTGCAGATTGTACTTAGTCTCAGCCAGTATTATTAGGGACACTGTACCTAAAAAGGATCCTTGTATTATAGTATTTCCTTTGTGCGTTTCTAATATGAAGCCATTTTTACTATCTAGTTCTGAGGTCTTATCTTTGCATTTCTGTCGTGCTTTTTGAGTCTCAGAATAGTTGAGAACTATCTCTTGCTTTCTGACCCGCAAAGGCTGCTGATATTAGTCATGCTGTCCTCTTTGGCCTGGTGCTATGTGTCAGTACTTTTAGTCACATGGATTATTCTTTGTTTGTGTGTATGTGTAAGGAGCCCGTTAGAAGGTGAGTGGCCTACCTTGTCTAATGAGTGTTTATTTTCTTAAGAGAAAGTGCTGCCACTGCTAGCAGTTGCTGTAGTAAGGAGCAGGAGTTACCTCTAGTCACTAGCAGAAATTTGACTCTCCAAAAGTGCATATTTTGTTTCAGATAGCTCTGCTAGGCCTGAGGTCTTTTGCTGCCACTTTGAAATAAACCTTATGTATTACATAGTATGTGAGTCCTCTGGCATTACTGTTCATGCTGTTGCTTTTATAATGCATATATTTGGGAATGATGTATTGATTTAAAAAAAAACAAGTGGCGTGATTTTGTCAGCAGACAACACAGAGCTGTTTTCCTGTTGCTTTTCCAAATTCTTACTGCACAACAGTTGATTCTTGTGTTTCTTAAGTGAGAATTGCTGATTTCCTGCAGAATGAATTAGTGACCTGTTCATTTCCTTCTCTAAAGACGACAGCCAGTCAGGGCTACAAAAGAAAAGTAAAAAATCAGAATTGGAGAATGAATAAAACTGGACTGGGGTGTAGAAATTAAAAGGCAGAAGTGTCATCTAAACTGTTTGAGAAAGGGTTTACACACAATTGGAAAAGTATGGACCAAAGTGAAACCTGATAAAAACAAAAAAGACAAAGACATAATATTTCAAGTCAAATAATATAATCATGATCATATTTTAACTTTATTCTGGTTTATGCACAGTTGTCTTAAGTGTAGTCTTAAGTTTACCTGAAGTCAGGAATTGGGTCTGTGCAGAGATAAAATGGTTTCTTTACCTAGAAAGTGTTGTACAGTTGTAGAGAAACATTTTAGACCTATTTTCTGAAACACTAAATATAGTTTATAGTATATTGTGCCATGCTAGTGCTTTGATTTGACAGGCAAAGCAGCAACTCTGATTTTACTCTTTTTCTGTCTTTTGCAGGTTTGTTTGCAGCTTGGTTTACTATGGTCTTACCCTTAATGTGGGTGACTTAGGTGGAAGTATTTATGCTAACTTAGCCCTTTCAGGGTTGATAGAAATCCCAGCATATCCAATCTGTATTTACTTGATTAACCAAAAATGGTAAGTATGAAATTTATTAACTCATTCAGTGCTTTTTTTGTTATCTTTGAGAAAAATTATAGGTTTACTGTATATTGTATCTCCTAGCTTTGTATCTGTTGTGTGGGGCTTCCTGCTTCAATGTTACTACTTCATTATATTCTTCTGGGAAATGCATTTTTATTTGAAAGTGCCATTGATATATTTTTATTTCAAATAAGTTTAACTTGTTCTCAGTAGCTCACTTATTAATGAGCTGCCTAAATTTGTCTCGGAGGTGAGGCTGAGCTCCTCTATCAGTTGAACTTGGCTGTGCTGAGTCCACACTAACACAAGATGGCATTCTTCCCACCTCTGTCTTGTAATCCCCATTCTCACTGTTATGTCAGAGCTTTTGCAATTAAACTCAACTGAAGCTGTCGTGTGGTTTTATGTAGTAGCTGCTGCGTGCACTAGTATGTGAACTGAACTGTTGATTCAGATATTTAGCCTTTTTCTGAGCCATGATACTGTGGACAATGTCTTTCACTTTGTAGAATTCACCTCCCAATCTCTTCTCTACATGTCTCCTGAGAAGTTTTACAAATGTGCACATACAGTGGGAAGCAAATCAAAGTCCTAGAAACTGTCAGCCACTGCATAAAGACTTCTTGATGCTCATTTTGTTAAGAGTGAAGTAGAAGCTTGTTTAAAAACAGTGTGAGAGGAAGTGTTTGAGAGATGGCATTCAGAATTTCCAACTGCAAATAAAGAGGCAACGTGAGTTTAGAGGACTCATTGCTCTGCAAACTACAGATCTAATGCAGAATAAAGCTTTGTTATCCTTGCACATCAGGTTTGGTCGGAAGCGAACATTGAGTGCATTTCTGTTCCTGGGAGGATTGGCTTGTCTTATTGTCATGTTTCTTCCTAAAAAAAAAGGTAAATATTTCCTTTTTTTTTCTGGATTATGTGATAAGAAGTTGTAAACACAGCATCCTATAGCCTAAGAATTTGATGGTTGCCAGTAGATGAGGTTCATACCAAATGCAAGTCTTAATTTTTGAAGGCAGAGACGCTAACTTGCAAAAAGGATAAGCATTCCTAAGACCTTAAGGAAAGCTTTTTAGAAAGACTTGGATTTGAACTTTTGTCTTTGGATTCTGCCCTTTACTTCTGATCACATCAATCACTCCTTTCCAGTGTTTCTGATTTACCCCAAGAAACATCATTCTTTGGAGTTATTTCTAGCCAAACGATAGGTCAACGTAAATAGTACCTGTGCAACTTGTATGTGTATCTCAAAGTGAAAGACCAATGTCAAAAGGCCCTAAGAATTGAATCTTGGGGCAAGCTTCCGTCTTTCCCTCACTGCTCTGTAATCTTCAAGACTGGTGTGATTGTGATATTAATGTGGCCATATAATTTATAGTTCGAAGAGCATTCTGAAAATCTTCTGAAGGAAAGGGTCTTTAAGAAATGTGAAATGAAATGTCTTTTTTGTAAAGACACACTAATGTTCATTTCTTCATTTTCAGATGTTTTTCAAAATGATATAAACAAAATTGCACAGTGAGCAATTTTTCCTTTGAAAACTAGGTACATAAATTCATCTCAGCTTCTAAGATTTGTGCATGTACAACATCTGTTATAAGGAGAGAAAATGCTTCAAACATTTGAAGCATGATTCAAAAAGCTTAAGCATTTATGATGAGCGTATGCGTAAGTTGGTCTAGATAGCAGTGAACCTAATAGGTAAAACTTTCTTTAAAGGGATGCAATTGAAGTTTGCAGGAGTATTCCAGGTGGTAGAGCCCAGACGAGTAGTTTTTGCATATCAGTCCAAGTATAATATATGAAAAGAAAGGGATTTTTTCAGAGGATAGAACTGTGAGAACCCAGGAAACCAGCTGTGTGCTGAACTGCCAAAGTCAGCCAGGAGCTGAGTACCTTAGGAAGTGAAATGGCTAACTGGCCAGAAGCAAGCACCTGTCTCTACTGACCATGACTTGTTCAAAGCAGCGATGGCTTATGCTGTAGCCTTCCTTGGTAGGCATTTAACGCATATTCTGATGTGCCTGGTATAAGCAAATAAGCACTGGCTGTTCTGACAAAACTGAGATGGAGGGGATATTTGGTATAGTTCTTCACAGCACCTTCCTGTCTTTTGTTTTTCTTCCAAAGTAATGATGTTACAAGCATGTTATCATGCTGTGGAATTGACATTGAATAAGGCTTTTTTCACTAAAAGAAAACTTGCTCACTTTTGAAAAATATATGTTACTCTTTTCTTCAACATGCTGACAGGACTAGTTTAGTATTTTATTAGTGGTAGACTCAAAATGTTGGGTTTTAGTTTCAGCTTTTACTATGTTTATAGGATTTTTATCTTGCATTTCTAAAATTTGATGTTCTAGTAGACCCTTAATGCAGGATTTCAACACTTTAAAGATGTCATCTCTTGTAACACTGAGGACAAGGGAAGGAAAACTCAGTTTCTCTCTCTTCTGGTATTGAGCAGTATTTCCATTCTGTAGTCTCTGGTACTGTTCAGGCATTTAACCTAGTCTTTTTCTATTGGATTATACTTAATAGAATGGAAACAGTTTTGGGCTAGTAGTAAGTCTGCTATGCGTTTAAAATAAATTTTTTCAGTTTATTTCATAGTGTGTTACATGGAGAGTTTTCTTCTTTGTACAAAATTGATTGTGTGGATAAAGGTAAAAAAACCATAGACACAGAATTTAAATTATGTTGATTTCTGCCAGTGCTTCCTGAAAGAAGGCTCCTTGGATTCTCTCGAGTTTTGAGAGTTTTCCTGAAGGTACAGATCACCTCTGGCAAATACTGCCCTTTAATAGAAAAACACTTGGTTGTCGTAGCAGTTTCTTCAGTAGATTCCTTTTTACTTCGTACTGTTATGTGGTTGAAATTATTATGGGGATGTATTTGAGTGCCTGAAAACTTTACAAGGGTCACATTTTCTTTATCAGATACTGGAGTGTTTGCAGTGGTGAATAGTCGCTCTCTGTCTTTGCTGGGGAAACTGACAATCAGTGCTGCATTTAACATTGTCTACATCTACACATCAGAACTTTATCCCACAGTGATCAGGTAACACGAGTTAATTTTATGGTCTTCATTTTTCTGATTCTCTTACCTGATCACCTTTTATTGTCTCTTACTTACTTTTTTTCTATTAACTATACCTTTTCATTTGAGATTTTCAGTTATGTATAATGATTATCTGTAGTTCTATATGCTAAATTTCTTCCCTTTTCTTCTTCTCACTTCGCTTCCCTCAAATTTGCAGTGTTCTCTTCAGACTAACCATATTTTTTATATAATAGTAAAATAGTCATTTGGCTGCTTTGTGTGCTTACAGCCCTCTCCACTAATGAGGATAACAATAGTTTTGATGATACTTCTTTAATGGGTGATATCTGACTTTTTCAGTACTCTCTAAACCAGAGAACTGTATTAATCATTCATACTTGCTTAACCAGCAACACTGAAGATGACTGGTCAATAAGCTTTGTAAAATTGATGCTTCATAGGCCATATGTAAGCACTAGTAAGGTTTCACTCACTAGAGGCAGAAGTACCTTGTGCTTGTGCTGACAGAGTAGACAAGCAACTATCATATGGGTGCAATTTTTAATAGATATTTTAACCAGGTATTACTGTTGATGATCAGCCACCAGTGAAACTATACTGTGGTGTTTTTCATGGGTGGGCAAATCTCCTGATAAATAGGATTTGGATAAAAGGATTTAGCCAAAGTTTCAGGCAGAAACATTATACATTAATTGAAATCACACTTTTTTCTCTCTGTGTGTATGTATATAAGAATTCTGAACATGCAGAGGATTTTTTGCTTCTCTTTAAGCACAAAGCATGTTTTAATTCCTATCTTGATACTTTCAGTTACATTTGCCTTTTCTTTGCCAGTTAATGTGGTCAGGGTCATGACAGATTTTTTTTTTTCTTGCTCAATAGCACTTTTCAAAAGTTATAATTTCTCCTATGCAACTGTCACTGATGAATGATTTTTGTTTTGTTAGGAATGTTGGAATGGGTGCCTGCTCCATGTTTTCCCGTGTTGGTGGAATCATTGCTCCTTTCGTCCCTTCATTGGTTTGTCTCAATTTCTCACTGTTCTGTATATTTTTGTGGCTGTAATCTGTCAGAGGCTTACAGAGGTGGGAATATTTTGGATAAAACATGTATATAAACTATGTAAATTGGATGTCTTAACAGTATCGTGGTAGACCAAAGGCACTGTGATATAATCTGTGTAGTTAGACAAAAACTGAATATCATTTAGCCCTATAAGAATTTTGGGATTTAGCTAGTGGACTTTAGCAATATGGTAGTTTCAAAATACCAAGATAGTGATACCCTAAGCGAGCAATAGCGAAAAACCTACATAGTTAAAAGATATACTCTACTAAGATAAAGCATAAGAGCTCAATAACTCATACTTCTGAGAAGAAATTAGTTTTACCATCAGTGCACTTTATTGAATATCCATGGGTTGTAACTATCAGCAAAGCAGTTTATCTTTCAATGAATGAAGATGTTGTTGTGGAGATCTGATATACCAGCAAGGCTTTTGAGCACAAACTTCACAGAAGTCTGTCAAAGCAAAGAAATTCTGAAGAACGAAACATGGGGATGATACTGTCATTTTCCTCTGTTCATAGTCTTATGTGTATGCAGGTAGAATAGTGTGCCTGTTTGTTTCACACAAACTGCTTGTGCAGGTCAAGTGACAATTCCTTTAATGTTACAAACTTCATCTGGAATAACTTTCCTCTGTGCCATTTGCCATCTTATGTCATGCAGAAGGCTAGCGAAAGGGCAGAAGAGCATAGTGAGCCTTTTAATCTGAAGAATGAAACATGGGGTAGATGAGAATGTGAGCACCTCTCGGGTACAACAGACAAAGCCAAGACTGGTGCAGATCTCCCAGGTAGATTTAATAGGCAGCTCTTATGTAACGGGTGAGGCATCTATTATGTTGTAACTAGCAGAGATTTGGCACTACAGGAGATGGAAGTCTTGGATCATGTTTGAAGGAGTCCCATGAAACTGAAAATAGCTCTGTTTTAAAAAAAAAAAAAACAACATTGATTTGAAGAAGGAATTAAGTATTTTTGTGTTTTGGAATTTCTTCAACTATTGCATTTTTCAGTAACTTTTGTCTGGGGATCTTATAAAAAGGGTGGGAGTGGGAAAAGTTAATTGCTGAGGTAAGACATGAAGTGTTACTCTTCTATTTGATCACAGCCTGTTATTAATTTAGAATTGTTCTTTACTATACAAAGTGAGTTTTTGAAACAAACAGCTAAACTCTTGCCTTTTAAATGAGCCTGCTTTACTGGTCATTTGAAAGTGAATGTACACAATTTGGAGCTATATTGTAGATTACTCATATTTTTGCACACACCTTTCCCCAGTGTAGTTTTGCTTGTAACAGGACATGTGAAAACAGGAACAGGCATCAAAGGAGTATAAACGTGGCTTAGGCTGTCAGGGATGATGACAGGAAGGTCAAAGCTCAGTTGAAGCTAAAACTAGCAAGAAATATAAATAGGGATTCTGTCAGCTAAGGGAAATCTAGAGAAAGTTTAGCCTGTTGTTGAATGGGATGGATGACCTATTGTGGATGAGATGGAATAAGCTAAAATACTTAACACTTTTGCGTTAGTCTTCATAGGCAAAGCCTGACCCCAAGACTCTGTGCATATCAGCACAGTTGAGGAGGCAGAGGGCCAGTAAACAGTGGAGGAGCAATAGGTTCAAGAACACTTAAAGCGGAAAGCTTTCCATTCCATGGGATAGGATTCCCTAAGAGGTGGTGAAAGAGCTGGCTGTGATAGTGAGGCAAGTGTCAATCTGTGATAAACCGTTGATGTAGAGAAAGGTCACTGATAACTGTGGGGGAAAAAGCTAATGCTATGTGTGTCTGTAAGATCAGGATGTCGATCCAGGGAGTTACAGACTGAGCAACTCAAACTCAGTCTCATGGGACGTGACCTTTCAGAGTGTGTTTCTAAGCATGTGAAGGTCAAGAAGGTAACTGAGATCAGTAAATATGAATTTACTAAGGACAGTTCATTCTCAGCCAGTTTTATTTGATGGTCAGCCATTTCCTCACCCATATTACCCTCTGTGGTGAAAGGGAGGAGAGTAGGAAAAGTTTTTGTAAAGCTTTTGACACTATCACAGCATTCTTGTTTGGAAGCTGTGAAAGGAATATTAGATTTGAATGTTCCATGGACCACCAGGCTGAAAAGGATAGTGACAGGCTCAGTATTTGTTGGCTGGTGACAAGTGGAAGATAAGACAGAATACATCCTCGTATTTAGAGAATGCAAAATGAGGAGTGATCGACACACCAAATAGTAGATCTTTAATCCAGTGGGACCTTTTGAGCCAACAGAAATCCCATGAAGGCCAACAAGAAGAATAAAATTCTGTTTCTCGTGTGGACTAATTACATGGTCGGTACAGGCTGGGATCCAACTGGCTGAGTAGCAGCCTGGCTGGAAGAGGCCTGGGGATGACAATGGATGACAAGTTAAATGGGAGCTAGCAGTGTCCTCTCATCACAAACAGGCAAACTTCACACTGAACTAAATCAGGCCAAATTCAGTATGTGGCCCACAGATTGAGTTCCCTCCCAGTTCTAGAGGGATGTTCAAAAATTTGGGGAGGGTCCAGTGGAGGGTAGCCAAGGTGGTCAGGGGCCTAGAACACATGGCTTCACATGAAAGCTTGAGGGAATATTGCACCTTTGATCTTCTCAGTAGTGTGGAACAGTTCAGCAGGGGTCAATGGCTACAAGTTTTGGCTTGGGGGTTAGATAGAAAATTTGGAAAATATTCTGAGGCTTAATGGAGCCCTGGAACAGTCCACTCAGAGGCGGGGGGAATCTCCATCCTTGGAGGTTTTTTCAATAGTTGGTTACACAAAGCTATGATTGACCTGGTCTAGTGTTGGCTGTAGTCATGCTTAGAGTAGGTGGTTAGCCTAGGTGACCTCAAGAGATCTCTTCTAACCAGCATGTCTGTGATTCTGTGATACCTCTTTCTTACTAAAAAGTGATGCTGTATGTGTTAAGAAGTAGAATCATAGAATGGTTTGGTTTGGAAAGGACCTTAAAGATAATTTAGTTCCAACCCCTCTGCCATGGGCAGGGACACCTTCCACTAGATCAGGTTGCTCAAAGACCTGCCCAACCTGGCCTTGAACACTTCCAGGGATGGGGCATCCACAACTTCTCTGGGCAGCCTGTTCCACTGTCTCACCACCCTCATAGTGAAAAATTTCTTCTTTATATCTAATCTAAATCCACCCTCTTTCAGTTTAAAACCATTACCCCTTGTCCTATCACTACATGCCCTTGTAAAAAGTCCCTCTCCAGCTTTTTTTTGTAGGCCCCCTTCAGTTACTGGAAGGCTGCTATAAGGTCTCCCCAGACCCTTCTCTTCTCTAGGCTTCAACAACCCCAACTGTCTTAGCCAATCTTCATAGGACAGGTGCTCCAGCCCTCTGATCATCTTCATGGCCCTCTTCTGGACTTGCTTCAACAGGCGAGGGGGCCCCAGAGCTGGTTGCAGTACTCCAGGTGAGGTCTCACAAGAGCAGAGAGGGAGAATCACCTCCCTTGACCTGCTGGTCACGCCGCTTTTGCGGCCTAGGATATGGTTGGCTTTCTGGGCTGCAAGCGCACATTGCTGGCTCATGTTGAGCTTCTTATCAGCCAACACCCCTGCGTCCTTCTCAGGGCTGCTCTCAATCCATTATCTGCCTAGCCTGTGTTTGTGCTTGGGATTGCCCTGCCCCATGTGCAGGACCTTGTAGTTGGCCTCGTTGAACTTCATGTGGTTTGCATGGCCCACCTCTCAAGCCTGTCAAGGCCCCTTCCGTCCAGTATGTTGACCACATGACTGGTGTCGTTGACAAACTTGCTGAGGGTACATTCAATCCCACTGTCCATGTCACCAACAAAGATGTTAAACAGCACCGGTACTAATACCAACCCCTGAGGAATGCCGCTTGTCACTGGTCTCCACTTGGATATCTATCCTTGACCACGGTTACTTGTGTGCAACCATCCAGCCAATTCCATATCCACTGAGTGGTCCATCCATCAAATCTCTCTCTCCTATTTAGAGACAAGGATGGGACAGTGTCAAATGCTTTGCCCAAGTCCAGGTAGATGATGTCAGTTGCTCTTCCCTTATCCACCAAAGCTGTAACCCTGTTGTAGAAGGCCACCAAATTTGTCAGTCATAATTTGCCCTTAGTGAAGCCATGTTGGCTGTCACCAATTATCTCTTTATTTTCCATGTGCCTTAGCATAGTTTCCTGGAGGATTTGCTTTGCGATCTTGCTGGGCACAGAGGTGAGACTGACTGGCTTGTGGTTCCCTGGGCCTTTCTTTTTTCCCTTTTTAAAAATGAGGGTTATGTTTCCCCTTTTCCAGTCAATGGAAACTTCACCTGACTGCCACAACTTCTCAAGTATAGTGGCATAGCAACTTCCTCTGCCAGTTCCCTCAGGACCCATAGATGCACCTCACTGGGCCCCATGGACTTGTGTACCTTCAGGTTCCTTAGATGGTCTTGAACCCGATCTTCTCTTACAGTGGGCGGTTCTTCATTCTCCCAGTACCTGCCTTTGCCTTCTGCGACTTGGGCAGTGTGGCTTGAGCACTTGCCACTGAAGACCGAGTCAGTCATTGAGAGTACATATGTTATAGACAAGAATTGAGTATAAATTCAGCAGGCATTTCTTTTAAAGTCCATACCAAAATTTGTATGGATCTAATAGTATTGATAAGATACAATTGACAATATTGGTTAAAAAAAGAAACAGTGGGATTGGTAACTTATGCTAAATAATGAACACAAACACTTGCCAGATGGAATGGTTGTAAAAGTTAAGTGCTTTAATGTACAAGTATGAACTAGAAGGAGCTAATCTCAACCTAACTCTCTCTGTTCTTTTTTCCAGAAGTCTGTACAGTGGTCTCTGCCTTACATTGTGTTTGGAGCGACTGGTCTTTTGTCTGGGCTCTTAAGTTTATTGTTGCCAGAGACCTTAAACAGCCCTTTGCTGGAAACTATTTCAGACCTGCAGGTATGCTCATACTGGAGGCTGGGTGATGAAGCCATGTCATTGCAAGCACTAGATGGCTCACAGGTATAAATTTTTTTCCCTAGTACTTTTGTGTTTATTTCAGCTGTCATCTTGAATATGCCACTCTAAATAGATTAGGATAGTGATTCTTGGCCTGTGAAGGACAGGCCCCAAGGAGATAGAAAAGATAGTTTAGTAACCTTACTATTGTGTCTGAAGTGGTGTCTGGAAATGCAGGCTGAAACATGGGTGTGTTAATTCATCCCTTCAAGGCCAAAAGCTTACAATCTTCCTTTAGGATAAATGATGCGGTGATGTCTGTGGCTCTCTAACCTCTAAGATGGATTGCTGCAGCATGCTTCATGCAAAGCCAGCCATTGAAGTTTGAGAAACCTTAGACGTTAAAGAAAACAGAAGCCTGTTTATGAAGGGCTGTTCTCAAAGGCAGTACACTGCAATGTCAATTGTTAAGTCTATCCTAGAGAGTCTTTAAATGGGTTAAAGCTATACTGACCTCTGAGATATGTCCCACTGTTGATTCTGGGAAATGAGATTCATTGAGAATGTTGGAACTACAAAACTCCGAGGCATAAGCATAAATAAATGTGTAAGCAGGATGTTTTTCAGTGAGGTTTGAATGTTGTTTTTTCATACCACTTTATTTAATTTTGTCAAACTCCTGGACCACTCTTGAGGTGCGTACATCTTCCAGTTGTGTGGAAGCTTTTTTACATGGCTGCTCCTCCTGTGAATGGAGTGGGATTGGAGAGAAGTAGCTAGAGAGCTGGAAGTGGGTGTTTGAATTTGTGTAAAATTTAACGTTTAAATCCTGGTCCTAAAATTAAGTATCGATGGACTAATAAAAATTGAAAAAGTGGTCAGAAGACTTGAAGGAAAACTCATAACAAAAAAATGTTAGTTGTCTCATTAGGCTGAGATGAGACAGGATTCTTATAACATGTTTTACTTACATTTGATTAACTTTTGGTCATGCAGCCTGAGATTCACAGGTAGTCATAAACTTACTTTCATAAAAATCAGGAGGCAGGGTAACATTTCTAGAATGACAACAGTTGCTCCCTTTCAAAGGCTTCAACATGGTGCTTTGTTTAGCAATTTTAACTGTAATAATTCTTGACAGGACAGTTTAGTGACAAAAGCACCCTTGAAGAAAGCTTGAAAGAGGCAGCCCTGTAACAATTTTATACTTTAGGTACTTTACATGCACATGTTATAAAAATTTTTAACCATACTGGATAATGTGTCATGGCACCACATTCTTGCTGGCTAGATAAATCCATCATATACATTTAAATCAAGTTTACACCATCTGTTATTTTGGTAATTACATCATTATTACACCTTAACTGCACAGATGGCTTACAAAAACAATGCTAGCAAACAGTGCAGGTGTTATAACTTAGAGTGGGGGAAAGTCACATTTTTATTTTCCTTTCTAACCAAGTAGGGTCAGTATTGCCCTTCGGAGTGACAAGTATTGTCTGCCTATCAGTATTTGTACAACTTGATTCACTTATGTCAAGCAGTCTTCTCAGGTCTCAATCTTCCCTGTTTGCACTTCTGCAGGCTTCTTAAAAATCCCAAGCTGAACAGGATCCACAAAAGAAAAAAAAAATTGAGAATGTTCTTCAGGAACTCTTTCCCCAGATGGATTAAAATTATTGAATCCAAAGGAAAAAGTTGTTGGTTCAGGCCTGAAGTAATCCTGTTACAACTTCACTGAAGTATCTGGAATGTCTGTGACACATTAGGGGTTTATTTTAAAGCTCACAAAGAAAGTGCTGATAAAATGGAAAGCTCTTAAACATTAACCCTATTTGACAAGGCCATGGAGAGGCCTTACAAAGCTGCTGTAAGAAAGATGTAGAATTTATTTGGCATACTCTGAATTCCCCCTGTGGAATCTATTGTCCTTTTGTACCACTTTCAGGATAACTAACACGCATTCTGGTTGCCCAGAATGGAGGTTTAGTCCCTGTTAACATACATGAATGTGATATTCAAGTTGGACAGCATCCAGTGATAGCCTGACTTTCCTCAAATAATTTTAGAAATCCACAAAAAAGCATAACATGATTTGCTTTATCTTCTGACAGGTCTTAGTGCTCAAACTGTTTGAAATTCCTTTGCAGTTAACGCATAGTGCTGTAGCAAAACTTCTCTGAAGACAGGTCTAAAGCTACAGATTTTGCTTGCATGCTACTGTCAGTCAGGAACATGATTCCCACTTCTCTGTTTTTTACCCTCTCTCACCCTTCTTTGCATACGACTAGGCAGGCAGAAGTCTTAGAGTAGATGCAAGCATACTGGAAAAAAATCCTAAATATTCAAACTAGATGGAGTTTGTACTATCAAGAAAATTCTTTGAACTGCAATAACTTGCATTGGTTCCATGGAAAAATGCTACACTGGCCAAATAAAAATCAATTAGCTGTAATAGCTGACTTTAGTTTGGGTATATGATATAAATTATGTTGTTGAAAGGACTCTGCTGGAGTAGGTATGCCTATAGTAGAAAGTTTACTTTCTGACCATAGGAAGTGGTAAAGTTTTTTTTTTCCCCTTTTCTGTAACACATTTAATATTGCAGGGGGATCTTTTTAATTAAACTTGCATAGGAAAATGCTCATGCTAAGCATGGAAAAGTAATAATTCAGGGTGGAGAAGCTTTGACCTAATCAAGTAACCTGTGTGTTCTGAGCCCCTGTTTCCAGTAGCTTACCACAGAGTAGGGACCTTAGACTTACATTAGGAAAGCTGAGTAGATTATCACTTCAGAACATTCTAGCCCGTCTCTCTCCTGCTTGTATTCTCAAGTGTACTGATGGAGCAGAGAAAGTCCATCCACTAGAAGCCGATCTCTTAAAAGAGGTTTTGGAGAACCAAGGACACAAAAGACATTATGTGAATTAAGATTTCTTTACAAAGTTTTAAGATAGTGATTTGACCTGTCTTTTCTTTCTTTTTCTCTACCAGCATTCCAACAGAGGTGTAATGGTTCATGCTTATGTATTTTGAGATTGATCTTGTGGCTTCTGCGCTAACCAGTGACTTCATTTTTATTTCTAGTCTGGAGACAAAGACAGCTCTGCAGGGAGTGGAAGTGAAGATGAGGAGTTTTATGATGCTGATGAAGAGACTCATATGATCAAGTAATGAAAAGAAGAAATGCTGGCCTATTTTATGCCTTTTCTTACTTGTTCAGTCTGTCCAGCTGTAAGACGAGTACTGAGGACCTTGCCTGTCAGGGAATGTAATTGGGCAAGTGCCTGTGTTTTTCCTGACTAGGAGAGGGGTTTGAGTATTGTTCAGACTAATTACACCACTGATGCTCTCATATAGAGAGCTGTTCAAATTCTTGTGGTTCAGAATGACGGTGCACAGACAGCACTTGAAGCCAGGTGAGTCAGCGAGGGTGGGATCATGTATTTCTGAAGCCTAGGAAATTACCTAGGCTTAGACAGATTTGGAGAGATCATCAATGAATGTTCATATTTTATTTTTAAGGTGGTTGATTTTGATTCAGTATAAATCGATAAACTTGAAAGAATCCACTGTTTGTTTCTGTAGAGTGAAAGTGGTCACAGAATGTGCTCTGTGCTGCGCCAGTGGGAACAAACTCCTGAAATTGTATGTTAAAATAGCTTCTGCATATTGAATAGGAGAGAGGCAACTATGAACATAAGGTTTCTCTCTGTGCACACAGACACCTGTATAGAGTTACAGGGTGCAGCTGGTTAGTCATGAGCTGTGTGTTAACTTAGTGCTAATGGCAGGCTGGGAGGAAGGACTACAGAAAAGAGCAACCATAATGCCTGCAGGTGTAAAGGACATTACTGATTTTTTTCTTTTTATCCACCAGGCATTTTCTTGGGCTATCTTATACATTTGCCACATGTTCCACCCATTTCAGCACGGCTGTTTATAGCTTTGCCTACTTCTATCGTGTCCTCACTTTGCCATAAATATTGAAGCTTGGCAACTTCTCTGTGCAGTGAAACCATTCTGTGAAGGATATAATTTCATGAGTGGGACATATGTGAGGTATTTATCACATTGTGTGAGGTGTGTGTTAGAATATGTAGCTCATTTTTGTGGACCTATCTGTGTCTTTATTTCTGGAAGAAACTTAACTCTGAAGTGGTAAGAGGAACTATGGGTTGCTGTTACATTTTTGGGATTATTGCCAGGAAGCTGCTAGTATTTATTTGTGTGTAGATAAAGTTCTCTTTTTTTTTTTTTTTTAAAAGGGCAAACCTATTTGAGACAGCATTTGGTTACTTGATGATGTTTCTTAACCAGGTGCTTGCTCAAACACTTGGTTACTTGACCTTAAGACAACTTCATTCTCCTGTTTACACTGAACTTTCTCTAAGTGCTTCATTAGAAGGATGTAGAATCTTGAAATCTGAAACATGAACGCATTAAATGTTCCAACTACAAAAAAGTGAAGCCTTGCAAGGATTCAGTTTTCTTGAGTATATCATCTTAGTCCTCTAACCTGTGGCTCTCTAAGACTGATTTCCATAAAATACTGGTTAATCTTTATACTTGGAGTTCCTAGCAAAGTGCCACACAATGGCAGCAAGTATATTGTCAGGCTCACTGGTCATTTTTGTGGATGTTAGACTGAAAAAAAGAATTAAAATAAACCAAAAAACTGACTGCTGAATATTTTCTGGTTAAATTGGGAAGTTCCTTTACTCTCAAAAGAAGTGAAAATAAACAGCATCTGAAGTTTGCAGCAAGCTGCTTCAATTTTGTTCATTGGGAACTGTAACGCTGAACAAAGCACAACGACTCTGGTTGGTGCAGAGAGCAGCCCAGAGACCGCAGATTCACGCTTGCAGTACTCCCACTTGGCCTGAAGTTGATCCAAGCCTTGACTGTGAGCAGAGTTGGGAACTTCAGTCCCTATGGACAATGTGTCAGTATTGTTGTGATTTTTGCCTGTGTTATGAGCTCTACTAGAAGAACTCCAGCCGGCAATCTTCACTTTGTTTCCAGACTGTTGAACAGTTGTGGTGGATGTGGCAGGGCACTCTTAAACCCAGCTGGGTAGTCTTTCTGCCTTATTTGGCCATTTTGTCTGCAAGAAAATTGGTCCAAATAAAGTGGCTGGAAATACCTGGAAAGGTTGAATCTATTTGCTCAAAGAATTCTTTTAGTTTTACACTCACATTTTGAATTCTGGACAGCTGGAAAAATTACTTTTAGAAGCCATCAGCAACAAAATAAATAAAACCTGTTTAGAAGCAAACAGTCATAAGCCTGGTGGCATTAACATGCTGCCAAGACCCAACAGTGTTTTTAGATGTTTGCTGCCTCTGTCTCTCTTTGGACGGTAGGTGGAGTAAGTCACCTGAGGCAGACAAGAACTGTTAGCTTTCTTCCCTCCATAACTTTACTGTTAATATCTGCTACTGGCAACCCTGGTCATGCCATGGGACACCTCAACATAGTCATTAGAATGTTAGCATGCTGTAATGGTTCAGGTGGAGGAGATCACTGTTTGCAGGACCTGAGATGGATTTTGTGACAATCCTCAACTTTTAATTAAAACTTATCTCTCCATTCATGCACTTTTATATCATAAATATACATATGTAAAATTGCAAAAACAAGACTGAAGAAAACATCAGCAATTTTTTTCCATAAAACTTGCTGCTCTTTTTAACTCTAAATCTGTCCTATGTTTACACCTTTAGAATTTTAAAAGACAGCGTCTTTTTTTCTGTCAACCATAGGAACTCTGATGTTACTTTCCGATGCCAGTTAATTCAGAAGTTTTATAGGAAAGAACCCCTCCAAGAGGAGCTCAGCAATGTAGTATCAGGCTTCTTACAATTACTTGCTTTCCCACTTTGTGGTCTGAAGTCCAAATCGGTTAGGTGCATTAAGTTTCTTTTCAGAGAGGTTTGCTTTATAAGAACTGGCCTTCTGATAAACCTGTAGGATCACTTTTCTTACCTATAGAGTGTAATGCTTTATAATATTGAGACTTGTGCTATATCTTGTGCTATACGTAGCATTCACTGGGGAGCTGCTGCATAGTATTTTGTAGCCAATGTGGTCAGTATTTTCTGTATCTAGATGGAGCATTTTTGCTAAGCAGAAGTTACTCAGTTGAACAGTGCCTGCTGTGATGGGTCTCACAACCATGTTACTTGAAAGCCCAAGTCAGAAGGTCAGAGAGAACTTGTGACTTTGAAGTTATATGTAAGCAGTCTGCATAGGCCCAATTAATAAATCTCAGTGTTTGGGCAGTAAGTTTGCCCTGAGGAGCTACTGGAGAGTAGAGGCTGATAAAGCACTAGATATATCACAGTTTATGACCTACTAATGCTAAGAGTCTGAGACCCAATATCCTTGCTATAGTTGAGTGAAGTATGACAATCTCATCCCACATTTTTTACAAGAGCAGCTTTTTATATTAAGCAGCCTGTGCTATTAACTGGTTTCTGTGTTGTGCAGGCACTAGGATACCCACCCCCAAGATGAGAATTCCTTCCCTGGATTCCTTTGGGTTTGTAGCTGGTTTTTTTCCAGCCAGCTCAGTGGGATTATGCTAGAGATGAGAGAGGCTTTCCCATGGTGATGATTAGTCAGACCTTAATACTGTCTCAGGTGAGGTATGTTTGGGATTCTACTGTCTGGAGACCTCCCAAGTGGTACTTGAATACGCTTAGGAGTAAAGGACAGTGACAGGTCATGTCAGACAGCATGGATGAGAATTAGCTGGAGGGAGTTGAAAGAATAGAGGATTCAACAGAAACACTTTAGGGCAAATGAAATGAAACACAAGATAGTAGTTGTTGGGTGAAAATACCCTTCTTGCTGCTTGGTGTTGACTTCTCCTTTCAGAGCTAGCATTGATTCCAGGATGTCCCACTGGGGACACCAGTTTCATCACTTCCTTTTTAATGTCAACTTTGTTCAGCACTACTTTAGTGATGAAACATTTCTTTTGATCAGTATAAAATATGGCATGCTTCAGTTTTCTTTTGGACTTGGCTTTTCTAGGAAATGACATATTACTGAAATAATGAAAGTTTGTAAAGCCCTCTTTTGGAGAATGCTGTATAACTGGTCACAGCTTAATTTGCCAGCTTCCCTTTAGAAAGATAGGAAGATTATAATTACTTGATGCATGTTTGTCTCACAACTTCTTGTGAAGTGATGCTTGACCCTTCTAAAAAGATTTTACTACCTGGCTATTTTTGATAGGCTGAGGGGAATAGAATACGAAAGTGATTTGACAATTTTATTTTTTACGCTACTTCCCCTGAAAAGAAAGCCGGTGCCCTCTATTTAGGGATTGGGAAAGTGCTATTCAGAGACTCCCTGACACACCAGAAACTTAGCTCTGTGTTAAAGGAGGGCCACAGGTGACTTGGTGTTCAGGTCAGGGTGCTGAGTGAAGAACATGTCCACACCTCTTCAGAGACATTGAATTAACATGGAGCAGTTTGTAGCCAGTTGCCACCTTGGTTACAGTCAAGGCTTTAAGGATTGCAGCCACATGCTCCTCAGCTCACAGTGCACAATCCATGCCAGGGTTTCCAGCCTGTATGGATGTACTGAGGTTAGCAGAAAATCCTTTGCAGAATCATGGGGAATGCAGTTTAGCATTTGCTGTGTATATCTTTTCTCACCCTATTTAGAGCTTCTTTGAACATGCACAACTGAATCTAGGCATCTGTGTCTGCAAGTTGTGAGCCTTGCAGTAAATATGTCAGAAAAGCTCAAGAGCGGTGCTGCTGTTTGATGGTAGAAGTTAGCCTGGGCTGACACAATTAACACCCGTGTCAGAAAGGTCTGTATTGAGCTGTTTACCAAACAGGACACTTAGGGTATAGCTGTATTTTGAGTCTCACTGCATGTATCTTATTACAAGATGTGTTAAGTGGAAGAAAGTTACCTATGTAAGAAAACCTCTGTGACAGATCTAAATGTAGAACTGGAGAGTGGACAAATTTATACATAATTTTTCCATGCTATATGTTTTTAATGCCTTGTCCAGTCTATTGTAGCCTTCAGATTTTCCAGGTGCTACTATTTAGGTCTAACAGAGCTGGGTAAAACTCTCACCCTGTCAGTCTGAATTTACTGAGTGCTCTTATTTTTGGTAATACTTGCTGGTTTTGTCATTCTGGAAAAAAGTTCCTGTATTGCCTAATGGGGAGCAGATTTTTCTGTTCTAATTTGAAATGCCTGTTTTATAAAAATCATCTTTAATTTCCTCAGTCAACTTGATGTGGGACTGTGTGTAAAGTAATATCATAGAATTGCATTATATAAGTGCCAAAGACAGGTTTTGCTGAAAAGCAATGGTCCAAAACTAGTTCTAGCTGCATTCATTTGGAATTCTTCCATGCAATCTGCTAAAACAAGTATCTCTTGAGCTTTAGGGGACAGAAGGAGCATTACCTTTGCTTGTCTTTCATTGCTCAGTCCACTTAAGTAGCTTTTGTTTCTGAGAAACCAAAGAAATTAAATGAAGGATTTAAGATGAAGTGTAGGGTTTGTAGAACATGCAGAATTTATACCATGTAGGCATTACAGAAAAATCTGCAGAGCCTGTTTGCTTCTGAGTTGCAAATGTCAAAGCCTATTCTAAGACTGATAAAACGTGGTTAAAAATTGCACATTGGAATTTGTTAGTTCATTCATCAGCCTTATGAATTAGCATTGCTAAAAGCAGCTTTCCTGGAGCTTCATAGAATCCAGTAGATCTCTATAAAAAGCACAGTCTGAGGCATTGCTAAATAATGTCTAGAGTTTAAATCCCTACTACAACTAAAGTTGATTGAAGATAGCTCTATCATGGCTGCTTGTTTGCCAGTAAATAGGCAGGAGGCTAAAAAATAGTTCAGCAAGAGCTGGCTGCCCCCAGAAGAATGGTTTAAAAAATAATCTGCTTTCTCCAGTGTGTATGCAGAATGAAGTAGGACTGTGGGGTGTCAGAGTCCTCTCATGTATAGCAAGCTTATAGAATGGAGTATGTTTAAATAAGTACTCGCCCACCCTCATTTACAAAGTGTTTGTAGAGGAAATGGTTCTTTAGCATGCATGTTACTGCTTCCCACCAACACATCTGAGGTGCTCATCTTATACCTACTTTATCATGAGACAGGCAAAAAGTATAGCAGGAAGAAAACCTTTGCTAATATTGAAAGTTATATTTACTTAAAGATGTCCCATGAGAGGTATCTGGCACATCTGTGTTCAAACAAAATGTTTTTAAATGGTGGAAACTTGATTGGGAGAAAGGCATTTCTGTTGTTAGTTTGTAAAAAAAAAAAAAAGTGTTGCAGACACTGATGAAAATTGTTATAGAGCAGATAACTGCTGGGTGATTTGTGAGAAAAGAGTTTATTGTGGTTGCTGTGATTTCAAGTATACCTCTAGAAGAGTGGTTTTGAGTATTTGATCCTTGTTGTACCCAAAGTCTAACACAAATTTTATTTTGTTGTTTTTAAAACTTGAGTAAGTCATGTAGAAATTAGAAGTATGTTTTTCATATGGAAATTTTTATTGCACTACCTTTCCTTCCTGAATCTAATAATACTTTGATTTTAAGCTACCTCTTTATGTTGAGCTTTTTTGTTAATTTTGTATTTAATTGATTTTTACTACAAAATATTTCATTTTTTAATTTATGTGGGAATCCATGACTTAAAGATCACAAGTCTTCCTTTTGCTTAAAGGCCTTTTTAAATTTAGTTAAAAGACTTAAGCTTTTGAAGGAGCAGAATAATTACACACTTAGAACATGGGTTCTCCTGTGTGTACTGTTTGCTTTTAGAAGGGCCAGAAAGCCCTTAACTTTATACTGCCCTCAGTTGCGGATATAACTTTTGGGGGCAATATAGTTTTGAGTTGGGGAGTGTTAATAAATTTAACTTATTGCCAGTTAAAGAGCATTTAGTTACTGGTTTGGGTATTGAAAGAAAAAATAAATAAAACACTTAAGGATAACACTGCTGCTTTCTTCCAGAGACCACTCTTCCTTCTTTTCCCCCCATGCCATCCCCCACCCCATGCTGTTCTCCAGTTCCTTGGCTGCATGTTATGCTCAGTCCCTTCAGCAAGGCAACAGGCAGCACAGGAGATTGGGATCAGCCTTTTGTCCTTGCTGTTCTTTCACTGCTCCTTGTTTCTTACTCAGCTGCTCTTGTGTGGGTTTCTTCACCAGCTGCAGTCCCTTTAGAGTTGTAGCACCTTCTGAGTCTACTCTCAGCCTCTGCTCAAGCTATAATTTTTCTTTGGCATTTTTCCTGCTCAGCTGTTTCTCCTTTCAGCTCCTCTTGTGCTGGCATGGTCTTACCACTTTTTCCTCCTACTGCTATAGCACTGTAATCTTTTTCTTGGCATTTGCTGCCCTTTCTTAAACATGCTTTTGCAGAGGTGCCAGAAACTCCTCTGACAATGTTGCAGCGCAGTGGCAATGGACAAGAGGCAATGGACACTAACTGAAACACAGGAGGATCCATGTGAACATGGGGAAGCGCTGTTTTACGGTGAGAGTGACTGAGCACTGGCACAGGCTGCCTAGAGAGGTGGTGGAATCTCAATGTGTGGAGATATTCAAAATCAATCTGGACATAGTCCTAGGCAGCCTGCTGTAGTAGGTGGCCCTGCTTGAGCAAGGGAGTTGGACCAGATGACCTCCAGAGGTCCCATCTGACCTCAACCATTCTGTGATTTCTGTGCCACCTGTTGCAGAGCTTGCTGGGACCAGCACAGGGCAGTCTTCCTTGGCCTCTTCCCACATAAGACACCCTGCAGCCCCCTCACTACCAAAACCCTGACAGTTATGCTCAATACATGACTGTACAGGGCTTTTTGCAAATCAAGTCCTTACAGTTTGGGCTGACAGTTTTTTGTGAGTGATAGTTGGTACTGTGTTACTTGTTGTCTTAGGTCAAGTAAATGAAACTCCTAAGGATATAATCAGACACTTATAGCCAAGTTCTGTGTCTGGTTGCATTTGCATCCCTGCTGATTTCAGAAGACAGAACTTAGATTTCCACTTGACCAGAGGAGCAGCCAAAGGGGTAAACTAATTTCTTTCTGCTCGACCCTTCATCATCATGAAAACAAATCTTTGTATAGTCTCTATATGCTGTCGACTTTGTATTGTTTCCTCATGCAGTTTAATTTGAACCAACAATCTAAAGTCCTTGCCAGTTGAGAGTTGAGTACAAGAAAGTAGAAATAGAGGAAAATAGATTCACTGCTTCAAACAAAAACCAAATTGTATATAGTTGGTGTGTGTATTTTTAAATATTTAATTTGGATTACTCAAATACTGAGTGTTACGAGCCTTCCCATGTTAAAACGAGGATTGATATATTTCAGAAGTACTTTCTCTTTAACTGTATTAGTGTGCTGTTAACTCAGTTATACTGCTGAAAAGTCTGGTTTTAGAATATTTCATCTGAGAAGTCACAACTAAAGACAGCATAAGCTTTTCCACAATAGACCTTTTATGGTGGTATACTCATATGTTCTGTGAGCAGCTGTTGGATCCATCTTTTTAAGATGATGTTTGCCATAGGTGAGGGCCCATAACAAATGTTTAACTATGCAGAATAATTGCACTTACTCTGTTTCCTTAATGTATTTCCTATGCATACTGCCCTACCTGTATGTACTGTACTTCACTGGAGGTATGAAGGGTAAATATCACATTCTTAACTTACAAAATGTAAATTAGTTTTAAAAATAATTCTGTAATACTACATATTTTCCAGAGATATCTGTCTTCTAAGAGAGGGTGATAGTGGCAAGCCCAGTTGAATTTAGTCAAAAGTTAATATTGGTGGTCTTTACATTCTCACTTAATTTCTGAATGATTTTGATCATTTGAAATAAGTTTTTTCTTTTAAGATTTTTGTAGAAGCTATCCTATGCTAGTAAGCCAACTTTTAGGTGATTTGTAACAGATCTGATACTTGCCTGTGACTCGTACAGTTCATATAATGTCTTTGTAACTTATTTTGTGCCTTTTCTTCCCCTGACTCAAAATCTCTCAATAAAACCAAGCTCTTTTGCAACATTGCAAACGTATATTATTGTACTGATTTTTTTTTTTTTTACTTGCCTGACCCTTTTGGTTTTTTTCCTGGAGGGGGCTGAAGCTCTCATAATAGAATAGATATTTATAACGGACTCCACAGAAGAAAATTGACAAGGTGGAAAGCAGGTCACTTTGGAATGGCAGTGCTACAAAGCGCCTGGGAAATGGGGACTGTCAGTACTAATCAATATATTCCACTGTATCTATCACAAATCATTTCTAACAAAAACCAGTGCTAGTGGAATGTGAGAATCAATTTACTACTGGCTTCTGTTGTACTGATTGATGCTGAAAGACTGGAAACACTTTGGGGGGTTTAGCATAGCAAAATGTCTGTGGTGATGTTACTAACATTTGTACTGGGGGAGTTCCCATGAACACTAGTTGGCACTTAACACCCTTTCTTTAAAGTGCTATGCAAATGCACAAAAACATAGTCCCTCTCCTGCTTCTGCCTAAACATCTTGGCAAGGAATGGCAGAATTTGAACATTCATCTTCATTACCTGGAAATGAGGTGATAAATAGCTTGACTGCATTTCTTGTCCCCTGTCCAGTGGCAAAGAAAATACTGTCTGAATCTGAAAAAAGTGACTGTGGGAAATAGGAATAATGCTCTATTTTAAACTGTTGGGTATCAGAGCTTTCATACTTCTGTATATGCTTCCAAAAAAATGTAATTTATGGATAACTTACAGATTCTTCTTCCCTTGACCAGATGCCAAAGCACTTCATATATAAGTACTTTAAAGCACATGTACCAAAGATGACAGGTGGTCTGTGTGATTGATAATATTACCACACCTTGTGCTACATTGCATTTTATTCTTCAACATGGAGCCAAGAACAATACCCAGCCAAACTCCCTATTCATACTTCCTGGGCACAGACCACTGCAAAAGTTGTCCTTTACTGTTGTATTGCTTACTACAAAAGAAAAATGCAATCATCTTAAGTATCTTTTCCGATTAATCTGTCTCATGCTTTCTGGAATCTCCTGGCCCTTTAAGGTATTTTGAAGTCTTTTGAACTTTAAGTGTTTTCATCAACTGCCTTTCTAGAATGAGTAGTTAGAATATATGAAGCATACACCAGCATCCAAAATCACTTGTTCATCCCTTGAATAGGAAGTTACCAAAGGCCATCTTTTTGTTCTTGTTATTTCCAATTCTTGTGAGCCTTACTCTCATTTCTGGTACTTGAGATAATTAGGGTTTTACATTAGTTTTCACTTTTGCTGCTGTTTCACCATGGAGGTGATGATTGAAGGCCCAGTTTTTCAGATGTGTTTTTAGTTATGTGCTCAGCATAGTTATACCCAGAGCCATTTGTTCCCTCCTCTCTAATGCATTTCAACTACATGCTACAGGGAACTACTGGCCTGAAAGACTTTGTTGGTTGTCATCTACATGAGGATGAGGATAAGGAGTGCTTCCGTGAGCAGCATGATCTACCATAGCCAAGTGCTGATTTACATTGGTGCACCTTTCTTGTGAAACTGCATTAACTTGGGTGGCTCTTAAATGCAGCTTTGCTTGCCTAGGCTTTGTCTGGGAACTGGCTGTATCTTGCTGGAACTGGAGCCCATTTGACAACCAAGCCATTGTGTTTTACTCTTTGGGCCAAGATAAGGGAAAACCAAGAATGGGGGAAGGGGCCACAAATTACATATGGGAAGGACTGTGGTTCACATGCCTGTGAGATTTTTAATTTTTTTTTTTTAGTCAATGTAGCTCTAACCTTTGCTTTATTGTGATACTTCTGCTGTCAATAATTTTTCACACTGACAAGAGGAAGATACCTCGATGTCATCAAATGGGAGGTGTGGAACTAAAGTGCCATCCCTTGAAAGCAGTGACATTTTGAGAAATGTGCTTGTCCCTTGCCTATAACAGCCCGTACTGGTGTTGAGATGGCAGTAGTAAGCATTGCCTACCAGCTGCTGAGCAGCTATCAGGCAAAATTACTTGGTTCTTCCATACTGAAGTTACCTTACTTCTGCTGGACTCGTAGGCTATTTCCAAGCAGTGTGCTTCCAAGAGAGACTCAGCTCTGCTTTTTCCAGCATTGTCATCTTGCATCTTGTTGGTTACACAGAGACAAGACAAATACTTGTGGTCAAATTCTCTCAGTCTTGGTGAATAAAGGTCTAATCCTGATCTATTAATTATTTAAGAGCACCTTCAATGAACAATCCTTGCTGCAGGGAGGAGGGAGGAACCTCAACTTATTGATCAAACTTGGTAACAGCAGGTAATATAATGTCATACTTGGAAAAGTGGTTCTTGAGTGACTTATTCTTGCCATTTTTTTTCTAGTAAAGATGACAAAGATACAACTGATCATATTTACCTCCATCTTGGGGAGGGAGGAGGTAATATGCACCAGAAAAAATGTAGCATTCTTTTTGATCTCACTTTCCCTTCCATGCTTCTGCTACTAAAAGGTAGCTAAGATATGACAATCCTGCAATCTGTTCTGCAGCTAAAAGTGGTCAATTTTCTTATTTCTCTGCACTTTGTATAATCCATGCAGTAGCTTGGCAAAACTACAATGGGGAATGTCATGAGGATTCATTGAAGGGAGGGCTAACTGATCATGCTGATGGGATTACTTGTAAGTTTGCAAGGTCAGAAACAATTAAAAATCTTGTTCAGCTTTATTTTGATTCAGCTATGGTTTAAGCCATGGATCAGATCCCAAAGCTGGAGTAGGGATTTTTATTTATTTTTTAGGATTGTTGTTAGCTCTCAGATGCTTCCAGCATCCTCTGCTGGAATTCCTCTCTTGATCAACTGCTACTTCTTCCAAGAGCTCCTGCAAAGCTTTGTCACTTGTCAGAGCTATTAGTAGCACTTGGATTTGGTAGAATTCTTCTACCTTATTTTGGATGGTGGATGCACCAAATAGGACTACCTCTGCACAAGTCCTAGCAAGTAACTGACAGTTTCTTCCTCTTCCCCAAATATAAGGTGCTATCTTCCAAACTCTGGGCTCAAGAAAAAGTAGAAGCTGTTAGAGGAAGTATTCTGTCTACAGTTACATCAAGGAGCCAAATGCG
The DNA here is from genome assembly GCF_964289735.1 of Phaethon aethereus. NCBI lineage: Eukaryota > Metazoa > Chordata > Aves > Phaethontiformes > Phaethontidae > Phaethon > Phaethon aethereus. Next base: position 90,889,483 of record NC_138575.1, on the reverse strand, counting down.
AGTGAGTGCAGAGCTCCCTTGTGTGAGGGAGGGCAGCGGGGCTCCATCCTTCAGCGTGCTTGTACTGCCCTTTGTGAAGATCTGCCCTGCTAGCTTGAGCCTGTGATGCTGCATTTTTTTTATGGTGCTGGTTTCCTGCTCTGCAGTCACCCTTGTTTTTCTCTAATAGTGGAAGTGGCTACTTGTACTTCACATACTGTTTTTTTTCCCTCCAATATTAAACCTGCATCAAGGCACCTCACCAGTTGTGTTGCATATCCTGGCCTCTGGATATATTTGCAGTGGGTACCAAATACCCACCCTGTTGTATAATGGTTCTTAAATAGCAGTGGGAGTCTTGAGCTTGCACAGGCCCTATTCTGTTTGGGTCAAGTTCTCTTTCTGTTTTGTTTGATATTCACTTTGAAACATTTGATTAACACCTTGTTAAAGTGGAGGGAAAGTCCTCTCAAGCCTCTGCAAGCCCTGTCAACACATACACTACCAATGTGGTGATTAGGGCAGAACCTTTGAATACTACAGCTGAAATTGGCACTGGCTCTGGGTAAGCCACTTCTCACCGGAGTTTGTTGCTTTCTTGAACCCTCCACCCCCACACCCATCTATAAAATGGAGCCAGTGTGAGTTCGCCAGACCGTGGGTTACGTTCAATTATTGTTTATAATGATGATGCTGAGCAGGGTGCATCTCTCTTAAAAGTTGGCATGAAGATGTCATAGAGAAAACAAAAATTCCTAGGAAATTAATTTTTAATGCTTTGATCCTTGCATGGTACATAGGGAGGAAGAGCTTTTGGGATGGCGTGGCTTTCAGAAACAGTATACACAAGGGCAGGAAAAAGCAGTGCTCGCACAGTAGCCTTTTCTCAGGGATATTGGGTTGTTTGAGGGTCCATTATCTTCTCTAAAATTTTGAATTACAGCTGTGGCCATTTAGTCTCTAGGCTTTGCTAGCCTTTGGTTTGTTAGAGAGCAGTGAATGGAGTAGAAGTTCACTCAGATGAAATCTTTGTTGCCCCTGGTAGCAGGAACTGGACTGAATGACCCTGTGCTGCTGTGAATGCTGTTTGGCTTCCTCTTCCCTTCTGACCCAAACTCAGCATGGTGGGGAAGCAGTCCTGCCCTCTCTTACCAGACTGGTAGATTTATTCACCTTGTTTCCCCTCCTAAATACACACACACATGCACATCTGCCTGCCCTCCCTCCATGGAAGCCCAAGGAGCAAAGGGATGGCTTGCTCCTTCATGCCCTAGCCTGGCCAAGCAACTTGTTCTATATATTCCCAGTGCTTTTATTCCAGGCTTGTTTCTCTTCCCCCACTCCTGCTTTCAGTGCCCTGAATCTGTATTTAACTAATTCTAGCCCTAAATATCTGCCCTGTGTCCTATCACTGCCCGGAGCAGATGCAGCACAAATGATTGACCCTCTCCCTTTGGCAATTTGGCTTTGACTGCACAAAACAGCCGATGAAGTGGAAAGGACTGGGCAGCTAATTACAGGGATTAGCTTGAAGCTGTATAGTTTTATGGTCCAAGATAGAGGAGGAAGTGTTTGCTGCCTGCTCTTGATGATGACAAGTTTTTAGAAGTTGCCAACTAAGAGAGTAGCATACATATTTGCCAGGCACATTTTCCAGTGACTGAAGCTGGAGTGTGTAGCAATGCAGGTCATGATCTGATCTGTTTAGAAATTCTCTGAAAAGACTTGACTGAAGCCTCTGCTGAGATTCTCTCTCAGGCAAGGCTAGTTCCCACTAGTTTGTCTGCTGAATCTCTTGATCTGCTTTGTGGTACATATATCATACTGCTAATAAAGAGCGTCTCTTTTCTCACTTCTGGTGCTCTCATTCTCATCTGTATAGTAATTGTTCCCTCATGGCAATTGTTTTCCCTCAGGGCCCTTGCACTGTATAGTCTCAATGATTCGCTCCTCCCCTCCTTTCTTCCCACCCAAAGCATGCAGTTGTCTGGCCCTTTCCCTGTGCTTTTCTTGAGACACTTCTACAGGTATACTGACAAAATCATCCTTTATCCTGATTGCTTCTTCAGCTTCTCCTTGCCATCCTCTCCTCAATGCCATATTAGTGGAACACAACACAGTGTCCAAGCTGATATATCCCAGGGATCACCTATTAGTTTTAAGTTTGATGTCTATTATCTATGTGTGTGAGATGACACAAGCTGAGTTTGATCAGACAGCTTTTAGAGTAGATTGGCTGTACCACTAACCAAGACCATA